>NC_036251.1:30111684-30128317 GCF_002742605.1 Olea europaea var. sylvestris
AACAAACTTAGTACCCCTAGTTCATATTAAAATGGTTGTAATTAATATTTAAAATGAAATTAGAGGTGGAGAATGCATTACTATACGAAATATATATATTATTCATATTTAAATGTTGACTATCTTTTTAATCATTCTTAATCAATTGGTTAGAAAGAATTAATATAATGACTGAAATCCCTAGATTTATCCAACAATCATTTGTTTGATGAAACTTAATAAACTTTTACTTCTATGTAGATATTTTATTTGAAAATATATAATTTTCAATTAGCTAGATCAAGATCCTCAAACAACAAAATATTTGTTTGTTATCTTAGTTGCACCTATATTTTTCTTCCCTTAGGGCACCAAGAATAATTTATGTCTATGTAATAAACTAATACCATCAATTTTCCATTTTAAGTGATTAAAGTATCTTACTTAGCCCCTGTTTGGTTTATCTAAAAAAGTTAATAAACATTCTTGTTCAGTAAAATTAATAGTTAATTTCAATCACACATTTCATGGAATCCAAAACTTTTATAAATTTTTCAATTACACATTTCATCAATTTTTATCAAAATATATTAAAATTTTATATTTTTAACAAAACCAAACAGGGAGTGAATATCACTTTGTCAATTTTTCAAACCTAAATTTTGAGTCATATATTAAAATTTGTTGAATCACAAACATGTGTTTATCCAAAAGTAAAAAATTATTTGAAAGCTAAGACTAAAATAACTTCTTCCATTTATTATTATTATTATTATTATTATTATTATTATTATTATTATTATTATTATTATTATTATTATTATTATTATTATTATTATTATTTTTGGTTGTGATCCAATCGCTGGTTTACTCTTTAATTTATGTTTTTATCGTAGTAAGGTTGATGCAAAGTAGTTACAATTACGATTCTTGCATGTCTGATTTATTCATCTAGCTTATGTTGTGATTGTATTTAATTATAATTTAAATGAACATAAAGTGGTTTTATGTAATATGATTATTTTAAATTTAAAAGGTTTGGAATATAGATGAAATTCCAATTTTTGCAAAAATAATTCAAAGGTGGGTCTAAAAGAATGCATAAAGAAACCACCCCTTATATATTAATTCAACAAGAATATTCGCCTATTTAATTGGACATTTTCTGTTTTCTTATTTTAATATTACACATTTTTAAATGCTAATTGGAGAGCACTCCTGACCCGATTCCCTTTATGTAATATGATTATTTTAAATTTAAAAGGTTTGGAATATAGATGAAATTCCAATTTTTGCAAAAATAATTCAAAGGTGGGTCTAAAAGAATGCATAAAGAAACCACCCCTTATATATTAATTCAACAAGAATATTCGCCTATTTAATTGGACATTTTCTGTTTTCTTATTTTAATATTACACATTTTTAAATGCTAATTGGAGAGCATTGAAAAAATCATTTTCCAATGTTTGCTTGGCTAAAGCTTTTAAGTGCATATAAGTATCGGATCACAAGAAATGTGTAATTAAAAAATAAGTAAAAGATGTTTGACAAATTGTAAGTATTTATTAAAAAGCGCCACCTAGAAAGTGACAATTACTATATTTTTCAAAAAGTTATGATCATAGTAGTTTTTCGGGAAGTTACGATAACTCTTTTAGCTCTTTGAGAATTATATCATTTGTCTTTAAAAAATAACTGAATTTACAGCCATTGCGACTTTCTAGACAAAAGTTTCAATGAAATGTACAAAACAAAAAAATAATAATAAAACAAAACAAAACAAAAAAACAATGAATTTTTTTTTTTTTTTTTCAATTTTTCATATAAAAAAGAGCAGGTCTAATTTGCCCGCTTACTAGGCATGACAAGTTGGCCCATAAAAATATGGGCCCTTTCTTTGGAGATTGGTTGTAATTGTCTTTGCCAAGTTTCTCTTTCATTTTTTTAAAATGAAACTAGTATGATTTTGATCTTTAAAATTTGGCTTTTTAACGGGTAAGTAGCAACGTCCTTACATTATGGAAAACATCCTTACCTTTCACCTTTTTTGTAAATTTCACCCTTATTTTCACTTTTCATTGTGCAAAAGGACACTTTTGTCCATTTTTTTCAATTAAAAGCTTTGAAGTGACAAATATGGGTAATAGGTAAGGACGTTTTCCACAATAGAATTGAAAAGTAAGGACGTTTTGTGCCAATTACCCTGACAAATATACCATTCTATTTAAGTAAAAGAAAAGGAAAGAACTAATTGTAACCACGGATCCAAATTTTTAAAAAAGTGCAAACAAGTCTCAAATAAATCATTAAAAGGGTAATTTACACATGCTAATTACCCTTTTGATAATTTATTTGAGACTCGTTTACACTTTTAAAAAAAATTAAAATTATGATTGCAATTAGTTCTTTATTTTTCCTTTTGTTTTATTTAACTAAAATGGTATATTTGTCATTTTACAATTTTTAATTGGGAAAATTGATGAAAATGACCTTTTGCATAATGAAAGTTGAAAATAAGGGTGGAATTGCCAAAAGAATAAAAGGTATGGACGTTTTTCACAATAATAATAAAATGTAATGACGTTATGTGCTAATTATCCTTTTAACGGTGACTTAAACGGAGTTCATCAACACGAGACCAAGATGACCAAAAAATAAAATGTTGGAGAGATGGGCGTCAGAGAAATAGAATATGACATGTATGCAAAAATTTCATAGGTTAAGAAACTCTTGCAATTTTTCATTAGTTGAATAATGAAGTGAGAAATTTTGTGAAATTTTCTTCTTGTGTGGTAGTATGATTTTATTAGAAGAGAACCCCACAATACTCGTGCTAATAAAATTTGGATGTAAATAAATAATGTAACGAACTATTAAGTAGTCTTATAATATTCTTGAATACATACGTTAAATAAGCTCTCATTTCGAGTTAAGAGATATATAAATACATTTTCAATTTTATATTTTTAAACAACCTTCAATGTTAAGAGAAACATAAGGACCCCAAAAAGTATAAATTGAACCAACCTTCTTGGACTTTATTTTTAATAATTGGAGTCTTATTACGGATCAATATAATATTTAATGAGCCCACGATCTCATAAACAAATTTTATTTCACTCAAGATACTACACCAATCAGAGGCAGCTGATGAAAAAAGATTGATATAAAAAATTCTATAAATTGCTCTATCAAGATATTATTTATCCTCTTTTATATTTCATCTTAATATTCATGAAAATATTAGCGTTAATAAGAAAGTTCGGCCAAGAGAAAATACGTTTGTACTATTTTTTTAAGCCTAGCTAACATCATATTTTTGAGATAATATTTAATGTTGGGATAACAATAAAATGAAAAATATTATTATTACTGATGAGTAAGATTCATATCTATAAAAAAGGAGAGAATTTTTTTATGGTAAGAATTTCAATAGTTTGTTTATTTCTTGAAAAGAAAATCAAGAAAACGAAGGGTCTATTAAATTTCAAGTAGTCAGTTTCACTAAAATAAGGAGACTTGTTACACATTTGAATTTTTTATTTTATTTTTTTAAAAGGACTATTCATCTCAAGGAGGTTTGCAAAATTTTTCGAAAAACATTTACGACTTTTCTTGAGTTTCATCTTGACATTTGAAAACTCCAACTGAAAGTGAATGATGCAAAATTCATTCAGATGATATTTAATAGATTTGACCGACTTTTACATTGCTCAAAAAAATAATATAAGCTATTTCAGTTAGGAATTTCTTTGCTATAAAATATTTACTAAAAACACAAATCTGTGTCAAATGGTAACACAATGTATAAAGTGTGACACGTGCCAGTTTTTGGCAGGTCGAAATAATTAATTAGTTGCTTTAAATAAAAACACTCGAAAATAGGGGAACTAGCTCCAAATGTTCTAAGGTAGTCTCACTTGTTATTGTTGGATCAATCTGCCTAAGTCAATACCTTGACAATGGGCAATGCCCCTTCTCGACCAACCTAACTAGTGAGATGACATACTAGGTCTCCTCCAAATAAGTTACTTGACCAGTTTACTGTGTCATGATGGTTCAACACCTATTAGTATCCAAATACACGTCGAATCCTAAAGATAGATTCTACTTGGTCAAGATGAATGAGTGGCTGGGAAGCATGTCCCGAAGGAGATTGACTCCTCTTTCCTCCTTTCGAACTCTCGCCTTCTCTTCTCACTTGGCTAGTGTAATTGAATGGCACGATACATGCCTACAATTGTTTCCATGTGAGGATCTCCATCTTTGGTTGTATCTTGCTCCTTTCTTTCATCTCAGTAGTAAGAGTTGCAAGATTTGATTCAACTGACAACTGCTATCGATATTAGAAACGTCTCTAGTCGACTTATTCGTAATGCCAAAACCATCATTGCTTAAACAACTAGTTTGATTAGGTCATTTTGTCTTTGCTTTAATTTGCCACAATGTTAGAACAAGAATCTTCACTTATAATTTCCATCGACATCACACATGGAAAGGATCTTCCTTCCTCCTTGCTAATTAGTAAGAACTTTATTGTCTCTGAAAACAACTCTAAGACTAGAGAGGAAAGTCTATCTTACCTCGAAGGAGAGGGATTGTGTGGTTCAAGGTCTTCTCACTTTTCTCCCTTTAATTTAAGGTTACATCGAATTCCAGCTTTCATTTTGATTGGGAGAGCTACTCTAAACGGAGCATTTTTCTATTTTTCTTTGGTAAAACTGGTTTACTAAAGGTTATTTTTAGGCATTGACAAGTTGTCTCAACTTGTTCATATGACATGTTTTCTCTCCCATTTCGTCAAAACAAGACCTTGGTCCTTGCTCGAAATCTCCACAATCCAATCCTGGTGAGGGGCTTCCCACTTTAAACGAAGTGTCCTCATTTATCATAATATTGTGTTGCTAAAAAGTTCAACCTTCACTTATTTCCATGTGAATTATAAAATTAAATAACTTTCAACAACCTTTATTTAAAAAAAATAAAAGAAAAAGGGAAAAAATATGGGGAAATCTAGCTCAAGGGCTAAAACTCTTATTATAGCCCAATGTTATGTTTCTAGAGCCAACGCATATCGTTAACATTATTAGAGAAAATTACCTCAACTTACATTTAAAGACCAATTTTCATAAATAAGAGGAATTAGTTTTAAATTCATAAATCAGGTGCTAATTAAAAATTATTAATTTAACTAATACAGATTTATTATAACATAACCATCTACCCCACCCCCAAATTTCAATCCTACCCCAGCATCTCCCATCCCCAAATTCACCATCTCTCTCTCTCTCTCTCCCCCCTCCCTCCACCCTCAACCATTCTCTCTTGATGATGCACCACCATATGAGGCACTGCAAAACAACTAGTGAGCGTTGGAATCACGACGTCGCTCTCTTGACAGCATACCACCACTGGAGGTGCCGTGAGAAGCAACAAGCTACTGAATCATGACTCCGTCGCAACGACATCAATCCAAGATAGTGATCGAGTGTGACCAAGTCTACTTTTATTGTGACTGTTTGTGATCAGATCTATATTAATTGTGACTGTATGTAACTATAGTCACAAAATAGGCTGATATGGACACAGATAGACACACTGAAGATAAAGTTGGTTACAATTAATTTCAATTAACATAGGATAGTGAATGTAGTAAAGTTGGAGGTGATGGTGGTGGATTGTGGTACTAGTCTGCAGATGTGTAAAGATTTGTTTGTGGGAACTCTTTATGGCCAAGTATGTGTTTATTGTGAAAATTGTGATCAATTCTATGTTAACTGTGATCAATTGTGACTTGATCACATATGATACCGTTAAGATTGACTTGGTCATAAATAGTCACACCGAATACAAATTTGGTCATAGTTAGTTATATCAAAGACAAATTTTGGTCACAATTAATCACAAATAATATATGTTAGTGAATTTGTTACATAAAGTAAATTAGACGATCACGTACAGTTATAGCAAAAGCAAATTTGAGCACAAATAGTCACATAAAACACAAGTATAATCACGAACAATAAATCTGTTAGCAGATAAATTTTTCGAGATTTTTCTACAATGGAGTATAAAGAGAAATTGTTTTCAATTTTTGAAGATTCTTCTATTGTTGGAGCTGGAGCAGTCGTCGAAACGATCACCGAAGAGGTCATCGAAATAGTTGCCGTAGCCTATGGCTGCCTCCAATGGGAGAAGGGATAGAGAGAGGTCAGAAAGTAGAAAGAAAAAAAAGGGGGGTTTGGATTTGAAATTTGATGTGATTAATTATATTATATTATAATTAAAAATTTAATAAATTGATTTATAGTCTGTTTTTTGAAAAGTTTTATAAAGTTTGTTAGTTTTGAAATGCCTTTCTTAAATGTAAGATTTATGTATTGTCGGCTTGTCGCATGTTATTATTTAAAGCGAGATTCCTATTACCTGCAGTGTTTACAATGAGTTGCGGCCCAATTAATTGAACTTTTCTGCGCTGCCCTTTTGGAAACAAAAACCTTATAAATTGAATTGGAAAACCCTTAAACCCTTCTTCAAAATTAGCAGCAACAGTGCAAAACTGAATCTCTCTGTGTATATAATTTTATAATTTTATTGTGGAGAGGAAGAATAAGAATCAATTCAAGAATGGAGCAGGGCCAGTATCATGATTACAGTCAGGATTACAAAGAATTCAAGTGGGATGCTCTAAGAAAAAGTATGTTCAGATTAATTAACAAAGTAAGTATCTCCAACATTGATCATGTAGTACGACGAATCTTGAGTGAAAATTTGATTGTGGGCAGAGGTTTATTCTGCAACGCAATTATGAAATCTCAGAAGGCCTCGCCGCAATTTAGTAATGTTTTCGCAGCATTAGTGGCAATAATTAACTCTAATTTACCTGATATTGGACTTTTATTGGCTAAAAGGGTTGTTTTGCAATTCAAGAAAGCTTATGAAAACAATGAGAAATTAGAATTGTTGGCTTTATTGAAATTCTTGGCTCATTTAATTAATCAATCAGTTGTTTATGAAGTAATAGCAATTGATGTATTGTCTCTTCTGTTGGGAAATCCAAACGAGATTAGTGTTGAGGTTGCTGTTGGTTTTTGCATTGAGTGTGGTTCCTTATTGCAATATCTTTCTCCACATGGCCTCAACTCTGTTGTTGAGGAATTTCATGCTATATTACTCGATGGAGTAATAGACAGACGAATTCAACTCATGATCGAGGGGCTTTTTGAGATTAGAAGAGTAAAATTTATAGACCATCCAGCAATTATTGACGAGCTGGATCTTGTTGAGGTTGAAAACCAAGTTACTCATGTTGTATCTTTGTTACACGAGATTGATCCAGAGACTAGTGTGGATGTTTTCTGGCCAGATATGATATTTGATGAGAGCGACGACCTTGAAGAAGATGTTAGAAGTTCCGTTCTAGACGAGGATTCTGAAGGCGACGAGATATCTTCTCATGTACCAATAGTAATGGAGAATAATGATTTCGATACTAATGACTCCCAGGATAAAGCTGAGACTGATATAGTAATTCTACGGAGGACTATATACCATCATATAATGTCCAGTCGTAACTATGAGGAGGCGGGACAGAAATTACTTGGTATAAAATTGCAGACTCGACAAGAGATGGAGATATGTAATATGCTTCTGGAATGCTGCGGTCAAGAAAGGACTTATATTAGATACTACGCCAACATAGCGCACGCATTGTGCATGATTGTTCCTACATACTGTCGTAATTTTGAGGAATGCTTTGTCTATGAATGCTTCATGGTTCATCAGCTTGAAGCTAATTATAAATTGCGAAATATTACTAAATTTTTCGCACAATTGCTTGGCACAAATCTTCTGTCGTGGCATGTTTTGGGATACATTCACCTATCCGAGGATGATGCTAACCCCTCGTTGCATATTTTCATCAAAATCCTTTTCCAAGAGTTGTCAGAGATGCTCGGAAATCGCTTATTGAAAGAACGATTGAATGATCCCTCATTGCAGAGATCCCTGGTTTCTGTTTTCCCATGGATAATCCAAGAAACTTGAGATTTTCTGTCAATTTTTTCACTTCAATTGGACTTGGATTTCTCACTGACAACCAGAGGAAATTACTTGAATATATCGAGAATCCCAGAAGTTAGTTTCTGATAAGAATGGGTTCAGAAAAAAGAAGTCGAACACAATTAGAGTATTTCTTGCTTTCTCGTTGTTTAAATTCTTTTATTATGGAATTCTATTTCAACTTCTTCATTATCCAAAAGCTTTTCTTCCTCCTGTAATTGATGATACAAAATCCTTATACGTATAATATGCTCATTAAAAATTAATTGATATGTAAAATTACTACGTATAAAACGGTACGTTTACTTTTTGAAGCTCATGGTGCCACTGCGGTTGCTAGTGTTGTGATTTATGATAGACTCTGTGTGAGTACCAATTAGTTTTCTCGATCTGAACAGGATGAGCCATTCGAATTTGAACCAAAGGTCTCGGATTAAATTCCTGAGGGTGAGTACAAAAAACAGAATATGTAAATAGCATTTCCTGGATATCACAGAATATATACATTTTGTAAGCCAGTTACAAGGAGAGTATTCATGCTAATTATGAGGATTTTTACATAAGTAGAAGTGTAAAAACAGAGGATGTATAGAACTGTCATTGACTCAATCTGTTTGCTCTGACATTACCACGGCACGGTTTGAGACATTTGTTTCCTCAATAATTTCTGCAGTATCATCTCCATTGCCATCTTTATAGTTATCTCTATTGTTTGTTTTACTGCTACTTTATTACGTGAATAGTTTCCTTTAACTCCCACCTCAAACTAGAGAGGGAACTCTCATGTTGAACCTACGACCAATCGGTTAACAGCCAATCGTTCTACCACTGAGCTATTGAGGAACGACGAGAGATTGGTTATCATAGAGTTCAATTCTGAAAATATATTTCAGTTCTAATAGCAGTAGCAGTTTATGATTGTACATTTGTGTTTCTTCTTGATTATATGTAAACTTTCATAACCACATTATTGTAGTTTCTTTGATGTACACTCAACTTGCTAATGACATATGTTCCATTAGCTCATTGCTTGGTCGAGCGACAACAAATTTATTTCTTGGTCGATTAACAAAAACTGCAAATCCCATTTGTGTTGATTGGTGTACTCTAAGGTCACTACTGTCGAACGACAACAAGTTTGTTACATGGTTGATCAGCACCAACATGTTCATCTTTATTACACAAATAGTTTCATCTTAAGAAGATTGACCTTTAAAATGGAATTTCACATCTCATATCGCATCAAAGTAAGTAAAAGTTCTAAGTTCACGTATTTTCGTCACCCTTCTAATTGAAATTGTGCACATGTTAGGCTTTAATGGAGAAAAAATGAACTTCACACATGAGGAGTTAAATGATATACATGTCATCTAATCGAAAAACTTAGGTCAAATAGTTTAACATTATATTTTGAAAAATTTTGACAAAACATGTTTTGAGATTTTCCACTTAGAGTTGACTCATATACATGGATTAGGACTTCAATAAACATCTCAAATACAACTCCAGTGTCCCACCCACTTTCAAGTCCCTACCTACTTTAAAACACAAATTAGCATCACAAAGTCAAGATTTGCTCTTCACGTTGTCTTCTCCTATTGATTATTTTCTAAAGATCGGTTGATTAGGCATAGAATTGATCTTCATCAACGTGTAATCTTGACGTCGTTTTCTCCTATTTCATTTCTTACACAATTCTGTCGTGCACACAGGACATTAAGCCAACCATTAATTTTTCCTTATTATAATATCCCCTCTGGCTTTTCTTTACTTTCAAAACTTCAAATCTCCACCAAATTTATAAATCTTGGTTGCATTTGCGTTGCACAAATTGATGGAACTGGTTAAATGTAACTTACTTTTTAAGTTACTTATTTGTCGATCATAAATTTTTAAAGTTGATTTTACACTAATTAACAAAGCTTACTTTTTGAAAAATAACTTTTAAACATGCTCAAAATTGGTGTAATTATTCAAGAAACATAAAAATGAGTTGAAAATAGAAATACAATATTTAGGATAGATGATTTTTAAGTTTACTTCAGTTGATCTTAATAACATTGATCATAGACCCAATACTTTTATCCCATCACTTAGAGGAAACAAGTCCTACTGGATCCAAAATTGTTTGTCGTACTTTTCCTCTTCGTAGATTGTGAAAGTTCTCTAGTTGACGATTAATTATGTCTCCGTACGTGTAAATTTATTAGTAAATTCTTAAGATGAGCAGAAGTGGATCCCTAGAAATGTGTGAATAATAAATGAATAACAAATATGAATGTACAGTTGAAATTAGTGTTTGACTTTGACTGAATAAAAAAATTACATGTATAAATTGCTAGTAAGCCCTTGTTTGGTACCTACTAAAATTCAGATTTTAATCCAAGCTAAAGTGAATAATTAATTTTAATCATATATTTCATAGGTCCCACAACTTTTCAACCACACATTTTATTAATTTTTATTAAAATCTACGAAAATTTTTATTTTAATCCCAACCAAACAGAGTAGTTTACATGATAATTGGCTATATCTATGATAGCATGACGTGACATGGTTCATTTTCTAAGTTCATATTTATGACTTGAACAATTCTATGAAATGTTGTTTTATGAAGGAATGCTGATAAGTATGTTTTTATACACTTATTTAATATCTAAATATGTTATTAATTGATTAAATGAATGGAATTCCACTAACAATCATTTAATATTTGCTTTTGTAGGTAAAATCACAAAGGAAAGAGAACAAAGCAAAATGAGGAAAAATGGAGTGAGAAGGATTAAAAGTGTGCAAATTTGTGAAGTTGGGGACCAAAATGCAAAAGGATTGAAAGTTCAAGGACTTGGAGTTGGCAATTTTGGAGGGCAAAATTGAAATAAAAGTCAAAATTGGAGGACCAAATTTGTGCAAGTTCAAAATTGAGGGATCTACTGTGCAAATATGAGTAGGACCTGAGTTGCAAATAAAAAATGGTAGGTGGCACTGTAGCAACCCCGCAGCGCCACTGTAGCAGCACCGCGACGCCACAACTCTATCCACTATGGTTTTACAACGCCACTTCAAGGCATCGCAACGCCGCGGCTGCATACCAAGACCTGTTTGCCTAAATTTTTTAATTGGGGACCATTTTGTAATTAACAAAACACGATTTTTGGGTCTTTTAAAAAGCAAATTCAACCATTTTCTCATCATTCTTCATCTTGGAAAGAAAACCCAAGACTCTATTCTCTTAGTTTTCTCTCTTTTCTTTTTCTTTCTTCTTCATTTTTCTCTTCTTTTTCTTTTCTTTTCCTTGGAACTTTTGGGAGCAAATCATAGAGCACAAGGAGAAAATATTTAAAGATTTGAAGAACTATCTGGGAAAATCAAAGTCAAGTTTCAAAATGGGTTGTATCTATAACTTTGTATTTTCTGTTACAACATATTGTGTAAAATATTCTCTTTTTATTCATTTATATAATATGGGTAAGTTATTTGTGTTGGGATTTATGGTTGTAGTTTAATCTAGCCTTGATTCATTTTAATATTTGCCCTTTGATATTGATTTGTTTATTTTCATATGTCTCTTCTATTGTATTCCATGCATTTTCATTTATGTGGCCAATGAATGATTGTGTTTAGTGAATTGTACATCATTCGAGAGAATATTGTGCTTTTTAGACCAAATAATAGAAACCCTAAATTTGTGTAGAGGATGGAGATAAACCTCTCGCCCTAGGTGACCCAATAAATTATTTTCACAAAATATTTAATGCAATTGTTTGGTTTTAATCACATAGAGATATAGTAGGTTAAACCATTCAATTACGATTAATTTCGCTCGAGAGATGTAATTAACTAAAATTGAAAAAAATCGGGTCTAACATCGTAAATGAGTAACTTTTTAATTGGCTCGTGGAGAAATTAATTAGGCCACGGTTAAATGAAACCATGAATCGCAACCACGTTTGCTTTCGAAAATTCCCAAGATTTTCATATTTTCTTAATTTGTAGATTTTAGTTAATTTCCTTATTTAAAAATCATATTTTTAATTGTGTGTGTTTATTTCTATTGTTAGAATTAACTTAAGTACAGTTGTGTAATCGAAAGTATACATTCATCGAGGGATCGAAAATTCGAACTTAAAATGTTCACTTTATTACTTGAACGCGACTCGTGCACTTGTGGTGTAGTATTTTAGCGTACAAATTTTTTACGCCGCCTGAGAATATTTTTACTTCGATTACCACTTTAATTCATTTTAATCTTAAGAATTTCTTTTTATTTGTTTTTAATTGGTTTTAGTTTTGTATATTTTGGCTAACCTTCGGTTTGTTAATCTACCTTGTGCTTGTTTTATCTCCTACTACTTTCCAGATATTCGCAGGATTCTAACTTTGGTAAAGTAACAAAATTGTTACAATGACAAATCTGTGTGTGGACGATCAAGATACGCTTGGAGGATATCTAAGTTGTGAAAATTGTTATGCGGTGCATTGTAGTGAGAATTGTTTGTTTTCGTACACTAGTTTACACACACCGAAACTTTTGAGGTTTAGGAAATATTTGAGGTGTCGAAAAAACAAGCCATTGACAAAAATGATGAAGAGTATATGCTTGCGGGAGAATTGGTACTTTACAATTGGGATGAGGACATCAAGCTCGTGGGAGATGGTCCTCCCCTATTGAATGAAAAGGTAATTGCAAAGTATTTCAAAGAGCTTGCCAAATTGGATGAAAGCGATATGCTTATGGGAGATTACATGTACTGGGAAGGATTTCAAGAATGGGGGTGCAATCCACTTGAGGGAATCAATGAGACCGACTTCTCACTGCCCGTGGATTTAAATTATGGATCGATCATTCAATTTGAAGAAATATCAGCGGTTGTAGAGGAGCTTAAAGTGAATGATAATTTAATCACAAAGGAACTAATCAAGGATGTAAAAATCAATGAAGATGAAATCAAAGTACATTCGTCCGATTTCATTGATTGCATAGGAGTTGATTTTGTGATTAAATCCGATGAGGAGATAGAAATCTACATTGTTGAGTTTGAATCGGATGGAACGGAAAAATCCTACTATATTGAAAAGGGCAATGTCGAGGTTTGGAGATCAAATGAAAAGAAGAGCAAAGCCAAAAGAAGAAAAATGGGCAAGACATCCAAAGCCTTCTTTATGGGTCCATGATTCAAATTCCAAAAGTTGAACTGAAGACTATAAAAAGAGCTTGTTGTGAGGCAACCCAACTTTTTAATTTTTAAGCTTTTTATTTACTTTTGTATATTTTTATGCTTTTATCTAATTAGCTATCATTTTTTGTAGGAAATTTTTGAAGTCCATCATACATGGTTCCTCACACGTTTGGGGTTAAATTGTGTACAAAAAGATCACTTACCAAAGTTCATTGAAAGCATCACAAGTCCAATTCAAGCATTGGTGTCTCTTCATAAATATAAAATCGGGGAAGTTTTGTTATCCCTCTCCTCTTTATCTTGTTTTTTACACATTGAGGACAATGTGTAATTTAAGTTTGGGGGTGATTGTGCTTAAATTGGTGATAGTGTTGACATGTTAGATAGTTTTGTCAGCTTAGCATGGTTTTGATGTTTGAAATTGTTATTGATTCATGAGCTATGCATGACCAAGTATACTATTTGTGCCTAGATTTTTTGAAAAAATTGCTTATCTATTGTAAGATCATGAATTACTTTGAGCCAATAGTCATAATTAAATGTTATTTAGATGTGGAAAACTTTTTACTGATGGAGAGACTTTGAATTGGTAAGAACTAGGTTGTGAGTTGCTTGAAAATTTATATCAACCTATATCAATTTCTCTTTCACATAACCATATTGCGAGATAAGTTTGGGGATGGTTGAACTGGTGATAGATATTATCTAGAAGTGTGTGATTTCGTGCATGTTGAAAATACTTGTGTGGAGTGTCTTTTCCCGAGTATAAACTAGGTAATGACCATATGCAAGGGATCTAAGCCCCATTTTTTGTGCTTAAAAAAATGTTATTGCACTTGTTGAATCTTGGGCCTCATTTTGTAGCCTTTTTTACTCGAGTTATTAATTCCATAGAGGTATCTTGAAACCCAGTACTCTTTGGTCAAAACAATCGAGAAGTTATCAACCTAAAGCTCGTTATAAGGGTCAAGAAGAAAGCTTAAGGGAGTGAGGTAAAACATAGGATTCGGCTAAATAGAGAGAAAGAGAGAGAGAAGAATAAAAAGAAAAAAAATTGTTATTGATAATTGAGTTTAGATAACTAGTGGGTTTGAATTGCTTAGTATAAGCTTGAATGTGAAGAACTTATTAGAGGAGAATCATCACATAATTAGATATTGAAATTACTGGTTAGACCCAACCAAACTAGAGCGGAAAAAGAAATAAGTGATTGAGAACAACCTTTAAATTTACACCCGGGGAAAGAAAATGAATAGCCATTCAAGGAGTGTAAATCTCACGAGTGGGAAAAGAAATATTTGACTACAAAAGGTCGAGTTGGAGCCAATTTGAAGATTTTTTCGTTTTGACAACTTTTTCCTAATTTAGATAATGATTGAAAGTGACTTTGCGCGCACACACACACACCGATCGAACATTGGATAAGCTTAAATTATTTTTGCTAGAATTACTTGGAGCATATTTGTGAATTGATTATACAATTTTACACTCATTGATATTTTTAGCAAGCTATCTAATGTATTGATCAATATCTCATTTTACATGATTGTGATAGTTAATAATCTTGCTCGGAACGAGCAAGAGCTTAAATTTGGGAGTATTTAATAAGTGTATTTTTACACATTTATTTAGGGGGTGTTTGATAGACATTTTTATGTAAAAATGCATTTTAGAATAGTAAATTGATGTGAAATGTATGGTTGAGAAATAAGGAAAAAATTTTGATTTACGTGTAATATTATATTAATAAAGAATATTTGGTTGAAAAGAAGAAAGAGAAAAATACATTTTGAAAAAAATGACTACCAAACGGGGTCTTAATATCTAAATATGTTATTAATTGATTAAATGAATGAAATTCCACTCACAATTATATAATATTTGCTTTTGTAGGTAAAATCACACAAAGGAAATAGAACAAAGCAAAATGAGGAAAAATGGAGTGAAAAAGGACTAAAAGTGTGCAAATTTGTGAAGTTGGGGACCAAAATGCAAAAGGACCGAAAGTTCCAAGGACTTGAAGTTGCAATTTTGGAGGAAAAAATTGAAATAAAAGTCAAAATTTCTAGGAACAAATTTGTACAAGTTCAAAGTTGAGGAAATTAGTATTCAAATATAAGGAGGACCTGAGCTGTAAATAAGAAAAAATGGGAGGTGGCACTGTAGCAGCGCCGCAATGCCGCGACTGCATACCAGGACTTGTTTGGTTAGATTTTTTAATTGAGGACCATTTTGCAATTAACCAAACACGATTTTTGGACCTTTTAAAAGGTAAATTCAACCATTTTCTCATCATTCTTCATCTTGCAAAGAAAACCCTAGCCTCTCTTCTTCTTAGTTTTACTTCTCTTTTCTTTTTCTTTCTCTTTCTTCTTCCTTTTTCTCTTCTTTTTCTTTTCTTTTCCTTGGTACTTTTGGGAGCAAATCATAAAGCACAATGAGAAAATATTTAAAGATTGGAGAAATATTTAGGAAAATCAAAGTCAAGCTTCAAATTTGGTTGTATCTATAACTTTGTATTTTTTTAATTATTTTGACATGTTTGCAGCGTATTGTGTAAAATATTCTCCTTTTATTCATTTATATAATATGAACTAAGTTATTTGTGTTGGAATTTATGGTTTTAGTTTAATCTAGCCTTGATTAATTATAATATTTGCCCTTTGATATTGATTTGTTTATTTTCATATGTTTCTTCTATTGTATTACATGCATTTTCATTTATGTGACCAATGAATGACTGTGTTTAATGAATTATACATTGTTCGAGAGAAGATTGTGCATTTTAAACCAAATAATAGAAACCCCAGATTTTTGTAGAGGATAGAGATATACCTCTAACTCTAGATAACCCAATGAGCTATTTTCACAAAATATTTAATGCAATTGTTTGGTTTTAATCGACATAGAGATATAGTATGTTAAATCAATCAATTAGGGTTAATTTCGCTCGAAAAATGTAATGAACTAAAATTGAAAAATCGGGTCTAAAATTGTAAATGAGTAACTTTTTAATTAGCTTGTGGAGAAATTAATTAGGCAACGGTTAAATGAAACCATGAATTCCAACCACGTTTGCTTCCGAAAATTCCCAAGATTTTCATATTTCTTAATTTATAGATTTTAGTTAATTTCCTTATACAAAAACCATAATTTTTATTTGTGTGTGTTTATTTCTATTGTTAGAATTAGATTAATTACAATTTTTGTAATCGAAAGTATACATTTCTTGAGGGATCGACAATTAGGACTCCAAAAGCCCACTTTATTACTTGAACGCGACCCGTGCACTTGAAGTGTAGTATTTTATTGAACAAATGCACTTAGAGATGACAATTTACCCCTCCCGCCTCGACGAGTTGATGGGGCGGGGTAGGGCATAATCCCCCCCCCCCCCCCCCCCCCCGGGGGCC
>NC_036251.1:30130013-30139181 GCF_002742605.1 Olea europaea var. sylvestris
ATTTCAAATTTGTCTCCTCTTCTTTTCCTCTTCATGTTTTCTCTTGGTTTATAAGCAACTTGTTCTTCATTTTCTTGAGATGCAGTTATTGCTGTTACAGTTCTTTCTGATTCTCCTTCCACAATATTCTCCTTCCCTATTTGATCTTCTTGATTTTGTTGATTCTTTTCTGTAGAAATACGAGGTTCTTGATGTTGATCATCAGGAAAGAATTCATCTTCGCGTTCGGAGAAAATCCTGTAATCCTTGTTGTAGCTTATACCGTTGAAATTTCTACTTTCTTCTTCAAATTTCTCCTTGCATTTATATGCAGTTCTTTTAAACCCAAGATCTGCAAGTTTCCTGCACTGACTTATAATTTATGAAAACCATAACAGTTACTGCAGTTTTCCTAAAACAATTAAGGATCGCAGTTTTTAATCTCTGTCCCTCTAGTCAGAGGCAGGAATTATATCCTTATATTATACATCCAGCAAAAGTTTTTGTAGTGAAACAACTTAAAAACAAGAATAAAAATTGCAGGAAACAAGACTCAAAAAAGCAAGAGTTCGTGCACCCTCGATTTTCGTATACAGCACACGTGACTTAAAAAAAAATTTCACGAGATGAATTATATGTACCTTGAAACGTGTTCCCAAGTAAAATCTGAAAACCAATTCTCGATGTTAGATCTAATTCTAAGCAATGCAAGAATTTCATTATGCGACCATTCAGGATCGGTCGATATCGTCGTTCCCAGCATAGATCTCTCTCTTTGTTCTTCATGTTCCTGTTCAACCTTGTGATTAACAGACGACTCTAGCTGAAGATGTAATTGATGAGAAGAAAACGGGTCAAAACTGGGAACTAAAGTTGGGTTTGGGAATGAAAGAGGGATAATAGGCAGCGAAGTTCTTGATGAAGCCATAAACTGATGAAATTGATCACCAGGCTGCATATCATCAAACATGGTTTTCTAATCTTTTCGCTGTAAATTCACAAGAAATTTACACACAAAAAAAAAAAAAAAAGGCTCTTTAATGAATTGAAGGCTCTTTAATGAATCGAAGTAGATTTTTGTCATGTATTGCCATGGAAAAAATGGTGGAAGCCCCATGCTTTTTAAAAAAAAATAAAATTGCAGGGATGGTACAGACAGTGGCCAATTGATGAGTAGAGTAGACAGGCGGCTCATGGATCATAAACACGTGGGTTGTGCAGTACTCCAAATTAAAATAATTAGAATCCTATGCAGAAGGTGATGGTGATGTTCTAGTCTGCAGGACACGTGACTGCATGCAGACAATGGGACCGTAATTTTGTGTCTTCATAAAATTATTGTCTATCTATAAAAATTTCAATCTTATCAACAAAAAGGAAAATGACAATATTAATGAAGGGTGAAATGTGTAAATTGTAAAGATTGAAAAGAATTTTTTTTTTTTTTTTGATGAATATTGATTTTTCGAGTTGGTCTTTTGAGTTTAGCTTTATTCTTAATTTTTGATCGATCAAGGTCAATCAAATTTTCAAAAGATGAGGATAAAAAATAAAAAAAATACTAGAAAAGGGATCTCATTGAAAAATGAATGAATGGTCCCCAGCCACACAACCGCAAATCGATGTTCAATTATTTGACATCGCAAAAATTTATATTCAACTACTTCACAATACAAAAATAAAATAAAATAAAAGTTCAAACCTCCCTCAAATTATTATTGTGACAATGTCGCGAAAAAGACAAATAGTGCAGTGTTCTGGTACATAATAACTTGACACCTGAAAAATCTGTTCAAAAATTACGTAATCTTTAATATGTGGCTTTATATGTAAACATATGTTAATATGAATATATGTTTTTGCATGTCGTTTAATCTATATATCAACTCAAAACATTAAGAGACGCGTAGGATTTGTTTGGGAGATTTTTTCGAGTAAAAAATGACTTTCTTGAAGAATGTATATAGTTAAAAAGCATGAAAAAGTTATAGATCATATGTAATTTGCAGTTGAAAATGATCCTTTGAAAAAATATATATAAAATCTCTTCCAAACAAGTTCGTAATCTCTAGGTAAGTTTATTTTGTTCTTAAATTGAGTAAAAACTGATAATAACAATAACAAAAAAATTATAAAAGAGTTACTATTGCACATTTTGGTTGTTCCTCGACACACTGTGGATTAGGTGTGTATCTATGGGCTTGTATACCAGCCCAGCGGACACTGCCCTCGAGATTGATAAAAGTTGGGCTCAAAGTGCTGGCCACTAACACAAGTCCAACTTAAGATTGTAACCCATGTATTGGTCTAATTAGGCCCAAAGATGAAATATTCAAAATAAAATATTATATATGTTTATTATTGAGTGCTTATTCTTTGTTAACTAGAATAAAAATTTGGGAAATTTTCAAAATTCAGGTATATTGTTTATATCAATTCAAAAATCAGATAGATAGTTTGAAATTTCAAAATTCAGGAATATATTTAATTAATTAAAAATATTTATTAAATAAAGATATTAAAATTGCATTTACACAATTAATAGTCATAGATTTATTTACTGGCAACATATTATCAAATTAATTGATTATCTATTATTTTGATGTCACAAATAAAAAATTTTGTAGATCACAGATTATTTTGATATCACAAATCAAAAATTTTATAAATTATAGATTATTTTTTAGTCACAGATTATCAAATTTTAAGGTAACGAACAAAATCATTAAGGTCACAAATTATCAAATTTTAAGGTCACAAACCAAATCGTTGGTCACATATACTAAACACTCCACTCTTGATCCCAATCCACCACCAACACTTGGTCACAGAGCAACCAAATAATTGGTTACAATCACTATTACACTCCGTCCCCGCCACAATACCACCATGACCACTACCAACAACAAAAATGACTATCAAAACACAGTGACCAACTGTACCACACCACATCCACAATGTACCACCATCGCTAGCAAACACCACAAACCGCAAAAATATCACCAAAACACAGCAGACAACAACAAAAAGACCACCAAAAGGGACATGAAAATAATAGTAAGTCACCAAGGTTACCAACACCATCCACACTGCCATCCTACTTAGATCCCTTGCACCACCATCACCACACTGTTACCCACTAAGGTCACCAACACCACCCACATCCACGCTGCACAAAGAAGCTGTTGTAGTGTTGCCACCATAGCACCATCGTCAATTGCCACCACCACCATCAACACCTCGCGCAGTACCTCCAACCAAATTGTCGCCAGATCCCCATCGTCGCTTGATCGAAAAACCTAAAAAACCCCCCAAAAATGCAGATCGAAACTATAACTTCTCGAATTTCGCCTCCCTCGTGCTAGTACCGGCGCATCTCCTTCGTGCCAGTTACATTGTCGAAGAGAGAAAAAGTAGAGATGGGCCCAAACCACTTTTGCAGATCAGAAAAAGAAAATGAGGACTACAATATCACGACGCTGCATTCATAGCAGCGTTGCTTTCCCACGTCGATGCTAGCACCGGCGCATCCCTTCGTCGCCGTTGCAGTGTTTAAATGGGTCGATGGTGTCGAGAAGAAAGAAGCGGGCAACAAGAAGAGAAAAGGAAGAGATGGGATTGTGAAATTTGAAAATGGGTGAAATGATTAGGGTTTTTAATTGAATTGGGTGGGTTAATTATATATAATACCTGGTTTTTTCATAAACAAACTTCAACTCGAAATTTTGAATTTGAAAGTTTTAGTACCTGGTTTTCTATAATTTCCTCTAAAATTTTTAGTACTCCCAGCCTATGAAATTCTGCTAATTGTCAATATTTAATTGGCTTGTCTATCATTTATTCATATCTAAATCTCAATTATTTAATATACTTTCAATTAAATAGTGGAAGAGAATATTAAGTAGTACTCAAGAAATACTATAATTTTTTCCGTTAACATAAAAATCTTGTAGCTAATAGATTTTGGATTTATGCTAATGAAAATCTCACCAAGCAATAAGAAAGATTTACTTTCAATATTAAAACTTTTTTATCCCCTTTGTTAGGGTGGTTGAGACATTAGCGAAAATTAATCAATGCAACCCGCATGGTTGAAAAAAGCAGCCTTGCAGGTTTCTCGACAAGGTGAGCCTACAAGCTCCCTTGGCTCGACTTGTGGGTGGAAGGAATTGGTATTGCAAGTAGAAATAATTTAGGGAATAAATTGCAAATTTTAAAAAAATCAGGGTCCAATTTCCATAATCCAAAATCTTTGAGGACATTTTGTAGAAATAAAAAAATCAAGTGTTAAATTGGAAAAAAATAGAAAATGCAGGGGAGGAAGTGCAAAATATTGAAAATTCAAGGATCGTTCAATCAGCTGGGATTATTTTGGATACGGGCTATAGCCTATCAACGTGTGGGTAACTTGGACAAATCTGTCAAAAGTATGGACCCTTTACAAATTTGGATAATGACCAAGTGAAGTAGGTTCATTGAATCATTTCAAAATCCACGGAACGAGTCTTAGCTCGCAAATTTGTTATGTTGTAAAGGACTTCAAAAGTGGCATTGGTGAATCAACTGAAAAAGTCAGAGGGTCAACAGATAGATAAATCAAAAGCCAATTTGAACCAAGTCAATGAGTCACAACGAAAATCATGAACATTTTTTCCCCTTTTTTGGGTGTACTTAAATTCCATCTGGAAAGTGATTTTAAACTATTATTGGAACATGTTGAGTCTACACAAAATAATTTAAGCAATTTCAATATAGTAAATGCTCGTAAAAATTAATTTCGCAGTCTTCATTAAAAGCGGTAGGTGTGAGTGAGGTAAGAACTAGCGCTTCACCTTTCTATTCGAGCACAAGGGAATATGTTGGGGGATGCTTTTATATATCTCAATGCAGACTCCTACAAAGTTGGCAAGTGTGATTAAGGTGAGAACTAATATTTCATCTTTTTATTCGAGTACAAGGGAATATGTCGGGGACGCTTTTGTATGACCTAGAATCAAAGAAATAGTATACATGCCATATGATACGATGAATATGATTCGACGAATGGAATTACAATGTGCTCCTCGACTTTGAGCAAGATAATTTCTTTTTAGTTGTATACCATCTTAAATAGTGCTATGTTTAGGGGTGTTTGATTCCTATTTTTTGTAAAATATATTTTTCTCTTTTTTTTTTTCAACCACATACTTTTTATTAAAATAATATTACACATAAATCAAAAACTTTTCTTTTTTTATTAATCACACATTCTCCATCAACCTACTATTCTAAAATGCATTCTTCAAAAAGAATGTGATTAACCTTCTTTATAATAAAATAAGTCATTTAAAAAAAAAAAAAACCATTGCCCGATCCACGTTAGTGCTACTTGTGTGCATGTCCTATTGATAAAATATTATTGCATATTGTTAATTCGGCCCTAACTTGGCCTAGTATGGCAGAGGGACACCCCATGTGAAAGTGCAGTCAACAAACATTTGGAAGGGGGTGTTGATGCAAATTGCAGGAAATTAAGGATAAACGGTCTCGTGATTGGACTGTAGAAGGTGACTCGAAACCACGAGTAGGCCCCACGTTATTTGACTCTCTTGTCAGTCTACATGACAACATCTTCTGCAGTAGTAATTCCTGCACAACAATGCTGCCATGATAGAATTTTTTTAACGAAAATCATTCAATACCCAGATTAGGCCTAAAATTACTTCAGCCTAAAATGAAGTCAGAGGCCGGGTCAACTTTTCCAAACAGTAGCCTTTAACGAGGCGAGGCCCCCCCCTAGAGGGGGGGGGGAAGATGAGCGGGTATGTGGGCTTCTTTTTTTGACGTATCAGAAAGGGCTTCTCTTCTACGCCGTAAAGGAAGCGTGATCGACACTCACATTAAAAACTTCTGACTTTATTAAGTGTGTCCAAAATGTACATTTTCTATGGCCATGCAGGAATTGCAACTGCAGGGGTTAGGCCTTCGGCCACGTCATTCCACGCCTCACCTTCGAAATAAAAATCAATAATTTTCCACTTTTTGCTTTGAATTTAACAATCACGCTACATAGATCAATTCAATGACAAAATTTTTCTTCAGATAACACATGACAATTTTTCATTGAAAATTGAAAAAAATAAAACAAAAAATACACAATCACATACTATCAAGTCAACCTAATTTTTTATCCCTGTTTGAGTATCATTTTTCTTGAATTTTACCGCAAGGGGACCTACTTGATTTCATAAAAGATCTCTAATATCACAACGCATACTTAGGCCCTGGCATGGCTTACTTTTGTGTTTGCCTTTGCTTATTGAGAGTTTTTGGATAAATCTATCTTAATTTTTATTTGAAAATTAATTTTTAAAAAAAATTATATTTCGAAAGTGTTTTTAAAATAAGCTATATCGAATCAACTTTCTCTAAAAACTCTTCTAATTACAGGAGACAGCTTCATAAAATTAACAAAATGGGTTCAAAACCTATTTTTAGGTCTTAAAAACTCTTTTGACTTTTCAAAATACATGTCAAACAGGCCCTTAAATGAGATAATATGAGAATTTATAATTTAGTTAATAATCAGGAATTCAAATTTTAATTCAAGTCAGTCAACAATTAATTTTAACTACATATTTTATAGGCTTCACAACATTTCAACCACATATTTCATTAATTTCAATCAATATTTACTAAAAATCTAATTTTAAGATTAAGTAAAATTTAGTTAGTTTTGTTTATACCCTAGTTTGGTGACAATTATTTTAAAAAAAAAGGAAAAAAGAGTTTTTAATATTGTGTTTAGGAGAATGTGTAGTTAAAAAATAATTTTTTTTTTCAATTTATGTACAAAATGTTTTATTGTGTAAATACGTGATTGAAAATGATCGTATAGGAAAAAAAGGTTTTAAAAGAATGTGAATCAAAGGCTTAAATTGAAAATCTTTTCATTATAGAATAGATCTAAAACTGGATTTTTATCCTTTTCTTAATCTTCCTAAGCGTCTTAAACTAATCCTAGTTTATTAGAATAATCACTCTCTCTCATTTTTGTCTGCTTCTGTTTCACTTGTACGTTGTCTCTTTTGTTTCTGTCTCTAAAAAATTGTGTTAGCTGCAATGGCAGTAGAAGGGAGAGAGCTTTCGCTTCTTCCTGCTAATCTTCCGGCATTGCTACGGTGTCGTTTTGCGGTGATGTGCTCAACTACCTTGTTCATTGCACTTTCTCTCTGTTCAAAGTAGTAGCTCGTGATCCGCAGTACAATTAAACTACGCATTTCAGGTGATTTTTTCTTTCTTTTTTTTAATACATGTACAGCTTTATTCTTTTCCTTTTGCAGTTTCTTTCTATGAAATCAATGAATGAATCTGTTGATACTGACCGTGACCTCATTTTGCTCTATATATTGTGTAATTTGTTGAATTTTAGTTTCATTTTCAGCTGCATTTGCCATTCTCAGGTCGTTGATTCACTTTCCTTTGCTTTGTTAGAACTTAGAAGAATAATTTTCTGAGTTGTCTGCTGTTAATTTTTTATTTTTGCTGCAACAATGCTAATGTACAACTCATTGTACTCTCCCTCTCTCTCTCTCTCTCTGGACTAGATCTTCATTACAGATTTTCTACAATTTAAATTTAAAAATTCTTCCTTTAATTTCATGGCCTGTAACTGCTCATTTACTGAAAGATCTCTATTTTTCTGATTATTTTTCAGTTACTTGGAGAATTAAATATGCTTTTTCTCGTCCAGAATTAAAGCATTACTCTTTTTCAAAATTTAAAACAATTTTATGTAATTATTTTGGTACATCACACTAATGCTGTACCTATAAATTTCTTATGTATGTGCTATTATCAAATAAATTGTTCTATGGCGTCATTTCTAATTTTTCTCAGCTTGACTATAATTTGAACTGTTTCTCATTGTCTTTTCTGTTTCCTTTTCCGTACTATTTTTTGGTCCCCAGTATCCCTCAAAGGAAGGGAGGTTAAATCAGCTTATGTTATTTGGTTGTGGGCACTGTGAGAAGACTGCTACATCTTTTCTTGAATTGACTTCACCAGTAAAGGAAGTTAAATTTAGTAGGCAATGGAGAAGTATGAAATATTGGAACAGATAGGAAAGGGGGCTTTTGGCTCTGCCCTTCTTGTAAGGCATAAGCTTGAAAAGAAGAAGTAAGCCTAGAACTAACTACGTCTTAACCTTTCTCTCGTATCTTGACTTTTCCACTTTATATCACTTGTCATTCATCATCTATAACTTAATAATTAACTAATGCATTTTTTCCGTTGTCGATTGATTTTACCTCATTCATTTTTGGCTTAATATTAAGGTATGTATTAAAAAAGATCCGTCTTGCACGCCAAACCAATCGGACACGTCGATCCGCACATCAGGAGGTTAGCGGTCTAACTAATTTCATTTTTCTAGCTCTTAAAACTCAGTTTCTGCTGTTTGTCTATTTTTCTCGATAGATCTTTTTCCATGTCATATGGTTTTGTAGCATTTAGTATTCTTGAAATTGACTGTTAGCAATAGGCAATTTTTCAAGTTGACCATACTGTACAAGACACAAATTATCCTTCTTATGCTAGCACTAGTTCTGAAACATTCACGTAAAGGGAGCAGATTATCCTTCATAAGTCCATTACTGGCTGGTTTTGCAACATCTGGTATCATTGGTTGGCGCGCACGCACATATACACAGTCATTGACATGTCTCTTAATGTTTGTACATCTAAAATAATGCATTTTTCCCATGTCTTATAGATGGAGCTTATATCAAAAATGCAAAATCCATTTATTGTGGAGTACAAAGATTCATGGGTGGACAAGGTAGAAACGACACCTTTTTGCACTGATATTTATCCCTCCTTAATATACGTAGTAAGGATTTTTATTTCTTCAGTTGAGTATTCTTCTTTGCTCTTATTTGACAGAGATTAAAATCAAGTTTTTAATCTAAGCCAAAGTCAACAATAAATTTCAACAACAAATTTTATGAATCCCATAACTTTTCAACCGCATATTTCATCAACTTTTATCAAAATCTACTAAAAATGTGATTCTAATCCCCACCAAACAGGAGCTTTAGTTGGTATGTAAAATTTAACCATCATTGTGAAGCTATGCTCATTAAAATCGGCAAATTTGAAATGTTCCCTCTTACATTGGTTGCTGGTCTTTAGCTTCATCCACCTTCAAGC
>NC_036251.1:30139281-30140729 GCF_002742605.1 Olea europaea var. sylvestris
TGCAACATGACAACACTGTTCATCTTCAACAGAAAAAATTGCTACCACTACTTCTTCATCTGAAGCGCTAGTTGCTGTATTCTAATCAGTCTTCTTCTGATTTTTCTCCTCCTTCAATTTATTTTTCCAAACCATGCAATATTTTTTTATATAACTCTCCTTGCCACAATAAAAATGTTTGACTTTTTCTCTTGACTTTGACTGACTTCTGAAATTACCACGTCCCTTAGGAACTCTGTTTTTACTCATTCCTCTGTTCTCTGTAATAAGAGCATGTGCATCATTCGTATCCAAGTATTTCCTTCGTATTTTTTCATTAAACAAACTGTCTTTAACTACAGTAAGTTCAAGCACACTATTCGGAGCAGAGTTACTAAGTGATACCACCAAAGTCTCCCAACTATCAGGCTATAAACTAGTAAGTAATAGTTCTTGCATCTCATCATTTATCACTATTTTCATTGTGGTCAACTGATTTATGAAGTCTTGAAATTCACTCAAATGCTCAGCAACTGATTTTCCCTCCTTTAGCTTCAGATTCACAAGTTTTCTAATAGCAAAAACTTTATTTTGAGCAGTTTTCCTCTTATAGAGACTCTCCAATTTTTCCCAAAGCTTATGAGCATCTGTCTTCCAGTCACTATCGCTCATATTGTTTAGCTTAGCACCATTACCTTCAATAGGTTTATGTAAATCCTTACAATAAAGGATATCCTTCATCATAGGCTTCCAAATAGAATAATTTGAAACTGATAATTTAATCATAGTGCCCGAAGTATTCTCCATTTATTCCCGCAATAAACTACATCCACACAACCTGAGCTCTGATACCACTTTGTTGGGCAATTTCACTTATTGCAAAATAATTCACCAATCCAAACAACTAACTGAGTGATTAAATATGTAATTAATAATTAAAGAAAAAATAAACAAACACAACACCAAATTTTTACGTGGAAAAAAACCCTTCAGTGTAGAGGGAAAAAAATTATAGGGCAACTCCAACCAGAATCCACTATAATAAAATTATAGATTACAATATTCTATTAATACCCCAAAACTTGAATTTTCAACAAATTGGAAATACCACAATAATTAATTTCTAAGGACAACAAATAATCTCACCACAAATCACAAATTTAATCAAATTTGTGAGAACCCACTTTGAATACTATACCTCTAGAGTACCCAAAATACACCTTAGATAAATCTCCAATTTTTACTATGTAGAGAAGAAAAAACCTGTGTGAATCCACACACAAAATATTGAAAGAAAACTCTCCTTCCAATTATTTTCCTTCTTCCAGTAGCTTGGATTTCTTTTTATTTCCAGCCAAAGTCTCTCAATTTTATAATGTAGCAGCCACAGATTTGTTTGAAGATCCAGTCCCCACAGCCACGATTATGGGCTTTTTTCTTCCTTGTGGGCTGGACAAGCCCATATAAAA
>NC_036251.1:30144102-30153793 GCF_002742605.1 Olea europaea var. sylvestris
TCATTATTTGCTTAATATTTAATTAGCGTTTGAGAAAATGAAACCGTGGATTTGCGTTGTAAATTATGACATTTTATATCTACGTTACATACATGCAAAAGATATGATTTTTGAAAAGTGAGGTTTCATATTAAAACATCAATTTGGTCGGGATAAATAGTTCGAATCTTACGATTGATTAGTATTTTTGTATTAAAACAATATAAAATTTATTGTTTCAATATTTAATGCTGTCACTCTTTATACTCTCAAAAGTTTCTTTCTAAAATACTATCAGTCAATTAATCAAGAATTTTTGGATCTTTCCATTTCTACTTTGCCTCTATGCTCATGTATAAGTTTTTTGTCCAACTAAAGGAATTATGGTAAATTCCGTAAGGTTAAATATATAATCATAAAAATTCTTGCTTTGAAAAGTTGAAGAAGGCAATGTAAAAATAGAAAATTATAAGTGGATTAATCATCTTACTAATTTTATAATGGAAAGTAAAAGTGGAGAGCCATTCCCCTTTTCTTCATCTTTTTCATTGTCGGAAGTAAATTATTTAATTAAGACAGAGGATTAATCTCAAGGGTAATTATATTTACACCATAATTTTTATTTCTTGCATCACATTTTAATTACACTTAAATTTCCTAATTTTATTTATTATAATACTTATGTCCCTAATAATTTCATGTCACTCTTATTTTTAAACTTTTCATTAATTAGCACATTTTATATTTAATAATAATTTTGTCCAAAAGTTCATTGAAATATGGAGTTAAATAACTTATTTTTTCATTATATTTAAAAATAATAATAATAATACAAAAAAATATTTTCCCATTATTCTAAAACATCAAAAGAAAATATCTTGATATAAATCATCATAAAAACGAGACGTACTAATTAATAAAGTATTGAAAATAAGAATTCAACGAAAAAAAAGTTAAATAAATAATTGTTATAAAAAGCAAAAATTGAAAAATTTAATTGCAATTAAAATATGGTATAACAAATAAAAATGAATCATGCTACATAACCCGAGATTTTATAAAATCCCGGGTTCTGCTCCAAGGCCGAGGTGGCAATCACCTCGGCCCTTGATCATTTTCATGTGGGGGCCCCCACATACACATCTAGGGGCCGAGATTTGGCCACCTCGACTCTGGATCGGAACCCGGGATTTAATCCTAGCAGCTTTATTCAATAAAAATTGGGATGTGAATATAACCATCCTAATCATAATCACTATTTGTCGCAGTTAATTTCATGATTTTTTTATTGACGATTATAGCCTCCACAAATCCAAAAAAGACAAAAGAGTAGAAGAACGAACCCACGCCTTGAATTGACCAAAGAGTCCTCAAACACCACAAGTCCGTACTTTAACTGCTTTTTTCTATCCCCCTCTCCTTTTACTTTTTGCCCAAAAGAGACAGTTAATCGAAATAACCATTGGTTCATAAACGTCCCCAAATTAATATCAAACAATAGAATATAAAATAAAACGTGATATGAACCGCTCATCTTGTTCTGCTACAAATGATCCTGTCCGTTGAATTTGTCTTCTCAATGTTCCGCCTTTTCATTATCTCATCTCGTGTCGTCAGATTCAATTTCGAAAACCAGGGATATCAGAACTGCATCGTGAAAGTACTAAAGTACCCTGACATTGATGTGTTACCGTCGGCAAATGGGAGGGTATTTTTGGAAATCAGGGACAATGGCCCTGCCAGTTCAGCTCTTTACT
Organism: Olea europaea var. sylvestris; assembly: GCF_002742605.1. Lineage (NCBI taxonomy): Eukaryota > Viridiplantae > Streptophyta > Magnoliopsida > Lamiales > Oleaceae > Olea > Olea europaea. Next base: position 30,145,839 of record NC_036251.1, read on the forward strand.
GTACATAATTACAGTGAGTAAAAAAAAAAAAAAGCAATTAATTTCAGCCTCACGCTTATCATAGCGCGTGTGTTTCATGTATACGACATTTTAATGTAATGTTGCACACATCAATGGCAGAAGCAGGGTGGACAAGAGAAGAAAAAAGAAAAAAGAAAAATGAAAAATATATACTTGAATATCACCACCACCACCACCTTCCCTCTCTCGAAAATCACCTCAACCCACCCTCAACATTATCGGCATTAAATCTTGAAAAATCTATACATGCAGGTATTATTCTTGAGCATACTGCATTTTGCCAGTATTTGTGGTTTTTTTTTTCCTTTTTTTTTTTTTAATTTCAAATTTTACTATTGTTTTGATATATTTTTCTGTTTTGGGTTGAGAAGGATTTTGTAGGTTTGGTTATCTGGTGAAGTCGATGCTCTTAACCTTTGATTTTGAGGTGAAGGTGGTGTTGAATTTAGAGCTCCTTGTGTCAATAAGAAACAAATTATTTCATAAATAATTTGAAGGAGAATTGGTTTTTGAATAGTTTTTTTGAGCCGACATCTGTCCTGGATACTGTAAGGAGACAAAGAGGGTTAACATCGTCGTGAACGCTGTCTTCCTCTTTACGCGGTGCCGGCAGCCCAGCTGGTGGTGCTGCTGGTTCTACTGACACGGCCGGCGTGGTGGCGGTTTCAGGGAATAATACCAACCTATGTTCCGAATGGCGGCAAGACTCCACCACTTCCACCAGCTCCAATGCCGGAGCTAATTGTGAGCTCCTCCCCGTTCCTCCGTCTCTCCAGATCGGCAACATCTCTGCCCCCAACACCGCGACTGCCAACACGGAAAAATGTTCAATGGACGACTGGGAGAGCGTACTGTCGGAGTCTGTTGCCGCCTCTCCTAGTCAAGAGCAGTCCATTCTACGGTGGATCATGGGGGATGTGGAGGACCCTTCAATGGGTAGCTTGAACAAGGTTCTCCAAATCGTTAGTGGCCCTATGCCGCCGCCGCCGGACTTTGAGTTCAATGGTGGGTTTGGGGTTGTGGATCAGACATTTGGTGCAGACCCAGTTGGCCAATTTGGTGCGAATTTCATCTCCCCAGTTCCCAACTTTATGCACAATTTAAATTTCTCCATGAACAGATCCAGCAACCCATCATCAAATCTGCCTAATAACGTGTTCCCTTCGGTGCCCAATAATCTTGGAGCATTTGATTCTTCACAGATGCTATTAAATCAGAATCAATCTCTGCACTCACCACACCCCTCATTTTTCATGCCATTATCATATGCACAGCAGCCAGCCCCGAATCTATTCTTGCCGCCACAGGCGAAAAGGCACAACCATGGCGGGGCTATTGGTGTAGGTCTTGAGTTGCCCGGCGGCCACATCCCCAAAGGGCCCTTTTTGGATACTGGGCAAGAACTGTTAATGGCAAGACAACAACTGTATCACGACCAGCAGCCACCGCCTGAGGGCCTTCCTCACCAGCTTCAGTTACTTCCTCATTGTCTACAGCAAAGACCGTCAACAGCAATGGGATCAGGATCAAAGCCAAAAATGGAAGGGGATGAATTTGGACATTGCCCTCAGCAACAGCAACAGCAGCAGGCGATAATCGACCAGCTATACAAGGCTGCTGAGCTGGTCCAGACTGGAAATCCGGCACCTGCCCAAGGGATATTGGCGCGGCTCAATCACCAGCTCTCTCCCATTGGTAAGCCTTTCTATAGGGCTGCTTTCTATTGCAAAGAGGCATTGCAACTTCTTCTTCATACTAATGACAACGCCAACTCTACTGTCACTGCATCTCCGTTTAGTCTCATATTTAAGATTGGTGCCTACAAAGCCTTCTCGGAAATCTCCCCCGTAGTACAATTTGCCAATTTTACTTGCAACCAAGCCCTCCTTGAAGTATTTGAAGGATTTGATAGAATTCATATTGTAGATTTTGATATTGGGTATGGTGGGCAATGGGCATCACTGATGCAGGAGCTTGCATTGAGGAGTATTGGCACACCGTCCCTGAAAATTACTTCATTTGCCTCATCCTCAACCCATGACCAATTAGAGCTCAGCCTTACCCGTGAGAATCTAATTCAGTTTGCTAATGAAATCAATATTGCATTTGAGTTTGTGGTTATGAGCGTTGATTCTTTGAATTCCAGTTCGTGGTCTATGCCTTTTCATGTACCGGAGAATGAAGTGGTTGCTGTGAATCTCCCTGTTGGTTCCCTTGCAAGTTACCAGTTATCTATACCTTTAATTCTTCATTTTGTTAAGCAGCTTTCGCCAAAAATTGTGGTTTCTGTGGACAGAGGATGTGATAGGACTGATCTACCATTTCCCAACCACATAATTCATGCACTTCAATCTTATTCTAACCTCCTTGAGTCCCTAGATGCTGTCAATGTGAATATGGATGTGCTGGAAAAGATCGAAAGGCTCTTTCTTCGATCAGGAATTGAGAAAATTGTAATGGGTCGATTTCGATCCCCTGAAAAAACGCAGCATTGGAGGACTCTGTTTTTATCATCCGGTTTCTCCCCTATAACATTTAGCAATTTCACAGAATCACAAGCAGAGTGTCTGATGAAGAAGACTCCTGTGCGGGGATTTCAAGTTGAGAAAAGGCAGTGTTCACTTGTTCTTTGCTGGCAACGGAAAGAACTGATCTCTGCATCGGCTTGGCGATGCTGAAAACATAAGTAGATTTCTCAATTCTGCCTCATTGTGAATGTGCCTTTAGATTCACAATCCCCTTGAACATTCCCCTTTGCTAATTGTACTTGTGGCTTAGACATATTGTTTCTGCCTTTAGGCATTTTAGTACTGGATATCCTGATATAGTTCTTTTCAAGATATGGTATTACTATTACAATGCTCTCATACTTTTTTTAAAAGGTGTAATTTGTTGTTGAATATTTGTCTTAACTGTACAAATACGCTGAAATTCTAGTCGGTGGATCTTCATATTCCACGGTGTGTCATGGAATTCATTGTTAGATGTATCACAATTTCGAATCTAGTGAAAGTACGCTCCCATGCATATTCTCCTTCTGCCTTGAATTACAAATCCCTATGTCATTGTTCCAATTCTTGCTTCAAAGTAATTTGCCTTTTAGGTGTTCTTGAAATTGAAATTTGAAAGTTTTAGTTGCTGTATTTTAGTTAGCATCCACTATTGTTTCTTTTGATATATATTCTTTAGACTACATAATATATTGATAGGGTAATTCTTGGATTTGCAAATAAGCCTCATTCGATCCATCTTGCCAATGAAATGTACAGTAATGTCTTAAAATTCTGGGTTTTTTGTATGTTGGAACCAAAATTCCTTGATGGTAAAATCACTGTCTTTTTCTGGTTGATGGCAACATCATGGTATTTGTGCTAATTAGTTAGATAATAATTATTGTTTAATGTCTTTTCTTAGTCCATCACTTTGCCATTATTTGTACTATAATACATTGAATTTGCTGCTGCTGTTAAGGGTTCATTAATTTTTTTTAATGGCTGTCTTAATCAAATCACATGTGGCTTATGTACTATTGGACAGGCCCTACATTATTAGTTTAAACTCGTTTTTCGGCTCCTTGGAACTTCTTCATTTAAAAAGACATTGCATGACAAGGGATAGTAGTAGGCGTGGGGCGATTAAATGGGTTAATGAAGTGTAGTTTTCATAATCCATAAAATAATAATAATAATAAAATATGTACATTTTATATTTATAAATTTACTTTAAAAATTTTAGGCTATTTTGTGCTTTAGATATTCATACTTAAATTGAATAGAATTACGAGGGATTTGGAGATTTAAATTTGCATATCGAATAAATAGAATTACTAGAGAAGTAGATATATGACATTCATTTTCACACGCCTAGTGCGTATTTAGTAGAGTAGTATGTTTTGTACTGAACAATATTGAAAGCGAAAAAGGTCGATGACGGTTTGGATGTGATATTATTTAATCGTTTTTAATTTATCATTTAATGGATAAATATAATGAAAGTTAAATCTGCTTTAACTATGTCTCCATTTCACTTTAATCCTTTCAATCACTAATTAGGGTCAAATTAATCAATCAATTTGTCTAACCTGTGGTCCACCTCAATTGAAACGAAAAATAAAGCAATTAAATCCCGTCTGTCTAGTTTCTTTTCCAATTTCATTAGACTTGAATCTAATCGTGTAATTTTCTTTTGTACCAACTAGGAAATCGCAATAATTTTAGATTAAAAAAAAAAAAAAAGTGAAAAGACCAAGTAGTTATCAACTTCTTCGTCCAAATATTTTTCTCTTCTTGTATCGATTATCCTATTGACCAAGCTTAAGTTATCTTCTCAATTATTTAATATTTCGTGTTGCTTTCAAATGATTCAATTCACATTAAAGAAGTTAAGTTTTTTACTATTAAAAAATAAAATTACTTAAAATATTAAGAATAACTAAATCACAATAATTTCCTCTTATCAATTAATTTCTTTTTTAAAAAAATGTTTTTACAATAAACATGGTCGGACAATTATTTTACAAAAACAAAATTTTCAACTCTTGAATCACATGGGTTGTCCCCACGTAACGATTAAAACCTAGTAATTAATAATGTATTTTGAGCAAATTGCATATTTTTTTACATATATTTTAAGCATTAGATAAATTTCAGACCTGCAAAGCTGACTGTCTAATTAATAAATAGAAATTAATTTAGAATTTGAGATATAACTAGAAACATTAACTAAGTCATAAATAAACATGGATTTTGCGAATCTAACTTAAGGTTGAGAAATTTAATTTTCTTAATTGGATGAACGTTGGTTAAGATTCTGAATTAGAAGTAGGGTTCTTTAAAAATAATGGAAGAAAAGAAGTTGCATATTATTTGTATAATTTAAGTAAATTAATTAATAATGCAACATAATATCAATTTAATAGATTTTACAATGTATTAAAATATATATTAGTGACGAAAGAAAATTTCAAAATTACTCTCCTCACTGAGCGTTTGTACACACCAATGGCTTCCTCTCCATATAGCTCCCAGTGTTAACTCCAGGAATCGAACTCTCCACCCTTGCTTCCAGCGTCCTAACGAAGTGATTGTTCAACCAACTCGGATGTGCTCTGGGGGGCATAGAAATTTAATTTTCTTAATTGGATGAACGTTGGTTAAGATTCTGAATTAGAAGTAGGGTTCTTTAAAAATAATGAAAGAAAAGAAGTTGCATATTATTTGTATAATTTAAGTAAATTAATTAATAATGCAACATAATATCAATTTAATAGATTTTACAATGTATTAAAATATATATTAGTGACGAAAGAAAATTTCAAAATTATGAGAAGCAAAGAAAATAGGATCATGCTACATGTACACAATCTTTTACACACTACTTACAACATAAAGTGGGGACCACAGCTCGAATTATTTAATAGCATGTGGGACCCGCATGTTTGTGAGGGGGTGTAAACCATTTGGTAACCCCCTTGTGTGTACATACATCTTTATCCAAGAAAATAGGAAAGTGCTACATGTACATAATTACTTACATAATGGTATCCATAATTACACGTGGCACTAGATCCAACATTTAATTCCATCAACAATCAGATGATTGCCACATCACATTATGGACACCATTATGTATAATAACTATGTACAAGTAGAATTTTCCAAGAAAATAAGTAATGGACCTAACTACCTAAGCATGAAAGCCGCCAAGTTAATAATGGAAGAGAAAATAATTCATTAATGGTTTCAAAGTTATATTACACGCGTTGAATTGGAAATTCAATTATCGAGAATAAGCGATTACTTATAATTAAAAGCTATTGACAAAAATGTGAGAGATTGCTTGTCATTTAAAGAGAAAAGTAAACTGATAAAGACAATAAATGTTTGTTTGCATGCATGTAAATGAGAAAATAAATTCTATAGAGAAACCAATTATTAATTATGGGATGTAATGTCTACATCCATAAAACTTATCTTACGTTTACGTTTCCAACACTAAAAATTCCACCATTGTAATCACGATTCTTCAATTACCAGACTTGAGAAAGATATTTAAAGAAATTGGGACCATTTCCTAACGTTTGGAAGTGATTCTCTTGTCATTTTCCAATTTTCACAGAGTTCGGCTTCTCCATCGAATTGCAATTTTACAACACGTATACGACAATACTGAATAGGGTTGTAAAGTGGGTTGTGTCAGAGCCAAGTTTTTGCCAAATAATGGTGAAACTCAACACTACCGACAGCCAATTCTTGAATGGTCCTACTATGCGAGCGCCAATGGAAACAATTTTCTTCTGAATTTGTGGGATAAATTTGTTCAAGTGAAAAAGGGAAATACCCAAAAGCTTAAAGGATGTCTTTTTACACATTGAAGTGATACAAATCCACCCACAGCGGCAAGGTCCTATGGCTTGGAAGTTGATGGTCATGAAAATCGTCTCACCCGATCTCGAACTTAGTGGTCCAATCTCGGCCTCCGATGGTTACCTCACCATTGAGGTCGGGCCTCCACAGTAAGGTCGGGCCATATGTCATTTAACGTAATCTCTCTCTCCCACATGAAGTTAATCCTACTTCGACTATAATTCCTCATGACCCTTAGCCACATTATTAACCTATTATGGTTCGATTTAAACTCTAACGGAACACTTTCAATACATCACAAACGCTTTGCATGATAAGGATAAAGGTTACAGGTAGTTGAATCCTTTTACAACTCCACCATCTACATCTATGAATACATGATCAAGGTTCATTGTTGAGGTATGTTTTTCATTATTTTCAATTCAAAGCCTCATGCATAAATTCACTATCTGACTTAAATATCAGAGGGACGACGAGAACACATATCGACGCCTTTGTTTCAAATATTGGAAGATCTCGTTTGTGATCAATCTCAATCATCAAGCTCGAAAAACGATAGATACGATTTTTGGTAGCATTAGAAGTTAATATAGATTGTCTTGACTTAAGACTACTTAGGTTTGCTAACTTTCGTCTAGCATGATGAAGATTGACTACACGTGGCAGAGATTAAAAAATGAAGTGGTGTTCAAAATGAGAATGATGGACTTGCCATTGATGCCTTTTGAGTGCCCTCAATAATAAAATGAAAAACTAAAGCAGATTCTGAAGGGAGAGAGCAACTATGCCATGCATATATATAGAAAAAGCAAAATACTTTTTTTTGCAACTTCTTAAAAGAAAGATCCTTCCATGGAAAGTATAATGAAATGATAAGCAACTTTTCATTAAGGAATTTGAAGTGGGGTTACTTTAGTGATGGTGAAGCTCCCTGGGAATTAGGGATTTGGTTGCATTTCACTGAAAAGAACATTCAGATACATCATGATCATCCTATTTATCCACCCTTTTCATTTTCATGCCTTATTCAAATTTACATTTAAGTTAGTATACCTGAATCTCGATATTCATTCTAGACGTAAAGAAAGTATACCAATAAAGCTTAATTTTTTATAAGAAAAAGGTGAAAAACTTGAACAGAAAGCTGGAATAACAGAGAAAGGGCAATTGAAAATCAATAGTAAAAGCATCCGAGGCAAAAGTAACAAAAGGGTAAAGTGCAAAAAGGTTGTGTGATGTAACTGCATGAGAGTGCGTGAGCAACAAAGAAGAAAAAAAGGTAATTAGGAAAAACTTTTTCCCTTCTCTCTCCCTCTGATCAATCTTTTGAATTTATGCTTCGCCAGTGGGCCCTACAATATCGCATTTTTAAGTTTTGTTGATTGCTTGTAATTTCCCTTCTTTTTTTGGGAACCAATCCATGCTTCTTCTTCGGCTTTAAAACGACGCATTCTTTTCTTCCACATAATTTGTATGCTTATAATATATCAAAACAAGATAAGTAAGCACTCATTCTTGTATTGTGTGGTAGGACCCTCAATAACATCCCCCCCCCCCACCCCCCCAAGT
>NC_036251.1:30153816-30171790 GCF_002742605.1 Olea europaea var. sylvestris
ACAAAGGTCATTTGCATGGTGAATTGGTGTTGCTTCATTTTCTATCTCAACTTTCTTATCTTCTCAATATCTCATATGATCAAGGTCAACCCTAAATACCCATTCTTTGTTATGGCATGTGTTACGCCCCGCACCAAACCACTTCGGAAATAGTGTCCCTCTCGTCTACAAAGTGCCACGTGTCCCCACGACATGGTTTCGAAGTGGTGTCGACTCTTTAACGCGACGCACCGTAAGGCACACACTTTACAAACTAGATCCACTTAAGCGAATGGCTACTCGAGGTGCTCCCTTAACGGATAACTCCGCCCCGAAGTGCCCCCTGTGATCAAAGCTATTGGCTATCCGAGGTGCTTCCTTAGAAGATACCTCCGTCGCCAATTTCAGACGCATATTTGTTTCAGAATCCTCTATGGATGTGACATCTCCATAAGTCTAGTTGATATGACATCAAACTTATGTCAACTCAATCCAGGAGAATTAATAACCCACCCACTTTAAACGCGACTGATTGACGCTTACGAGCAGACGTCTCACTCCGTCAGATGCATACACGTGTCTCACATCCAACGGTGCTCCTCATCTATAAATACTCAAAGTTTGACAAGAGGCAAAGGCGATGAAACTTACATCATACTAAACTCTCCACATTCCAGCATTATATATTCTCCTCCCCACTTTCTTGCACAATTCCGACACTGTTCCGATCATCGACCATTGACTTGACCGTCGAAGTGTATGTGACAGCCACCACCCCCATTGGTTTCGACCATGTGCTCCTGACCGTGCTTTGTTGTGTGCAGGGAGAAACGCGGGGAGTGGCTCTCGATTGACCACTTGGAGGTCCAATTCGCGAGATCAACAACATGCTTCGATTTGTTTAATTCTATCTAGTTTAACGTACTAAAGGTCCATTTGGCAGGAAATTCAAAATTTGTTTTAAGACTAAAAAGTTGCTTTTAAACATATTTGGATAATTTTTCAGAAATGCCTAAAGAGTTTTTAAAACAAACTGACTCGAGGAACTTACCCTCTTCTGCAAGAAGAGGATGCCCTACCAAGTAGACCCTAATTATGCCCTACTTAATTGTACATAAAATAATCCAAGTGATAATTAATAAATAAGGTAGAGTACACAAAGTTGCAGACACGAAACGCGGTGTGGCCTGTAGAGAGGTTAAAGAGACAAATCCACGTGAAAGCAGAGGTCTTTGTAAACCTCTTGTTTAGTGTTGTCCTGTCTATGTTTTGCTTTTAGAAATAATGAGTTTAGATTTTGCTTTATTTGAAATAGCTAATTTCGGCCTTGACATGCCAAGAAATGACAAATCTATTTTCCCATGGAATACCAATAGAATGCCCACAATGACAGTGATATACAAGATAGACCCACAAGATTAGATAACACTGAACAATAATAAGAATTCAATTCATTATATTATTAATCTCATTTAACACTGTAACCCAAACATGAATTTTACGTGTAATCTACGGCGGGTGGATTGGATTTCCTTGACCTGTTTCTGGTATATATCTCTATCAATTATGCATTGAAAGTCAAATGACAAATGATAAAGCCGCGCACAGTTCAAAAGCTTAGGATGAGAAGATTTTTTATACTTCAAACATTTTGCTTCAATAAAGATAATAATTATAAGTTATAACCAAGGTAAGCAACGTTACAGCAATCATCATGGTGAAGACAAATAACATTTCAACCATGAAGCTGAAAAAAAATATAAACTTTGCATAAGTTCAAAGAGTAAATGAAAACAAAGAAAAACAAAAATTTCATTTGATATAAAAAAGAACTATAGACTTCTGTCTAAATAAAAGATTTCCGTGATTTTTGACAAACCCTATATAGAAAATTTGTCCAAGAAACCTCATCAATCATGCTCTTTATCAAGACAGGTTTGTGGAAAATGCAACACAAGGCATAAATACCAACACCAGAAGGAGTATGTACGTATAACACGATAAATTATAGTGAAAACAAAGTTAAACAAAAGTTCATGTATGAGCTATGAAGCAACATTATCAGATTGGTAAGCATGGTAGTATTGTTTTACCAAATGTACCCATCCTCAGTATTTTCTTATAGGTGAACCAGAACCATTTATTTATCAAATTTCAAACAACCATCCTCAGTATTTTCTTATAGGTGAACCAGAACCATTTATTTATCAAATTTCAAACAATTAATATCACTGTGTCTGGCTAACATAATGAGTAACTTAAAAGTTGCTTCTACTATCCACTCAAAGTCAAACTTTAATTTCAACCACACATTCAAGACTACTACTTTTTATTATCCACACATTTTGTGATCTCCACAACTTCTAATAAGTTTCAAAGAAGTTACTAATAATCAATCCCCAACAGAGGCTATATAAAGACCAAAGCTTCTTCTGCCGCCTAATATTTTATCACTACAACAGCATTGTAATTGATCTTTGAGCAGATAAACCTTCACTCAGTAATGAACATGCAAGCAAAGATATATTATGCTACGATTTAAAGATGACTCACCAACTGATCTCTATAATTGACACCAGAAATTAACACAGAAAATTAGGCCAACTATTAAGTGAACTACATCCTCACAAAAAAATAAATGTGACGCCTTTGAAACTCTGTATAGCGGGATTTGACTATCAGGTATCATGTGCAACACATTTAATGAAGATGCATGTTCCAACTCACAGAATTTTTCTCCCACACTCCTTCAGCTTTATATCCTACCCCTACCCACGTGGTTGGTTGGCAGGGGGAAATCATTGAACAGATATTACCAAATGCAGAAAACATTTTGGATTCATATTTTTAGTAATGCGGTTTACACATGAAAGATACACTACTGAAAGGCATTTTCTGAAAAATGAAACAACAGAATGCAGCATTTTATTGATCAATTTATGCACTCAAAAGAAGATATCCATGTCACCCTTCAAAAAGGGCTTTACATGCCAACCAACATTATCCACAGGCAACGATTGGCCTATCCATAGACATCCACATTATTAAAATTCCCCACTTACAGCCTCCCAATGATCCCATGTGATGTCAAGTGAAGTGTTTCTCAAATAAGGAATAAGATGTGGAAAAAATGAACCTGGTGGAGTTCCAAATGTGACATCAATTCCCCGGTTTGATTTTCAAGACTCCAGCTCCAAGATGTGAGCATGAAGTATACTTTAGTCCTCCCTTAAACAAGAAATAAGGAGAGAAGATAACGAGAATTTTTGTCTCTTTGCAGCAAGTATAATTATAAGGAGAGAAGATACGCGAATTTTTCTCTCTTTGCAGCAAGTGAAGTAATTCGTCAAACTCCATAGAATGGTAGAAAGATTTCGACGAAAGCGTAAGACGGTGCCCCTGTAAAGATGTAGCTGTTGATCCTATCTAGAATCCCACCTGTTTTGTGAGTTATCATTAGAATGAATCTGTCTGAATATCAAAACTTGACACATACACACAAGATATACCCATCCTAACAAATAATTCTTAATGAGTCTAGACCTCCTTGATCATAAAAGAAAACGACAACATTGCAGAACCATGTTAAACCCAATAATGATCATCTAATTAGAATCCATCATACAGGTCAAAATTGGTCATATGTTAAGTTTATTTGCTAAAATTACTATTGTTTGATGAATTCGTTTCATAAAGTTGTCCAAGCATGCCACATAGTCATGTCATACATGTTCAGAATGCAGAAAACTTCACCAAGCCTCTCTCTGAGACAGTGTCCAGATTGTTACGCCTTTCGTGTAGGTCGAAACTTACCCGACAAGGAATTTCGCTACCTTAAGATCATTATAGTTATGACTGCCGGTTAAGTGTAGGCATGTGACCTAGGATAAGGGGATGAAACTTGCAACTAGACCCAGGTCAGGACAGTGATCAAGTCTACCACATGACACGTAAAAATAGTTAAGATATAGAGACATTACCATGTCCGGGTATGAGGGATCCTGAATCTTTGACCCCTGCATCACGCTTGATCATGGATTCGGTTAAGTCGCCAAAAAGATAACCAAAGTAGTTCAGAAACCCAAATGCTACAGCACTACCAACCATCCAAGAGAAATATATAAATTGATGCAAATGGAAACTTCCAAAGAACAATTTTGAAATTTAGCTAAAAACATAGAATCGTTTAATTCTTCTGAACCCTAGATGGAATGCTGGAATATCATGTGATGGGGATAAAACTATGTACCTTAGGACAGATGTAGGCCAGCCTAGGGTTTTTGCTAATACTAAAGAGGTTGATATACAACCACCTAATCCCGCCAGAGCTCCCTCCCATGTCTTTTTTGGACTAATACAAGTCAAAGGTGTCCGAGCAAAAGCCTGCAATTGAATTCCTATTACGGCTCATTTATCCAGAAAACAGTCATCTAAATTTGTTGTATGATCACAAACAGGGATGGAAACATGAAATAAGGAAGTTATGGGAGTTAATTGCCATTAGGAAGTACAATAAGTAACTGAAATAGATGCTCAGATACTCAGCAGATATCTTATTCATTCATAAAAGTTAACAGCCTGAGAAGGTTCGATTGGTCAAAATGAATTTCTAGACCTCTACAAAGTTATATAGAACTATAGAAGTAGCATAGATTTTTTCACCAGATTTTCAGCCTTAAATTTAAACATGAGGACATTACCTTAGCCTTGGAAACTGTTACAAATATATACATGACTATTGAAATCCAAAGAAACAATAATAGCAGCATCAAAGATACTACTAAACCCAAAGTCTTCGTATTTATCTCTTTTATCGTCAATGTATTCTACTAACACTATTCCTCATGCCACTGTAGTAACAATCCAGTAGTTCTGGTTATGATGGGCAATTAATTATTAGTGGACATCATGTTTGATTAATGAGAAAGTAAGTTGACATTATATACTACATGAGGACATTAATGTTGTGTCATTGAATAATAAAAACAAATATTGATGACCATGTAAGTTCCAAAGTACCCTTGCATTATGAGTCTCCTTTTTCTTTAAGTGAGAATGTTCCTAGCAGTAAAGGAGGGGAAGAATTTTTTGTCTATAAAACATTCTCCAGCAATTTAATGCTACCCACACCCAGGAACGTCATAATGGACGCCATAGTAGCACACTTTGCACTTCGCACGTACCACTCGCGCAGAGGCGCCAAGGAGCCTTCAGGTTTTCCTAATGGAATTGCGTGTGACACCAACATGTTGGCAAGTGGCAGATTGTGAGCAGCACAGTGACCGTGGAAAGTCAAAAGTAATATGGAATTAAGGTGGCAATTCATGTAATTGTAGCGCCTACATTAAAAGTCAAACCATCAGCTGGTTAGCTAAAATATATGTAATTGGTCAGTTGGGAGGATAATGATTGGATGCATATGAATAAAGGACGTGACTTATTGGATATGTTAGCTAGGCACATCAAAGAGATGCAGTGCTTATCTAATGTATGCAGTCTGGACCGTCAGATCATGTCTCATTCAAACAAGTGCGGTCAGACAACTCTAATTGCTCTGTGTCGAAAGATGCAACATTCCAAAATGGATACAAGAATACCAATAGTATACATTCCCCCATTCAATTCTGGCATCCAAAAATCAATTCTCTTATGTATTTTTGTACAGGCCCTGAAAATGGTATGCTATTACTTTTACTTTATATAGTTCAATTCTTTTAAGCCTTCGAGTCTTCTAGTTCACCCTGATCGAGAAGCACATGATCAAAGCCTGATTCGCATTTAAAGGTGTATTGTTCTTGGAAGAACTGCAGTATATTGGGAGCCAGCCCGCACATCTATTTTCCAGTTAGCAAGGGGAACGGAATATGTCTACAGATATTTCCTATGTGAATTCCTAATTTTATGCATAATTATTTTCTTTTATTTTTTTCTTTTCTCCCATTCACACTCCAACTGAGGACTACCATTTTTACTAGCCTACAGCAATTCAGAGAAACAAAAGTCTCCTACATCACTCATGAACTTCCAGAATTTAGTATAACAACTTTTTTCTTCTCGAGAGTATTGACACCTAAATAGAACAAAATAATGAGTAAACACATAAAGCTCAATGCTGAAATGTATAAAATTAAGGGGGATAGGCAAAAAAAATAATCGCATTTCGCAATATTAGGCATTACCTCATCAATTTTTTCAACGTCGTTAATTCCCTCCGCTCTGGCCGTGGCGGTGATCAACAGGGTGTGTGAGTTTGATCGATGTACCCCGTGGAAAATCTATAAACGCCTGGAGGGCCATCACTGTCAAATATAACTAAAGCTTAAATCACGGTAATCGGATTGGTTCAAATTGAGAATTGTCGAAGAGAAAGGACGTTTATGAGCGAGGAGAACATATAGAGTTGAGAGATAGCGGGATTGAATTGATTCTACCCAATTCTACTATTATTTGTGGAGCCATTAATGGATTTTTTTCGTGAGACGAGGGAATTAAGACCCGTTTGCAAGCCTTTTTTTTTTTTTTTCATTATTATTTATTTTATTTTATTTTGGGTAAAGAACGAGCGTTTGAATGATATTTTGGTTAAAGAACGAATGTTTGAGTCTCCGTAAGGAATATCTTTCCTACTTATTCATTGAAATATGATCATTCCACTCGATCACATCATATCAATAAGGCCGACTTTCATTCTTACTCGATGAATGTATCTTACCGTCAATTACATGTGAATTAATAATTTTTGTACTTTTTAAATTTTAATCACAAAACAAAAAAAAAAATAATAATAATAATAATAAATCACTTCACATAATATCTACCAAACAAGGACTTACCACTCGAGTTCAACTTCTCCTCATATTTTGGTTAAAGAACGAATGTTTGAGTCTCCGAAAGGAATATCTTTCCTACTTATTCATTGAAATATGATCGTTCCACTCGATCACATCAGATCAATAAGGCCGACTTTCATTCTTACTCGATGAATGTATCTTACCGTCAATTACATGTGAATTAATAATTTTTGTACTTTTTAAATTTTAATCACAAAACAAAAAAATAATAATAATAATAATAAATCACTTCACATAATATCTACCAAACAAGGACTTACCACTCGAGTTCAACTTCTCCTCACATCACCTTGTACAATTGAAAACATTTTGTTGAACAAACCATTTACAAGCACTTAATTTCTCTCGTCTCGAAATTTGTTTTGTTGCGTAAATGAAATCGAGCACTTGTGCTTATGGTCCGACCGATCAAGCATTCTAAATTATAATTTTACAGAATATCACAAATATTTAACTTGCTGGCAACATGTAAACCTTAAAAGGGGGGAAATGTGAGTAATTCATCATTTTGACCCAAATTCAAATGGCAATATCATCAGGGAATTGGTATAGGTGAAAGGAGTGAATTATATCAGATTCTGGCAAATTGAGTGGTGGCAGAGAAAAGTGGCTGTAAGTAGAACTTCCTCTTCTAATTTCTTGCATAGTCAACAGGGCTGCAACTGTATTCCTGAAAATTCCCTCTCCAGGCACTGTTATTACTTCTCTTTCAGCATTAAGCATCCCTTCTGCTTCCGAGGCAGCGGCCGGGAATACCGTATCTATGATGCATTCACACTCTTTGACGAGCTTCGAAATGAGATCGGTTGTGAAAAATGGTTGTTCGAGGACCTTTTGGATAAATCGCAAGCGCAAAAAACCACCTGTTCGTTTATCGTACTTCTTCACTATCTTGGCCAGCCCTGCGATATTTTCTCCAGGTTATAGAATTTAATAGCTTAAACTTTTAGACGAGATAAAAGAGTTTACCGGTGTAATTGATGTTGCTGTAATTGATTAGGAGAACCATTTCTCCATGAAAATTGACAATGTCTTTTCTGATTTTCCTCATCTCTTCTTCGTATTCAAATTCTGATGGTTTAGTCCCATTTGGTCCCCATGTATCAATCACTCCATCAATCCTCTGTTGCAATTCCTGCATTAATTATTCATCAAAACCAACTATGAAATCGACTTTTGTCTTCTCATTACGAGGCTTATATACTGTGGCAGAGCCAGCATCCGACAAGCTATAACGGTCACCCGTACTAACTTCACCAAAAAATTTTCTCATATATTGAGTGGCCGCTCGATGGTCACTAGAGCAACCGTCAAGCGTTGACGTGGGCTTTGTCAAAAATTGTAAGTTTGATTGCTGAGGTGGCAAGGTAGACATGTTTTATTCTACCCGTCATGAGCAAGTGAGCATTTATATATATATCTCATTTTTTTGTGTACTAAACATGCTATTGAAACTAAATATGCTGATTATTAAAGAAACGTGATTTTGATCGTTTCTATTGTATAGTCTCTATCAGTAAAGCCAATTGTATTGTCGGAGAAAACTAAGCAATTTCATAGGATATCCTCTTGTGAAGGGATGTTTGGCCCCAAAACATAGGAAATATAGGACCCACAATCTACATAATCTATTTTGATATTAGTCTCAAAATTACTAGATGCTTTATCCTTAATCTCAACAATAATATCTTTGGGGTCAAGTAAATGTGTAATTTTATATTTGTTCGAAAGCATTTTCAAGCTCAATCAAACATGTTGACTGTCGAAACTCGAAACGATTATTCATATGATGTGCATGTGTTAAACATGACACCAGCGTTCATTTGAGCCTGGATTGAACTCTCCAACTTTCCATAATTTCCACCTTTCACGATTCACTATAGTCATGTGAACAATTACGACATCACATTATAAACACTACGTAAATTTACTTTTAAGTTATTCATGTTACCAAACATAAATCTGAGAAAGTAAATTTAACTAGTGGGAGGATGAATACCTTATGGCGAATAATGAAATCCTCTTCCTGCTCCATGAAGAAGGCATTAAATTTTTCGATCTCATTGTTCAAGCAGTACATAAACTCCTCCTTGTCGGCCTTCAACAATGGTGGAGATGGAGTAGAAGAAATCAATCTTACAAGTTTCTTCAATTCCTTGTACGTCAAATATTTATCCCGCCAATCCGGCAAACTCTGTTCAATTTGCCGCTTCAATCTCTTCCCGAACTTCATCGGAGTACTGGAATTGAAGAAAGTGTGTAGTGAAGGCAAGCAATGGAGTGGGGGTAGGTTTTATTGGGTAAAAAAGATGGAATATTTACAAGGGATATGCTTGCTTGGCGTGATGAAGTTGCTGTTAAAAATAAAAAAGAAAGGGTATAAAAGGGAAGTTTGAGCAGTGAGAAATGGAGAATTCCCAGCATATTCGATTAACATATCACCCAAATCAATGACACCGACTGAATTAATTTAAATTAGGTGCTACACCTACACTGCTAGTTAGTTGGGGACCCAAATTGAAATATCAAACGAAAATATTTTAAATATTTACTATCCAAATTCATACCTAGCATAATAAAATATTTTTTTATTAATAAAGTGGATACATCTTACCGAATTCATGAAAATAATTCGTATAATTTACTTGAAATACGATTAGGATAAATATATATACTATTGGAAGCCATTGTTTGAGTTTCATTTTTTTTTTAAAATTCATTTATCCTCACATATATTTTATCAATAAAATAATTTGCAAGTATTCTCTAAAAATATTATTTTTTGACAAATTTATTGAACTGGGAGCATATATTTAGTTAAAAATAATAATTTATTTAACTTGGGATATTGGAAAAAGGAGATTCTTTCTGCTTAGAATCTTCCTCACATCCCATCTCCTGTTCTGGTAAGAGGCCAACTGTGAGAATGGGGTTCGTTAATATGGACTGGGCCCCACCCCCAGAATTTTTTGGCGTACAAACTTGCATTAGACTCCACTTCTCTTTCGTTGGAGTTTTATGGATGCCTTTATATGACAACGGTGTTAATTATTTTGAACGTATTAATTTTATGAACTAAAACCATTTTACCTTTTTTACATGCCAAAAGTAGCTAAATTTTAATTGTGACTGAATAAAACTCGCTCGATTAAACCTTTCATAAATTCTTCCAAATGGAGACACTACTTTTGTGATCTTTTAAAATTGTTTAACGGAAAGATATCATAATAATTAGAATCGTAGATTGATGAAAAATAAGAAAAAGTTTTTAATTTACTCGTAATATTATTTTATTTTAATGAAAAATATGTGGTTAAAAAGAAGAGAGAAAAATATATCTTTATAGAAATGAGAATCATACAGAGCCTCGATAAACCTTATTAACAAATAGTTATACAGATTTGGTTTTAAAGAAAAAATTACACAGTCATCTTCCATAAGAAAAATCATTAAATGAAGTTATTTGGCTCTAAAACTCGACAAGTTCCGACTTAGTTCTTGTGAAAAAATGTGAACAACGATTATTTAAAATAAACAACTTAGGGTATGTTTAATTGCGAAGATGAAATTTGGGTGAAAAGAAAATAAATTCCAAGAAATTGAATTACCTAAAAATTATTTTTCTGAGAATTGTAAATCATTGTATTTGATTGATATAATTTTCCACGTGAAAAATGTTGAAGTAAAAATTTTTTTAGTGTTCGTTTGACTTTGTTTTACATGAAAATTGTCAATTTAAGGAATATCCACTTCTACCATTGTTCTTAGAATTTGTTTCCATTACCAACAAAAAAAAATCAAAAAATCATCTATATTTTGATATTCGTTTGGCTTTGTTTTACAGAAAAATTGTCAATTTCAGGGATGTCCTCTTTTACAATTGTTCCTCGAATTTGTTCACATTGCCAACAAATTAAAAAAAAAAAAAAAAAAAGGTGGAAAACCAAAAATCATCTAACCCCTAGGAAAATAAAAGGTGAAAAATCACGCTTTAAGATGTTGTACCTAGAAATTCATGAAAAATCAATTCCCTGAAAATTTTTGTCAATCAAACAGGTCAAAATTGGAAGTTGGAATTCAAATTCCAAATTCCATGAAAAATTTCGTGCAATCAAACGAGGCCTTAGAGATGTTTCCAGAGGAATAATTCCTACACTATGTTCCAAATCCAATGCACTATCATTATTCCCTTGCTGATTTAAATAAGAACTCCATTTTATTCTGATCAAACTTAATATAAATAATATAATTATCAAACATCAAAAGCTACAAATTACTCACAATTGAACTATACATGATTAGCACAACCACTGTCCATAAATATTTCATCTTGGTGTGCCGAGCCAGCCATGAACGAACCTTCTAAGCAAGAGAGAGATCACTGATTGGGTGATTTCTAACCTGTGCTTCTTTGCTAAACCTCCATTGATATCTTCAACCACACAACCCTATCAGGGAAAATAAGATATTATGACACAAATGTAGGAACTTCCATTTTCCTAAAAAACTTCGGTAACATACCTTGTTTCGCGTCTTCAATCTGTCAAATCATATAATTTCACCGGGACGGGATGCGTCTTTCAACAGATGACAGTACATCAGGTGCATGGCCATCATCACAACGTCGTCTTCCCTCCGTAAAATCCACGCAATTTGCTCTTGCTCAATATATGTCCCGTGCAATTCAGTCGTTATAGAAAAGCAGGCACTCAAGGCTACAATAAAAGGGACAAAGAGCGACAACAAAGGAACTAAATGATTGATCCCACCATTCCACTCTGCACGTCTTTATTCCCTGTCGAAGCTATCCAAAATAATGTTCGCTTTCCAAAAGGAAAAAATTCTTAAACCCCACTGCCCCAATATCCTCAACATGGCCGATCCTCATCTCTGGCAAACCACCATTGGTAAGATTGTACCTTAGCAAACCTTTAACCACTAACCACTTCCTGAGATTGTAATTCCAGATGCAACCACCACCTACATTGACAACAAGCAGAATGGCAATCCCAGGCTTTCTAGGTCTCTCAGAGAGAAAAACTATGCCAATCATCCAATTTTTTATCATTTCCCATAAAAATTAAACAAAGATGAGCCCTTTCATTATTTCCAAAATCTTCACTCTTTCACTTTTCTTGATTCTCTCTCCCTGGAGTAAGATTGGAATCTCTAATCAGGTTTATCAATCATCGCTGATTTTATATTAAACAGGCATATAACCTTGTTATTGTTTAATTTTCATCGTCGTCTTATTTATATCTCTGTTTTGTACCATCACTGATCCAAGCATCAGCTTGGTTTTGATGATTCTAATGAAAAGAAGATGATGCTGGAGATGTTCTTGGGAGTTCTATGGGAAGAAATTTTAGATATTAAGGGACATTCCAAAGGTCGTGCTAGGTTGGGTGTGGGCAGCAGTTCTAAGATGTTTACTCTCAGAGACCTCACCAGGTACCTTAATATTCAAAATCATTGTTCTAATAATTAGGACCCCCCATCAAATGACCAATGCTCGGAACAATCTTAGGAAGTAATCCACAGGGGGGCCTAGCAAGTGTCTCATCATCGGGAAAGCACATGAGTTCACTCTGCAACATTGAATAAGCATCTGCAAATGCCTGCACCACGCAATTGCATTCAATAAAACCAAGCTAACATCAACAGCTGAAAATCATAGTGCAAAATATCAGGAAAGAGATAGAATCTTCCCATCTGAGCAAAGCTACCCTGCTAAAAATTAAAATTTGAATAATATCAATTGGCCATGAGAGTGAACAGAAAACACGAATCAGCCCCAAGAGTTCAAGAGGCCGAGATGAGAACAATAGCTGACCCAATTTTCAACATCAATAAGAAATATCATGACCTATAAATACTTGAGATAACATAAATTTTATGGCAGAGAAGTCTCTCAGTACATAACTCCCCTCGTATAGATAACAGAAAATAGTGATCCATGCACGCATTAAATGGACATTCAGGAAGAGAGTCAAAAGTCTCACAGATATGTCCAAATGGATTTGTGCACATCAGAACAATATACTCTCTGATCAATACGGACGTGGATATTCACCAGCTAGCGGAATTTTACAAATAACTAGATGTTCAATGAATTCAAATACAAGCTATTAAATTGACAAGAAGATGGATTGGCCCACTCTTAATTTAAATGTCGAGTTCCAAAAACCTTTCTTTCAAATGAAGTTACAATTTTTTTTTGCTTAAATCTTTGAAGAGGAATTCAATATGGGATAAATTTGGGAAGTACAGAAATGAAAGGAACCACAATATTAGGACAAAAATTAACTTCCTCAATTTAATTCTTTCGATGAGCAAATAAAAAATGTTCAGTTTATGATTATCAGCTGACCTTGATACATTGATGTATGCGAAAACAGTTTCGTCCAACATTATTTGTTGGAAAAAGAGGATCATCAACGTAAAGTGGGTCGATACTGCAAAAGTTATGCAGTTAGGTAAAAAGAAAACAGTGAAACCTCATGAAATATAGATCAATATGAACAAATCAACAAAAATTTTTATTTACCTGCACCCTCGTTCCCTAGTTAGGTATACCCCACTTCCCTGTACTGATATACGCATTTGACGAGAGTCAAAGACATTCCTGAAGTAAAATGGTTCGAATCGTCAATTAAGGCTGGGAATTTCCTCTAAATATGAAGGTAGATAGTAAATGAATAGTAATAGACTAGAAATGTAGTTTTGACTAATCCGTCAATAAATTAAATGGAGGATAGCGTTTCGTTCTGGTATTTTTTGATGATACCTTAGTGTTCAGCCATAATGAAGAGGAGCATAATGAGCATCTGAGGAGTGTATTGCAGGTGTTATCCCAACATCAATTGTATGCAAATCGAAAAAAATGTAGTTTCAGGTAGTTAGAAGTAGAGTATCTCGGGCACATCATTTCCCATCATGGAGTAGCGGCGGACAGGTCAAAAATTCAAGCCACAGTAGATTGGCTGAGCCCTAGTTCATTAAGGGAGTTGAGGGGATATTTAGGGTTGACTGGGCACTGCTGAGCCCTAGTTCATTAAGGGAGTTGAGGGGATATTTAGGGTTGACTGGGCACTACCGTCGCTTTGTTAAGGATTATGGCAAGTTGGCGTGGGCTTTAACAGAACAATTGCGCAAGGGTTTTTTTTTTTTCTTTTTTTTTTTTCCGTGTTTCAACTCCATCGCATTTTTTAGTCATGCTCTTAATCCGAAAGGGAGAATAAAATCAGCATATGAACGGGAGCTGATGGCCATCGTGTTTGCCGTCCAAAAGTGGAGACATTACCTGCTGGGACAAAAGTTTTTTGTTTGGATTGACCAAAAAAGTTTGAAATTTCTAATGGAGCAACGGGAGGTAAATCCTGATTATCAAAAGTGGTTAATGAAATTGATGGGGTATCAGTTTGAAATTCAATATCGCCCAGGGAGTGAAAATAAAGCAGCTGATGCAGTGAAAATAAAGCAGCTGATGCACTATCCCGAGTGAGTTCTTCAGCCGAATTAATGGCAATACTAGTCCCGGCAGTGATACAATTGGAGGTCTTAACAGAGGAGGTAAGGGCAGACCCACAGTTGCAAGGGATCATTCAAGATATCATCCGAGATCCTTCCAGCAGGCCAGATTATACGATAATACATGGTCAATTACTATTCAAACGAAGGTTGTTATTACCAAAAGGATCAAAATTAATTCCCATGATGTTGCAAGAGGGACATGACAGCAAATTAGCGAGGCACTCTGGATTTTTGAAGACCTACAAACGAATTGCAGCAAGTGTTTACTGGGAGGGAATGAAATCAGATATAAGCAAGTATGTCAGTTAGTGTGCCGTTTGTCAGCAAAACAAGTATAGTGCCCTATCCCCGGGGGGGCTGTTACAACCCCTAGCTATCCCGAATCGGGTCTGGGAAGATATTGGCATGGATTTCCTAGAGGGGCTGCTTAAATCTGGAAATATGGACACCATTCTGGTGGTTGTTGATCGACTGAGTAAATACGGGCACTTTATGGGGCTCAAACATCCTTTTACAGCGGCTAGTGTGGGGTTAGTTTTCATTAAAGAAGTGGTACGGCTCCATGGAATACCTCATTCCATCGTCTCAGATCCAGACAAGGTTTTTGTGAGCCATTTTTGGGAGGAGTTATTTCGGTTGCAAAAAACTAAGCTCCGCCGAAGTACAGCTTATCACCCTGAGTCTGATGAGCAGACAGAGGTATTAAACCGCACTATAGAAACTTATCTTCGTTGCTTTGCCTCAGTGCGGCCAAAATCTTAGTTCAGTTGGTTGCCATGGGCGAAATTGTGGTACAACACATCCTTTCATATAGCTACCAAAACTACTCCTTTTCAAATTGTATATGGGAGAGAACCCCCAGCCTTAGTAAGGATCGAGAAGGGATCCAATTAAAGGCACAACTACTCAGAGCTCAAGCTAAAATGAAGAACATAGCTGATGCTAAACGCCGAGATATCCAGTTCCAGATAGAGGATTTGGTATACTTGAAAATCAGACCTAAACATCGAGATGTCCAGTTCCAGATTGGGGATTTGTTATACTCGAAAATCAAACCCCATCGCTAGAAAACATTGGTAGCTAAAAGTAACGAGAAATTGGGTCTAAGATTCTATGGTCCATTTGCTGTTGAGAAGAGGGTTGGACCTGTGGCATATAAACTGTCACTACCATCTACTTGTAGCGTTCGTCCGGTTTTTCACATATCACAGTTGCACAAAGCAATGGGAGCAACACAAGCTATGGAGGAAGTACCCAGCCAATTGAATGAGGAGTTGGAAATGTTGGTGGAACCTGAAGCAGTGCTTGGGGTACGACCCGGATTCGGTCACAACATTAGAGGGCTTGATGTATTAATTCAATGGAAAGGGCTACCACCACTTGAAGCAACTTGGGAATCCTATGACTTGTTAAAACAACAGATTCCGTCCTTTCACCTTGAGGACAAGCTGAGTCTTGTTGGGGGGAATAATGTAAGACCAGCAATACAAATTACTTATCAAAGGCACAGGGGTAGCAAGGGAAATGCACAAGAAGAGAGACAACATGCACAGTTACATGAGTTGGTTGGGGAAGGAACGGTCTAGAAGACAAGCAACCTATAAATAAAGGAACGGAGCTACAGTTGAGTAGGCAGAAATTGGTTATCAGTAGGAGAGTAGTGGACCTCTCGAATGTTCACATCTATATCCTTGTTATTTTCTTCATTTAATCAGTTCCTTGTATTTCAGATGTCATTCGTATAACAGATCTTTCACCAGTGTAATTCCAGTTCATTAATGAAATTTAGTTCTCATTTATCCTAAGAGTGCGTTGGGTAAACTGTCATTATACCAGGTACATATCAGGTTTCAATTGTCATGTTGTCTTCTATCCACATAAGAAAATGAGTCTGATGCTCATAAAGTGTGCTCATTTGTATCGGAGTAGGAAAGGTTTTCAAACATCTTTTGCAGGATGAACAGTACACGAGTACGATACGTAGCATGATCGGATAGTGATTGCTAGGTAGGCTCCAATTATTAACTACACAAGCACTCCCCTGATGAGACACCTAGTAGAACTGAGACGAGTACTGTTCAATACACAAAATTTTGTATTATATTCTAAGAAGCCAAAATATAACACATTACTCAACTCTATTGCTTCAGTTGCAGGACTCTTTCTCATTTTATAGACCAGGTAACAGACCAGAGGGAACCTCAGCAAGGGAAAGTCTCTGCCTCATTGCCAGGCACAATTTTAGTTGCTCAATGTCCTACTAGGCACAATATATGTAAATTGTACGTCATGCTAGACTATACTTCATATATCCTATTAAACGTAGTCTATGTTCGATTTAGCTGAAAAAGTTGATAAAAATCTAAATCAAAGTAAGCAATTAATTTTTACCATACATTTCATTGGACCCACAAGTTTTATCAAATTTTCAACCACACATTTAATTAATTTTTATCAAAATCTACTAAAAATCTAAATTTTAGCAGAACCAAACAGAGCTAAAGTATTTTGTGGACATTTTTTTGCCACAAAAGAAACTAAATGAGGAAATAACAGTAAATAGTAAGACAATAAAGATTACTTCTAAACATGTTTTCATACATTCTGATGACAATTTGACATGCACTCTGTCTTGGAGAATATGGGAGAAATGAAGAACACAATGAACTGTGAGAGACAGATAAAAGAAGTGGAGTTGTAACTCTCCTAGAGGCATCAAAGATGGCCAGCCCATCCCGTCCAAAGAGACGAACATTCAACTTCTGATTCCAGCTGCTCAGCGTTTTTTAATTTTCATTTTTTTTTTTTCCTCTCTCCAGAAAATTACCCCACCCCACCCCCATCAGCCCACCAAAAAAAAGTCAAAAACTGTTGGACCTAGGTGCCTTCAGGTCTGGCACAAGCCATGCCACCTAGTAATCATAGAAAAGAAAGTAAGGAAGGAAAACTTATAAAGCAAACATGGATATTATTTTTAACACTGCCATAATATCGCTAACATAATAACATGGGTAACTTGTCCTCTCTCCAGAAAATTACCCCACCCCACCCCCATCAGCCCACCAAAAAAAAGTCAAAAACTGTTGGACCTAGGTGCCTTCAGGTCTGGCACAAGCCATGCCACCTAGTAATCATAGAAAAGAAAGGAAGGAAGGAAAACTTATAAAGCAAACATGGATATTATTTTTAACACTGCCATAATATCGCTAACATAATAACATGGGTAACTTGAAACCACAATAGACAATGACAATTAGAAACATGCACATTAGAAGGTTATAATTAGTTACTATCATACTTGATTGATAGGCCGGCCATGATGGTGCTC
The DNA here is from genome assembly GCF_002742605.1 of Olea europaea var. sylvestris. Classification (NCBI taxonomy): domain Eukaryota; kingdom Viridiplantae; phylum Streptophyta; class Magnoliopsida; order Lamiales; family Oleaceae; genus Olea; species Olea europaea. Next base: position 30,171,508 of record NC_036251.1, read on the forward strand.
ATGCTGCAGAAAACGTGTGATTAACAGTATCTGTCCAACAAAGAATAAGTAAGAAAATCAGCAAGTTCAGATCTTTAAAAAATTTAGTAATAGAAAAGTTCATCAAAAAGTCAAAATGAAGATGAAAACTGAAAGAGATGTCACCACTCTGCAGCTTTCACGTGATCATATATCAAAGGAATAAAAAATCACAAATAATAAACTGATAGGGAAATAAAGGCACAGTGTATATATATATATATATTTATTTATTTATTTATTTTTTTCACTCTTGAAGCATTCA
>NC_036251.1:30172660-30201049 GCF_002742605.1 Olea europaea var. sylvestris
AAAAAATAATAATAATAATAATAAAAAAGGAGAAAGAGAAGAAGAAAGAGAAGGAAAGAAAGAAAAGAAAAAGATGAATTTATAAGTAGCATTACAGCAGTATTTTCCACAATCTTGAGAGAATCACTTTTGACCCACTCCTGGTTTGCAAGATATCTAGCTGCATGCTGCAAGGGAAAAAGAGCCATTATAAGCTCAAAAAAGCCAAATAAGCTAGATTTACACAAAAATGGAACTGTTGGAAAACATCTCTTCTAACAAAAGAATTAAAAAGAGTTTCCTTAAAGGCTAAATTCATGCAGAATGAATAGGAAAAGGACAACTGTGGCATGGCAGGGAAACAAACCAAAGAAAATCAAAAATCATGAGACGGAAATCCAATTATAAGAAAGTCAGTCCCAATGGGCCAAAGAGCACTCTTGTTGAAAAAATATCACCCACCTCACATGTAGAAGGGAAAAAAGAACTGCACCTCTAAACAGGGTCAAAAGTGATGTGAATCAAGGGCTTATGATGTAAAAATTTTCTCCTTCGCATTTGCTTCTTTCTCTCTTTTGTACTCGGTAATCAAACAAAAAAGTACTTCTTTCAACTTAGTCTTGAGGAAGCCAAAAGGATTTCAAACCTCAAACCCCCAACCTTTTCCCCAACAACTCTCAAAGAGCATCGTAAGTCTTTTTGATGATTTTTCAGTTTTCTCATCTATTCTTTCCTATTAAGTGATTTTATCACCATTTGAGCTTGTCCAGGTGCACTGTCGTTATAATAGTCATTGATGATGAGAGATAAAGGTGATGCTAAATTGCTGAAGCTCAATAATCCTTTATTATTAACTTCAGGCATTGTCCAAACTGGATGAGTTTACATGGCATTCTCAACAACAAAATGCAATAAATCAAATAAAAAACGAATTGGACAAGACAGTGTTGACAATGGTTTATTTCCTAGAACCTTTGAGAGGTAAATCTGGATCAAACAAAATTGAATTCATGAAACCAAACCCAAGTTCATTGGGAAAGGCTTATCTTTTCCTGTTTTCATTGTTGTGGAAAAGGCAATACTGCTTATTGCCTCTCAAAATTAGACAAAGGCACGTTGACCTATCTCATGTCACATCCTATCTTTTAGGGATACAACATTCGTTCTGAAAGAAGCAAACATGAACACGGGATTCTCCTCTTCGCTGACTCATGCTCATCAGAGCTAAGCTGTCTTAGTATACATATATTAACCTTAAAAAAATTCTTCAGATCAACAAAATTTTAATCCAAGGTAAGTTGCCATGTAGCAAAACCAAATAACCAAGTCCTTAAAACAAAGAGAAAATAACAGTACACAATCAAGGCATGTTTGGAAGTCGTTTATAAACGTTTTAAATTATAAATGGATGGATATGAGTGATGGATGAGTGAATAGTATTTGTGCGGGTCCGACGAAATATTAAGTTAAGAAGTTCTTTGACCGATAATAAACAATATATAAATGATAGCCAAGCAGGGTTTTGTTAGACCAGCAATACAAATTACTTATCGAAGGCGCAGGGGTAGCAAGGGAAATGCACAAGAAGAGAGACCACATGCACGGTTACATGAGTTGGTTGGGGAAGGAACAGTCTAGAAGAGAAGCAACCTATAAATAAGGGAAGGGAGCTGTAGTTGAGTAGGCAGAAATTGGTAATCAGTAGGAGAGTAGTGGACCTCTTGAATGTTCACATCTATATCCTTGTTATTTTCTTCATTTAATCAGTTCCTTGTATTTCAGATCTGTCATTTGTACAACACTCTTTCACCAGTGTAATTCCAGTTCATTATTGAAATTTAGTTATCATTTATCCTAAGAGTGTGTTGGGTAAACAGTCATTATACCAGGTACATATCATTGGTATTAAAGCATTCAATTCTGATGGTGAATTTGGCTGATCGGGTGGGGAATTTGGAAGGAACTCATCAGAAGTTACAGGAACAATTGGAAGGGATGCAACATGGGATGGAAAGGATGCAGGTTGAGTTACAGAGAGTCCAGAACATAGAGAAAAACATGGCGATTATCTCAGAACAATTCTCCTTCATGAGATCAAGGTGGGAAGAAGCAGAAAAAGAGAGAAAAGGCAAAGGGGAGGAGGGAACGAAGGAGTCGGAGTACACTATGCACTCTGAAATTTCACCGCGTGTGGAGGCAAGTGGTAAGGATGTGGGCGGTGTTACAGGTCAAATTTGGAACCCGGACATCAGAGGAAGCTGGAAATGCCAATGTTTACAAGAAAGGGTCCGGATGAATGGATTTTCAAAGCGGAACGTTATTTCAGAGTGAATCAAATGTCAAAGACGGAGAAGTTAGAAACAGCGGCCTTGTGTTTTGAAGAAGGTGAGCTAGCATGGTATTAGTGGCAACAGAAACAGAAGGGGTTTCGTAGTTGGGAGGAACTCAAATCATTGATGAGAATCCAGTTCCGTTCATCTACGGAGAGAACCGTGGAGGAGAGATTTCTGGCACTTCGGCAGGAAGAGTCAATGATGGCATATCGGCTCGCATTTGAGACCTCAGCAGCACCCATCAGAGACATTTCATATGCTATACTGGAAGGCCATTTCCTAAATGGGTTAAGGCCGGAGATGAGGGCTGAAATTAGAGTGATGCAGCCCAAAGGTTTGAACCAAATCATGGAGCTGGCCTAGCGAATTGAGGAAAAAAATCAAGCACTGCAGGCCCATTTGTGTGGCCCAAACCCATTAAGAAGTAAATTAAATGCTAGCACTAATCCGGGTTCCCAGTTCACTCGACAGATTATGCTCCAAGGTACCAGCCCTAAGTCTTCATTCCCAAGCTCAAGCTCAAGCTCAAGCTCAAGCCCTGCTCTCTAATCTCCAGCTCCGGCCAACGCCACCCACCAACCTACTCTTCAAGAAGCTCAGTGAAGCAGAGTGGAAGGCCAAGAAAGAGAAGGGGTTGTGTTTTCGCTGTGATGAAAAGTATTCCATAGGGCATAAGTGCATAAATAAGGAGCTGCAAGTGATGTTGATCTATGATGCGGAACAACAAGAAGAGTGGGGGACTAAGGATTCGGCTGAGGAGATAACCAAGGTAGAGAAGGCGATGATCGGTGAGGTGGTGGTGTCGATGAATTCAATTGTAGGGCTTAAACCACCTCAAACTATGAAATTGAAGGGGGAGATTTAAGGAAAGGAAGTAATAGTGTTGATCGATTGTGGTGCTAGCCACAATTTTGTATCGGCAGAATTAGTGCAGAAACTGGGTTTACGAAGAATAGAGACACTTGGTTATGGGGTGATTATGGGTACTGGAGTGTCGTGCAAGGTGAAGGAGTATGCCGAGGGGTACAATTATCCCTTCAAAATGTGGAGGTGGTAGAAGATTTCCTTCCCCTGGATCTTGGGAGATCGAATGTGATCTTGGGAATGAAGTGGCTATCAACTTTGGGTCAAATGAAAGTTGATTGGAAGGCCCTTACGATGAAGTTTTGGGTTGGGGAGACCACCATTACACTGCGAGGGGACCCGAGCCTTGGTAAAAACTTAGTCTCACTGAAGGCTAAGATGAAGGCATTAAAACCAAGTGGGGGAAGTGTGCTACTGGAACTTGGTAGGTTGAGTTAGGTGCATTGCAATGGGAAATTCTGGCATTTATTAAACAAGTTTTGGATGATTTTGAGAAGGTTTTTGCAAAACCTAAAGGGTTGCCACCACAACGGGAAAGGGGTCACACTATCACCCTCCAACCAGGAACAACACCTACTAGTGTGAGACCTTACCGTTACCCCAATGCCCAGAAAAATGAGATAGAAAAAAGTTAGTCATAGAGATGTTGGCAGCAGGGATAATCAGACCCAGTGTTAGCCCTTTTTCTAGCCAAGTGTCATTAGTGAAAAAAAAAGATGGTGGATGGCAATTCTGTGTGGATTATAGAGCTGTGAACAGAGCAACAGTGCAAGATAAGTTCCCTATTCCTGTAATTGATGAATTATTGGATGAGCTTCATGGAGTCAGACCCAGTGTTAGCCCTTTTTCTAGCCAAGTGTCATTAGTGAAAAAAAAAGATGGTGGATGGCAATTCTGTGTGGATTATAGAGCTGTGAACAGAGCAACAGTGCAAGATAAGTTCCCTATTCCTGTAATTGATGAATTATTGGATGAGCTTCATGGAACAACCATCTTTTCTAAATTGAACCTAAAAGCAGGGTACCACCAAATTAGAGTCAGACCTGATAATATCCCCAAGACAGCCTTCAGGACACAAGAAGGCCACTGTGAATTTTTAGTGATGCCATTTGGGCTCACTAACGCTCTCGCTACATTTCAGGCACTTATGAATGAAGTGTTCAAGGAGAAGTTGAAGCGTTTCGTTCTGGTATTTTTTGATGATACCTTAGTGTTCAGCCATAATGAAGAGGAGCATAATGAGCATCTGAGGAGTGTATTGCAGGTGTTATCCCAACATCAATTGTATGCAAATCGAAAAAAATGTAGTTTCAGGTAGTTAGAAGTAGAGTATCTCGGGCACATCATTTCCCATCATGGAGTAGCGGCGGACAGGTCAAAAATTCAAGCCACAGTAGATTGGCTGAGCCCTAGTTCATTAAGGGAGTTGAGGGGATATTTAGGGTTGACTGGGCACTGCTGAGCCCTAGTTCATTAAGGGAGTTGAGGGGATATTTAGGGTTGACTGGGCACTACCGTCGCTTTGTTAAGGATTATGGCAAGTTGGCGTGGGCTTTAACAGAACAATTGCGCAAGGGTTTTTTTTTTTTTTTTTTTTTTGCGATGATGAAGCAGAAGGGGCCTTTAATAAACTGAAAGCAGCCATGACTACTGTGCCGGTACTTGCCCATCCTGACTTCAATAAGCCTTTCATCATAGAAACCGATGCTTCTAGTTTTGGTTTAGGGGCAGTACTTATGCAAGAACAGCACTCCATCGCATTTTTTAGTCATGCTCTTAATCCGAAAGGGAGAATAAAATCAGCATATGAACGGGAGCTGATGGCCATCGTGTTTGCCGTCCAAAAGTGGAGACATTACCTGCTGGGACAAAAGTTTTTTGTTTGGATTGACCAAAAAAGTTTGAAATTTCTAATGGAGCAACGGGAGGTAAATCCTGATTATCAAAAGTGGTTAATGAAATTGATGGGGTATCAGTTTGAAATTCAATATCGCCCAGGGAGTGAAAATAAAGCAGCTGATGCAGTGAAAATAAAGCAGCTGATGCACTATCCCGAGTGAGTTCTTCAGCCGAATTAATGGCAATACTAGTCCCGGCAGTGATACAATTGGAGGTCTTAACAGAGGAGGTAAGGGCAGACCCACAGTTGCAAGGGATCATTCAAGATATCATCCGAGATCCTTCCAGCAGGCCAGATTATACGATAATACATGGTCAATTACTATTCAAACGAAGGTTGTTATTACCAAAAGGATCAAAATTAATTCCCATGATGTTGCAAGAGGGACATGACAGCAAATTAGCGAGGCACTCTGGATTTTTGAAGACCTACAAACGAATTGCAGCAAGTGTTTACTGGGAGGGAATGAAATCAGATATAAGCAAGTATGTCAGTTAGTGTGCCGTTTGTCAGCAAAACAAGTATAGTGCCCTATCCCCGGGGGGGCTGTTACAACCCCTAGCTATCCCGAATCGGGTCTGGGAAGATATTGGCATGGATTTCCTAGAGGGGCTGCTTAAATCTGGAAATATGGACACCATTCTGGTGGTTGTTGATCGACTGAGTAAATACGGGCACTTTATGGGGCTCAAACATCCTTTTACAGCGGCTAGTGTGGGGTTAGTTTTCATTAAAGAAGTGGTACGGCTCCATGGAATACCTCATTCCATCGTCTCAGATCCAGACAAGGTTTTTGTGAGCCATTTTTGGGAGGAGTTATTTCGGTTGCAAAAAACTAAGCTCCGCCGAAGTACAGCTTATCACCCTGAGTCTGATGAGCAGACAGAGGTATTAAACCGCACTATAGAAACTTATCTTCGTTGCTTTGCCTCAGTGCGGCCAAAATCTTAGTTCAGTTGGTTGCCATGGGCGAAATTGTGGTACAACACATCCTTTCATATAGCTACCAAAACTACTCCTTTTCAAATTGTATATGGGAGAGAACCCCCAGCCTTAGTAAGGATCGAGAAGGGATCCAATTAAAGGCACAACTACTCAGAGCTCAAGCTAAAATGAAGAACATAGCTGATGCTAAACGCCGAGATATCCAGTTCCAGATAGAGGATTTGGTATACTTGAAAATCAGACCTAAACATCGAGATGTCCAGTTCCAGATTGGGGATTTGTTATACTCGAAAATCAAACCCCATCGCTAGAAAACATTGGTAGCTAAAAGTAACGAGAAATTGGGTCTAAGATTCTATGGTCCATTTGCTGTTGAGAAGAGGGTTGGACCTGTGGCATATAAACTGTCACTACCATCTACTTGTAGCGTTCGTTCGGTTTTTCACATATCACAGTTGCACAAAGCAATGGGAGCAACACAAGCTATGGAGGAAGTACCCAGCCAATTGAATGAGGAGTTGGAAATGTTGGTGGAACCTGAAGCAGTGCTTGGGGTACGACCCGGATTCGGTCACAACATTAGAGGGCTTGATGTATTAATTCAATGGAAAGGGCTACCACCACTTGAAGCAACTTGGGAATCCTATGACTTGTTAAAACAACAGATTCCGTCCTTTCACCTTGAGGACAAGCTGAGTCTTGTTGGGGGGAATAATGTAAGACCAGCAATACAAATTACTTATCAAAGGCACAGGGGTAGCAAGGGAAATGCACAAGAAGAGAGACAACATGCACAGTTACATGAGTTGGTTGGGGAAGGAACGGTCTAGAAGACAAGCAACCTATAAATAAAGGAACGGAGCTACAGTTGAGTAGGCAGAAATTGGTTATCAGTAGGAGAGTAGTGGACCTCTCGAATGTTCACATCTATATCCTTGTTATTTTCTTCATTTAATCAGTACCTTGTATTTCAGATGTCATTCGTATAACAGATCTTTCACCAGTGTAATTCCAGTTCATTAATGAAATTTAGTTCTCATTTATCCTAAGAGTGCGTTACAACCATCTTTTCTAAATTGAACCTGAAAGCAGGGTACCACCAAATTAGAGTCAGACCTGATAATATCCCCAAGACAGCCTTCAGGACACAAGAAGGCCACTGTGAATTTTTAGTGATGCCATTTGGGCTCACTAACGCTCTCGCTACATTTCAGGCACTTATGAATGAATTTATTTTTTTTTATTTTTTTTTGGGGATGATACCTAGAATGTGGGCAAATTCAACGTAAATGGACCTAAAAATGAAAAGGTTCACACTAAGGGCGTTTCGTTCTGGTATTTTTTGATGATACCTTAGTGTTCAACCATAATGAAGAGGAGCATAATGAGCATCTGAGGAGTGTATTGCAGGTGTTATCCCAACATCAATTGTATGCAAATCGAAAAAAATGTAGTTTCAGGTAGTTAGAAGTAGAGTATCTCGGGCACATCATTTCCCATCATGGAGTAGCGGCGGACAGGTCAAAAATTCAAGCCACAGTAGATTGGCTGAGCCCTAGTTCATTAAGGGAGTTGAGGGGATATTTAGGGTTGACTGGGCACTATGTTATCCCAACATCAATTGTATGCAAATCGAAAAAAATGTAGTTTCAGGTAGTTAGAAGTAGAGTATCTCGGGCACATCATTTCCCATCATGGAGTAGCGGCGGACAGGTCAAAAATTCAAGCCACAGTAGATTGGCTGAGCCCTAGTTCATTAAGGGAGTTGAGGGGATATTTAGGGTTGACTGGGCACTACCGTCGCTTTGTTAAGGATTATGGCAAGTTGGCGTGGGCTTTAACAGAACAATTGCGCAAGGGTTTTTTTTTTTTCTTTTTTTTTTTTCCGTGTTTCATGATGGCCATCGTGTTTGCCGTCCAAAAGTGGAGACATTACCTGCTGGGACAAAAGTTTTTTGTTTGGATTGACCAAAAAAGTTTGAAATTTCTAATGGAGCAACGGGAGGTAAATCCTGATTATCAAAAGTGGTTAATGAAATTGATGGGGTATCAGTTTGAAATTCAATATCGCCCAGGGAGTGAAAATAAAGCAGCTGATGCAGTGAAAATAAAGCAGCTGATGCACTATCCCGAGTGAGTTCTTCAGCCGAATTAATGGCAATACTAGTCCCGGCAGTGATACAATTGGAGGTCTTAACAGAGGAGGTAAGGGCAGACCCACAGTTGCAAGGGATCATTCAAGATATCATCCGAGATCCTTCCAGCAGGCCAGATTATACGATAATACATGGTCAATTACTATTCAAACGAAGGTTGTTATTACCAAAAGGATCAAAATTAATTCCCATGATGTTGCAAGAGGGACATGACAGCAAATTAGCGAGGCACTCTGGATTTTTGAAGACCTACAAACGAATTGCAGCAAGTGTTTACTGGGAGGGAATGAAATCAGATATAAGCAAGTATGTCAGTTAGTGTGCCGTTTGTCAGCAAAACAAGTATAGTGCCCTATCCCCGGGGGGGCTGTTACAACCCCTAGCTATCCCGAATCGGGTCTGGGAAGATATTGGCATGGATTTCCTAGAGGGGCTGCTTAAATCTGGAAATATGGACACCATTCTGGTGGTTGTTGATCGACTGAGTAAATACGGGCACTTTATGGGGCTCAAACATCCTTTTACAGCGGCTAGTGTGGGGTTAGTTTTCATTAAAGAAGTGGTACGGCTCCATGGAATACCTCATTCCATCGTCTCAGATCCAGACAAGGTTTTTGTGAGCCATTTTTGGGAGGAGTTATTTCGGTTGCAAAAAACTAAGCTCCGCCGAAGTACAGCTTATCACCCTGAGTCTGATGAGCAGACAGAGGTATTAAACCGCACTATAGAAACTTATCTTCGTTGCTTTGCCTCAGTGCGGCCAAAATCTTAGTTCAGTTGGTTGCCATGGGCGAAATTGTGGTACAACACATCCTTTCATATAGCTACCAAAACTACTCCTTTTCAAATTGTATATGGGAGAGAACCCCCAGCCTTAGTAAGGATCGAGAAGGGATCCAATTAAAGGCACAACTACTCAGAGCTCAAGCTAAAATGAAGAACATAGCTGATGCTAAACGCCGAGATATCCAGTTCCAGATAGAGGATTTGGTATACTTGAAAATCAGACCTAAACATCGAGATGTCCAGTTCCAGATTGGGGATTTGTTATACTCGAAAATCAAACCCCATCGCTAGAAAACATTGGTAGCTAAAAGTAACGAGAAATTGGGTCTAAGATTCTATGGTCCATTTGCTGTTGAGAAGAGGGTTGGACCTGTGGCATATAAACTGTCACTACCATCTACTTGTAGCGTTCGTCCGGTTTTTCACATATCACAGTTGCACAAAGCAATGGGAGCAACACAAGCTATGGAGGAAGTACCCAGCCAATTGAATGAGGAGTTGGAAATGTTGGTGGAACCTGAAGCAGTGCTTGGGGTACGACCCGGATTCGGTCACAACATTAGAGGGCTTGATGTATTAATTCAATGGAAAGGGCTACCACCACTTGAAGCAACTTGGGAATCCTATGACTTGTTAAAACAACAGATTCCGTCCTTTCACCTTGAGGACAAGCTGAGTCTTGTTGGGGGGAATAATGTAAGACCAGCAATACAAATTACTTATCAAAGGCACAGGGGTAGCAAGGGAAATGCACAAGAAGAGAGACAACATGCACAGTTACATGAGTTGGTTGGGGAAGGAACGGTCTAGAAGACAAGCAACCTATAAATAAAGGAACGGAGCTACAGTTGAGTAGGCAGAAATTGGTTATCAGTAGGAGAGTAGTGGACCTCTCGAATGTTCACATCTATATCCTTGTTATTTTCTTCATTTAATCAGTTCCTTGTATTTCAGATGTCATTCGTATAACAGATCTTTCACCAGTGTAATTCCAGTTCATTAATGAAATTTAGTTCTCATTTATCCTAAGAGTGCGTTGGGTAAACTGTCATTATACCAGGTACATATCAGGTTTCAATTGTCATGTTGTCTTCTATCCACATAAGAAAATGAGTCTGATGCTCATAAAGTGTGCTCATTTGTATCGGAGTAGGAAAGGTTTTCAAACATCTTTTGCAGGATGAACAGTACACGAGTACGATACGTAGCATGATCGGATAGTGATTGCTAGGTAGGCTCCAATTATTAACTACACAAGCACTCCCCTGATGAGACACCTAGTAGAACTGAGACGAGTACTGTTCAATACACAAAATTTTGTATTATATTCTAAGAAGCCAAAATATAACACATTACTCAACTCTATTGCTTCAGTTGCAGGACTCTTTCTCATTTTATTTATTTTTTTTTATTTTTTTTTGGGGATGATACCTAGAATGTGGGCAAATTCAACGTAAATGGACCTAAAAATGAAAAGGTTCACACTAAGCATCAGTTTGCACAATATTCAGCAAACTTGCAACTGATTTCTCAAACTTTTGACTATTTGAGACAGCAAGAAGAGTGTAATTCTTCCATTTATGGGTCATATAAAGACACGAGAAGAAAGATGATCTGAAAACAGGGATCATCTTGCCAATATCGCTTTTCCAAGACACGAGATCAGAAAGATGATCTGAAAACAGGGACCATCTTGCCAAGATCACTTTTCCAAGAAAAAGTATAATTTTATCATTCATATAACACGAGATCAGCTTTATATCATCCTGAATACCTGAAAGCAAGTTTCTTTGATGCCATTACGACCCTCTAAGATCCCTGCTTCTTTAATAGGTTCCTAAAAACAATGTAGATAATGTTACTTTTCTATAATATTTCTCCCTAAATCTATTACAAAATATATAATCCAAATGAACTTGTTATTACCAAATTTCTCACAGGAGGAAGACAAACCACAAGGTCCACATCACTTGATGGAAGGGACAATCCAGTAGCATTTGAACCAAAAACATTTGTCCTAGAACGAGGCCACAAGACTTGGAGAGAACGTGCAACACACTTAACAGCCCAGTTAATGTAAGGCTTTCTGATCAAATTCTCAGCAGCAACCTAACATATTGTAGCAGATTGCAATTTATCAGTAATCTTTTAACACAAATGGAACATAATTTTACCATGAGAAATAAATTCAAATCTTAGCAGCATTAAATCCTAAAAACAAGACATTAAACCAGTCCAGTATCACACCTGCTTGCAGAAAGAGTTGATTTCATCATGGAGAGTATTATGGAACAGTGACAGAGAAGCCTTGCGGGAGGAACAGTTCTGCAGTTCAGGTGGTTGCAAAGGAAATGCAATATCTGGCTAAGGTAGACATTTTCCATTGAAATTAGACATTAAAATAATGAAGAAAGAAAAAAATTCACAACCGTGTTAAAAGGATGATTATAAATGATGAATGTAAGTACATGTTCTTGATCCCGAGCTAGCTGGGAAATTGCAATAAGTCGATCCTGTAGCAATGCTCCTGCTAAAGGCTGCGTCAACTGACGGGCGGAAAGGCTTTTGTTTCTCCAGGAAGGCCAAACTACTTCACTACCATTCATGGGTAAGCAAGCTTCTTCAAAATTGACACCATCATGGAACCAACCTTTGACACCCCAATGCCTTGGGCTGGAGCTACCAGATCGAACAGTAGGAAAACCTTTGTGTTTTCTGGAATCACCAACAGGAGAGGGAGGAGGTGGATGAGGGGCACGTGGAACACATAGGACTACGGGAGAAGGTGGCCTCTTAATTCGAGGTTGTTCCCGCCTGTTAGGTGGAACACAAGGGCTTTTTCTATCATAACTTTGCTTAAAATCCGATCTAGATCTTTCCCTCGACATATTTGGGATGATTATTGGCCTCAAAATGGGATATGGAAGTGAATCTCCAGTTTTCGCTTCTCCATCACCAGGCATATTGGGAATACATCCAGAGACAATCTCCTCAACATCCACATCATTCATTGCTGATGAGGAGTGCAGAACTTTGCCACTTATATCACTACCAGGAATAACATAGCCAAGAGCTCCAGGTCCCAGAGGATCAAAGGGAGAGCAAAAGGAAGCAGCAGAAGGTGAGGTCAGTCCATTTGTACTATAAGAGGAGGAGAAGGCAACCATATCATCAACAGCCCTACTCATATCAGCTTCTCTCCAAGCCCAAGAGCTATCGTCTGAACAGAGTGAGGGAGGACGTGAGAAACTAGTCCCTGGATGATCAGAAGGATTCCAGTACATCACACCGCCACCAAAGTACTGATTACAATCCAGCGCAGAAACTGCATGTACTTCTAACTCTTCTTCTGACATCCAGCGGTTGTCATGCTCATCCACTGGTTCCTGAGAATTTGTAACATCGGACATGTCCATAAATTCACCAGAAAGGACCCTTTCATCCTCTGAAGTAACTGGACCGCACTGCACATGTTGAGCAGTGAAGCGCTGAAGAAGAGGGGACTGTCGTCTTGAGATAAAATCAGAATCATAATTGCAAGTAACTGATGGGGATAGTCTACTGACACCATGCAACACCGGAGGCCAATCTAAACTCATTGGTAGATGTTGAGATATCACTCCACTATACCTAGAGTCAACAGAAGAATTTCTTACTTGTACATTTTGTATTTGGTGAAAATGATTTTTCCAATTATGACCAACATCAAGATGCAATCTATCTGTGGCAGTAGGGAGGTGAGTATTAGCAGAAGGATGAATAGTGGCTACACTGGGCCACTCATAAGAGATGTATGCTGATGAACTTGTGGCCCCGATGTTACCCATACTTCCTTGCTCCTGAACCCGAAAAGTTTTTCCTTCTGTCTTATTACCTTCTGTTAGTTTCCCTAGAAAACCCGTCGCTTGGTAAATTCCATGTGAATGTGCATAACTTCTTCTGCCAATAACTCCGCCACACATATCATTATCTTCAACCACAGGCATAACAGGAGTTGCATCAGAATCCACATCCTCACTCAGATGACCAACCCTGGAAGTTTCAGTATCATTTTGGACCACTATGTCCGAGTTTTGATGGTGCTTCAAACCAAGACTATCACTGACTTCAGCAGAAGAATCATGCGTCTCCTCACATTGTGCCATTACAGTACTTTCACAGCAATGATCTGGATTTACTTCAGAGATGTTAATCCCGGCTGCAACATTGTTTGAAAAGATCTCGATAGTTGTATTTCCAGGTGTACAGTGAGCCATGGAGGGCGTATCTTGAGAACTAACAGAAATAGCGGTAGCTATAGAGCTTCTAGAATGATAACTTGCAACTTCTGAGCTATGGGAGCTCGAGCTTTTGAGCTTTTTCTTCTCTTTCCTACTCTTCTTAGGAGCACTTTGTACATTTACATTATTTAATCCTTTAACGGGTCCCTGGTCACAGTCAATCAGTTACAAAACATTTCTGCCATTAATAGAATTAGCCTCCGTTTGGCAAATTTATAAATGAATATACGAGGAATAATAGTGTGCTCACAAAATGTACGGATAATAAATGAGAAGCATTTTTGAATTTAGAGTTGAAATTAATGTTTAACTTTGATCAAATTTATAAATTCGTTGCCAAATGGAGGCCTTAAGTTTTCACATAAAAATAGACGAGCACAACCATGGCATCTGTCGATGCAAGATTCCTCCTAGCAATAACTTCCTCCGGAACTTCACCATCAAACCTGTTAGGCAGTCTAATATCTCCATTGCCACTATACACCTGCCCATATGCATTAAATTGTAGTATCATTGGAAATATTTAAGGATTCAAGTATGTAGGGTCTAATTATGTACAGGAATTAAAGAAAAAGATACTGAGGAGATGAAGACATACCTGGGTAGGTTCAACAAGGTTTCGGCCATCTGTACAAGGTCTTGGAACAGGGATTGAATTCTTACTGCGCTTTTTACCCTTTTTCTTATGATTACTGGAAGCACCTTTCTCCTTAAATTTATTAGAACTCCAATTTCCCTCCTCGAGTAGCTCAATTTTTGTGCAATCAAGCGAAACAACCATGAGCATCTCTCTGAATTTTCTTAATATAATGTCAGAAATGATATTTGCAGAGTCCAATGAAGTAAAAAATAGTTTCTCTTGATCATAAGCACCACGCTGAAATGCTAACAACATGGTACAGATAACCTGAAGAATGTACAAACTATTAAACACACAGTTCAACGGAGAAGAATTTCTGGAAACTGGTGTAGGATTTGTGTTCCATTTATTTTTAGAATCTGTTCCTTTGAGTTTAGCAATGTCCCTTCCACTCTTAAAAGTAGAATTACATCTCAAGGGCTGCTCGCCACGATAATCGTAGAGCCACATTTTGTCGTCTAAGATGCAACCTTTACCCTTCAACATTGCTGGTGCCTGTGATCACAATCATGAGATACTGGACCCTACTTACAACAAGAAAGAGATAACAAAAGGTAGAAACAGAAAGCAAGTATGAGCCAATTTGGAAATAAGCCCACACAAAAAGCATTTCAATACGGTTGCTAAATGACAAAAAAAGAAAATATATCTCTATGCAGAAGGACTCATAGTTATCTGCTCTAATGACTTTGCATCAGCTTCCCACTCTAACATGATTACAAATGCTATAATTAACATCAATTCCACATATCAGAATATGTCTCACAACACATATTTTAACGTCGTGCACTAAAGAGATCAGTAGTAAATACACACAAAAAGAAACGACAAAACAAATCTGTAACAAGAACTAAATAGAAGTACCAAAGATTTTGCGGCTTTTCCCAAGAAAGTGCGAAACACCTTCTTCCTGATAGTGTCATCCAATTTCTCCCACCAATCTACACATCCTTTCTTCCTCCAAAACACATTTGCAGCCATGCCAGATGCACTCAACCTATCCTTTAACTTCGCCCCCCGTTTCTTTCCACTATTACAGTTAAACCATGCCAACTTCAAAGTCACCTCCATTCTGTTAGCAATGAACTCCTCCAAACTATAATATCCTTTTGCTTTCAACCATTTCAGCTCCACCCATTCTCCCGCCATCTCCCCCTCCTCCCCTCCCCTCAAAAACTCCCCACCCGAAACTCCATCCATTATTTCGACAAATCTATTCACATCCTCCACAAATTCTTCAATTACACCCATCGCATTTAGACTAGTCCCCAAAAAATCAATTCCCTCTTCATTATTTTCCCCTTCTTTTGAGCTGAATAACTTCACGGAATCATAAATCACACGTTCTGACGCATTCGACTGCGCAATTCTCAACAGAAGCCCCTCCATCTTGCGATAACACAAGGTGGGAAGGGTAGAATCGTCTTTTTCACAGGTGGTAGGGAGGTCAGGGAGAATAATAAACCGACCTGGGCCGTTTAACCGGAGCTTCTCAAGCATTCCCAGCAGGATCTTAATGAAGTCTGAGTCAACGGTTGTTAAATAGGCCTGGCGGTGGTGGACCGAGAGAGATGATAACCATTTAAGGATGGCGGGTCGGTGGTTCGGGTTAGGATTCGGTTTCGGGTTCCGGCTGGGGTTCGGATCAGATATCTTGGAGTTGTAAAGAGAAATGTGGGCCGTGAGGGAGTCGAGGAGTTGCTGTTTCGAATTCATTGGAAATTTGAAGGTATGGAACTGGAACAGGTCGTGTAATGGAGGACGAGAAGAATATATAGACACGAAAGGAACGGAAGGAGAGAAAGCGTAACGCAGAAGTGGACGAATAATTGTTCTAATTATTAGGTA
This sequence comes from Olea europaea var. sylvestris, assembly GCF_002742605.1. NCBI lineage: Eukaryota > Viridiplantae > Streptophyta > Magnoliopsida > Lamiales > Oleaceae > Olea > Olea europaea. The sequence continues at coordinate 30,188,392 of NC_036251.1, forward strand.
TAAGTAGCGTCCGTTTGAGTCCGTGAGTTAATAATGCATTTTAGAATACTATATTGAGTTAAAAAAATTTGGAAAAATATAAATTTCCGTATTATTGGTTGAGAAGCATAAAGAAAGATGCATTGCGGAGATAATTAAGAATGTCAGCAAGATGAGTCGAGTTGGCTCACAAGTTCAAATTCGAGGCTCGAGTTTGGCTCGAATAAAATGATGCGAGCGTTTTTTTAGATTCGAGTCGAGCCGAGCTTTTGCTCTACCAAAAATTTAGGCTCAACTCAAGCTTTCAGTTTGAGCCTTTTCGAGCCTAGCTGATTTTTTTCTTCAAGGTAGCACAAAATGACTAAAAAGGCAACATTTTGCTGTTTTTCCTATTTTTTTTTTAAAGGCACGTGATTCTGAGCTGACGAACCACTCGGACCAACTTGAGCTCGACCTGTCCCTCCCAAAATGGGGCTCGACTTTTTTCGGACCAAGCCGACGAGCTGAATTGCCATCTCTAGAAATAATAGAGATCAAAGTGTCTGATGTTTCCTCGTTTCTAATATTAATTTATTATTCAAATATACTTAAATAAGTAAAATAATGCATAACTTGAAAACCTTATAGGAACCGTTTACAATTTTTTTGAAAATTTCAACAAGAATTCTCAAATCATAAAGTGTGAGTTTTTTTTTTAAGACTTATTCCATTTTTCAATTTTAGCGATTGAGCATTTTGTTGAGCTAGACTCTAAAATAAGAATTGTACTGATTAAACAAAAATGTGCGAGCGCTCTCGTGTCCAGGCCTACTTTTTTTAGAATATTGGTATTTAATCAAATATAAAGGTGAAATTCCAAACCTAACTCCAAATCTGCAATTCAGCCCACGCACACTCCCACGTATTCAATAATTGGAAAATGTGTTTTTGATTTGAATGTAGCCCATATATTATTATGCTAATAAGGATTAGAATATTATTAACGGATGTGAGCTGCAACGTCTAATATCCATCAGCCACATGACCATGGTATAAATTGATTTTGAAACACAAGTTCCTAACTCAATACAAAAAGAGCCACAAGTCAAAATATTAATAGAGAAGAAAAAATACCCGTTTCATTATGGCCTGCTTGGGAGTTTCGACGTACTTGTTATTGACCTTTTTTAAAGTACTGATTTTAAGCATTTATGAACGGATCGATTTTGAGTGTTTTTTAGTCTCCGTTTGTTTCCCATTAATTTTCATTCCATTACATTACATTTTTTTCTTTTCTATTTTCAACCACACAATTTTTTTAAAAATAATATTACACGAAAATTCCTAGGTAAGGAACAAGACGACGTCTTAGAACTTCTACAAGCTTCTCATCGTTAGAGGGAAAACCTTTCATTCTTTTTTCAATCACTCATTTCTTAAAAAAAAATATTATCCCACTCCTTTCATTTCTACAAAATGGGGGCCAAAGAGGAGCTTAGTAACTGATTGTAAAATTGTCCAACTCTTTTCTATTTTCAACCACGCAATTTTTTTAAAAATAATATTACATGAAAATTCCTAGGTAAGGAACAAGACGACGTCTTAGAACTTCTACAAGCTTCTCATCGTTAGAGGGAAAACCTTTCATTCTTTTTTCAATCACTCATTTCTTAAAAAAAAAATATTATCCCACTCCTTTCATTTCTACAAAATGGGGGCCAAAGAGGAGCTTAGTAACTGATTGTAAAATTGTCCAAGTCATGCTTGTGAGTTTATTATTCATTGGCTCTACAGTTTTCTAAAAGAATAAAATTACGAGTTCGTTTGGTGCCCATTTTTTATCAAAATGCATTTTTCTCTCTCTTCTTTTCAACCACACATTCTTTATTAAAATAATATTACACGTAAATCAAAAACTTTTCTTTATTTTTCAACCACACATTTCCCATCAATTTACTATTCAAAAATGTATTTTTACATAAAAATATCTCCCAAACACCCTCTACATATATTTCTCTTATGGTGAAATTTAAAATTTATAGTTTTTGTATAATTTTTTTTGCTCATAAGTGATATTTTACTTATAGATAATTTTATTACATATAAGTTAATATTTAATTTAAAGATTAAATAAAATTAAATATTTACTTAAAATTTTAAATTTGTATTTTTACTTAGAAGTAAATCTTACAATTACAAGTTAATTTCGTACTTTTAAGTAGTTTTTACATATAATCGATTTTTTAACTTATAAGTAACTGTTATATTTTAAAAGTAAAATTTTTGTCTTATCAATAATATTTTTACTTTATAAGCAAATTTTTAGATAAAATTAATTTTTTATCTTATAACTAATAATTTACTTATAAGTGATTTTTAATTATAATATAAGTTATAGGCTTATAAGTAAATTTTTTAGGGTCTGTTTGAATGCAATGATAGAATTTGGATGGAAAGAAAACGAATTTCAGGGAATTGAATCGTTTAAAACTTGATTTACTAGGAACTGTCAATTAAATGTGTTTGATTAGTATAATTTTTTATCTGAAAAATGTTGAAATTTTGTATCTTTTGATAAGTGTTTGACTTTGTTTTTCATGAAAGTTGTCAATTAAAGAAATATAAATTATTACAATTATACATAGAATTTGTTTTCATTGCAAAAAAAAGAAAAATCATTGGAAATTTGAAGGTATGGAACTGGAACAGGTCGTGTAATGGAGGACGAGAAGAATATATAGACACGAAAGGAACGGAAGGAGAGAGAGCGTAACGCAGAAGTGGACGAATAATTGTTCTAATTATTAGGTATAAGTAGCGTCCGTTTGAGTCCGTGAGTTAATAATGCATTTTAGAATACTACATTGAGTTAAAAAAATTTGGAAAAATATAAATTTCCGTATTATTGGTTGAGAAGCATAAAGAAAGATGCATTGCGGAGATAATTAAGAATGTCAGCAAGATGAGTCGAGTTGGCTCACAAGTTCAAATTCGAGGCTCGAGTTTGGCTCGAATAAAATGATGCGAGCGTTTTTTTAGATTCGAGTCGAGCCGAGCTTTTGCTCTACCAAAAATTTAGGCTCAACTCAAGCTTTCAGTTTGAGCCTTTTCGAGCCTAGCTGATTTTTTTCTTCAAGGTAGCACAAAATGACTAAAAAGGCAACATTTTGCTGTTTTTCCTATTTTTTTTTTAAAGGCACGTGATTCTGAGCTGACGAACCACTCGGACCAACTTGAGCTCGACCTGTCCCTCCCAAAATGGGGCTCGACTTTTTTCGGACCAAGCCGACGAGCTGAATTGCCATCTCTAGAAATAATAGAGATCAAAGTGTCTGATGTTTCCTCGTTTCTAATATTAATTTATTATTCAAATATACTTAAATAAGTAAAATAATGCATAACTTGAAAACCTTATAGGAACCGTTTACAATTTTTTTGAAAATTTCAACAAGAATTCTCAAATCATAAAGTGTGAGTTTTTTTTTTAAGACTTATTCCATTTTTCAATTTTAGCGATTGAGCATTTTGTTGAGCTAGACTCTAAAATAAGAATTGTACTGATTAAACAAAAATGTGCGAGCGCTCTCGTGTCCAGGCCTACTTTTTTTAGAATATTGGTATTTAATCAAATATAAAGGTGAAATTCCAAACCTAACTCCAAATCTGCAATTCAGCCCACGCACACTCCCACGTATTCAATAATTGGAAAATGTGTTTTTGATTTGAATGTAGCCCATATATTATCGAGCATTTTGTTGAGCTAGACTCTAAAATAAGAATTGTACTGATTAAACAAAAATGTGCGAGCGCTCTCGTGTCCAGGCCTACTTTTTTTAGAATATTGGTATTTAATCAAATATAAAGGTGAAATTCCAAACCTAACTCCAAATCTGCAATTCAGCCCACGCACACTCCCACGTATTCAATAATTGGAAAATGTGTTTTTGATTTGAATGTAGCCCATATATTATTATGCTAATAAGGATTAGAATATTATTAACGGATGTGAGCTGCAACGTCTAATATCCATCAGCCACATGACCATGGTATAAATTGATTTTGAAACACAAGTTCCTAACTCAATACAAAAAGAGCCTCAAGTCAAAATATTAATAGAGAAGAAAAAATACCCGTTTCATTATGGCCTGCTTGGGAGTTTCGACGTACTTGTTATTGACCTTTTTTAAAGTACTGATTTTAAGCATTTATGAACGGATCGATTTTGAGTGTTTTTTAGTCTCCGTTTGTTTCCCATTAATTTTCATTCCATTACATTACATTTTTCTCTTTTCTATTTTCAACCACGCAATTTTTTTAAAAATAATATTACATGAAAATTCCTAGGTAAGGAACAAGACGACGTCTTAGAACTTCTACAAGCTTCTCATCGTTAGAGGGAAAACCTTTCATTCTTTTTTCAATCACTCATTTCTTAAAAAAAAATATTATCCCACTCCTTTCATTTCTACAAAATGGGGGCCAAAGAGGAGCTTAGTAACTGATTGTAAAATTGTCCAAGTCATGCTTGTGAGTTTATTATTCATTGGCTCTACAGTTTTCTAAAAGAATAAAATTACGAGTTCGTTTGGTGCCCATTTTTTATCAAAATGCATTTTTCTCTCTCTTCTTTTCAACCACACATTCTTTATTAAAATAATATTACACGTAAATCAAAAACTTTTCTTTATTTTTCAACCACACATTTCCCATCAATTTACTATTCAAAAATGTATTTTTACATAAAAATATCTCCCAAACACCCTCTACATATATTTCTCTTATGGTGAAATTTAAAATTTATAGTTTTTGTATAATTTTTTTTGCTCATAAGTGATATTTTACTTATAGATAATTTTATTACATATAAGTTAATATTTAATTTAAAGATTAAATAAAATTAAATATTTACTTAAAATTTTAAATTTGTATTTTTACTTAGAAGTAAATCTTACAATTACAAGTTAATTTCGTACTTTTAAGTAGTTTTTACATATAATTGATTTTTTAACTTATAAGTAACTGTTATATTTTAAAAGTAAAATTTTTGTCTTATCAATAATATTTTTACTTTATAAGCAAATTTTTAGATAAAATTAATTTTTTATCTTATAACTAATAATTTACTTATAAGTGATTTTTAATTATAATATAAGTTATAGGCTTATAAGTAAATTTTTTAGGGTCTGTTTGAATGCAATGATAGAATTTGGATGGAAAGAAAACGAATTTCAGGGAATTGAATCGTTTAAAACTTGATTTACTGGGAACTGTCAATTAAATGTGTTTGATTAGTATAATTTTTTATCTGAAAAATGTTGAAATTTTGTATCTTTTGATAAGTGTTTGACTTTATTTTTCATGAAAGTTGTCAATTAAAAAAATATAAATTATTACAATTATACATAGAATTTGTTTTCATTGCAAAAAAAAGAAAAAAAAAATGAAAAAGTAAACCTGGAAATGGATTTCCCACCAAACGTGGAAAATGATTCGCGTGGGTGGTAAAAAATCTTGGGGGTTAATTACGCCAATAGTCACTGAACTTTGTAAAAATATTTTCAATGGGTCAATGAACTTTAAAAATCAATTAAATGGTCATTGAACTTTGCAAAAGGTTTTCCAGAAGTCACTGAACTTTAAAAATCACATAAATGGTCACTGAACTTTGCAAAAAGTTACCCAGAGGTCACTGAACTTTCCAACCCCTAAATCACCTTAGAGCCATCAATTATGGACCACCAAAATCCACCCTCCGGGCACTTTGGCGCCGAACCAACATACCACCTTGAAGCCCTCGCTTCCCTCTTCGCAATCCACCCAATCTCCGGCCATAACACCAACCGATTTGGTCGGAAATTCAAGTTAAAATGGGATGACCAAGCACAAAATTGACCGGAAGTGTTAAGAGTTACCACTTTTGGACCACCAAAACTCCACCTTCCGGCCACCTTGAGCGTCAGACCGACATATCACCTTGAAGCTCTCACTACCCTCTTCACAACCCACGTAAGCTCCGACCATAACACCAACCGATGTGGTCGAAAATTCAAGCCAAAATGGGCAACCAGAAGCACAAAAAATGGCCGAAATCTTCATTTTTTAATGTTCCAGGCTGCCCATTTTGGCTTGGATTTTCGGCAGCATCGGTTGGTGTTATGGCCGGAGCTTGGGTGGGTTGCAAAGAAGGAAGTGAGGGCTTCAAGGTGGTATGTTAGTCCCGCGGCCAAGGTGGTCGAAGAGTAGAGTTTTGGTGGTCGAAAAGTGGTGACTCTAATACTTTCGACCATTTTTTGTATTTGGTCATCCCATTTTGGCTTGAATTTTCGACCAAATCAGTTGGTGTTATGGCCAGAGTTTGGGTGGGTTGCGAAGAGGGAAGTGAGGACTTCAAGGTGATATGTCGATCCGACGACCAAGGTGGCCGGAGGGTGGATTTTGGTGGTCCATAAATGGTGACTCTAAGGTGATTTAGGGGTTGGAAAGTTCAGCGACTTCTAGAAAATTTTTTGTAAAGTTCAATGACTATTTAGGTGATTTTTAAAGTTCAGTGACTTTAAGAAACTTTTTGTAAAGTTTAGTGATCATTTGGGTAATTTTTAAAGTTCAGTGATCCCTTGAAAATCTTTTACAAAATTCAATGACTTTTGGCGTAATTAACCCAAATCTTGGATTTGATAGTTGAAATTTGCTATTTTTACACTGATTTATGACGTTTGCATTATTATCAAGTGTCAATTAGATAAAAAATTATTTGAAATTTAAACTATTCAATAAAATAGGGGTACCTGATAAAGTGTAAATTAAAGTGCATATTCATCAAGGTTGTTTGATAGTTAACGCTTGGTATACCCTCTTTTGGTGAATTCTAAACAATCCAAAATTGGTGCCAAAATAACGAAGTGCCGCCCAAAATCAATCAAAATCTGTGGAAAATACTGCCAAAAGGCCCTAATAGGTTGTGTGAATTCTAGAGGCGTTAAAGAAAAGATTCTTGATTGACTCGCTAGCAATCCTATTGTTGACCCATACGGGTCTAATGGTAGAAAATGCGTCTTAGAGATGCTTGGTAGGTGTTTGAGAAAATGGATGAGAGATATGTGATTTTATTTAAACGGTTTGTTGGTGGGTACGCTAGAAGTCGGCATCGCGACGAGACACTACAGTTGTATGGGAAGATGCCGTGGGTTGGTTGGCGTGGGAAATGACCTGATGAGTATACTTCCCCTCATATTTTCAACAGTTGCGGCGGTTTGTGGCCTGTGGGATCCGGAGAGGGAATTCATGGTCATTTGATAATGTTTGAATTCGTTGTTGTAATTTGTAAATGCTTTAATCCTTATTTTTGCCAAGCGGCATCTTGGGCGTGCGAGGATGGTGTGCAGTGGGATGTTTTAGGATCTCGTAGAAAATGATGATCTTGGTGCATTTGGAGGATGGACAGTATTTGGTAGGATTGAGGTTGTTCTTTCGACGAATAAGTGCTGTTTTAACCATTTTTACTAATTCTGATGCAGCATCCTCCGCAGAGGGACTGCATTGTTGGATTTGGCTGCTCTTATGGGGGTGCTTACATCCTACAATCAAACAAATAAGAACTCTCCGGAAATTTCTGCTTTAGGTTTAACCTACTAAGTTCAAAAAATTATACCCGTTTACTGGTTAATTTCTTTCCATTTTCTGGATTATAAGTATTGAAAGTTGATTTTTGAATTTATTTTAATCTCCAGTACTATCAGATTAGAAGGTAAATTATAGCTGTTTTGCATACCAGCTCTAAAATTTCTTATAGAAGGAAGGCAAATCAACGAAAGAATTTAGCATATTTCGGTTCTTACGCCGGATTATTACATTTCTCTTTCATGTAGTTAAATTAATTTTATATTGTTGTTACTTCTTTTTCTTGTTTCTCGCTGAAGTTATATCCATATCAATTTATTTCATTTTAACTTGAACTCCATGTTTTGGCACATTTTGTATTTCAAAATGAAACAGCACATCCCAAGGTTCTTGGTAAATATTCGTTTGTGGAGAAACAGTAATTGGCCATGAATGGTTTATGAATTATATGCAGGCTGGAGCAAATTACTACTACGTTATCTTTAACAATATTGTGGTATATCTGGATAGGTATTTAAAAAGGTTCTTGTGATCTTAATGTAATAAGATATGGTGTTTAATCATTAAAAATAATTAAAGATAATGTAATTGGGTAGCTTATAGGGACGACCTATAGTTTTGCATGTGAGATGACTTCTCGTGGTGGTAATTGGTTTAGAAAGAAACAATGAAGACAGATTTTATGGGATCTTTATATTGATGATAAGACAGAAAACTAAACTGTTTCTGTTTTGCTGTGTATAAAGCTTCTTTATATTAACTAGGGATTTTGTCCTTAGAAAGTGAAAAAATATTTGCTACTAAGACTATGGATATCTAGGAAGTTCACTTATTTCTTATCCCAAGTAATATTATTGCAGGTACCTGAATATTGAAACTCTCCATTATTTTCATAATTTTTTTCCTTCATTATGAACTAATTGTTGGTATGAGGTTGCTATTAAAAGCAATAAAGCTGATCTTGTAACCCACTTACCTACTATTATATTAGGATAAGTTCGAGAGAAGAATTGGGTCAGTTTTGTATGCCCAACTTTGTAATTTTTTTCTCCTTGGACATGCTATACTTTGACTACTCCTGAGATATAATGTGAACATTTTGTTACGGTGGCAAGCTGAGTGAGAGATATTCTTCTATATCATTAGAACAAATCAACGAAGGCATAACGTGCCATTGGGGGTGGCAAAAGCACGTCATACTATGTGATGGAAGGCAAGGTAGTTGTTAGTCCCCTTTTTTCTGCTTTAAGAAAAATATAGAACTATATTGATACATATATGATCGTTGACTTTGTTTTCGTGTAAATGATTTATTTTCTATATACGATTTCATTGATTTGCAATACCATCAACTGACAACAAGTTCTTTAGGTTAATGGGGTAAGGTTCATGTTGAGACTAGACAAGTTCTCTTTTGGATAACCTTTAGTGTGCAGAAGGAATTGGGTCTTTCCTTTAGCAGACACGCTAAGGATTCTCGGTGTCAATCTGTGCATCATTTAAATATGAAATTTCAATCATACCCAGATTATCGCCCTACCTAGCTAGTAAATCAAACTCCAATGAATAAGGATCCAATCATCTATGTCTGAGTTTAGCATTTGGGTTTTGAGATGTTATACAGTCAATTAAGGGGATGGATCTAATCCAATAAAAAAAAGGTTTCCTTTAGGAAAATAAATTAGAAAAATAGGATTCAAAAGGCAGGTACAATAAAAATTTCGTAATCCAGGTCCTTCCCTTTTTATTCTTCTTTTATGCGAGTTGCAGTCCTTTATGTAAACCTCATAATTAGAGGCAAGGGAAATCTATTGATCAAGCCAACTAGTTTACCTAGATGTAATTTCTTTCCTTTAAATTTTAGATGAAATCATAGTCTTTTATATTGCCCCATGACTTCCATTCAATCTGAGATTTAACCTTGGTAAAACACAGTTCCAATCTTTCTTCTTGGTGTCTTCTCTTTTTTCCAGACTATGCTTAAGTTTGTTAGGCATCCGCATTGCATTAATGCCTTCTAACAAGCCTTTGGTAGGATAAAATTATCGGCCAAAGGCAATTACATTTTGTTGCTAAAATAAATATGCTCTTGTGACAAATTGATTGGAGTTCAAACAATTAGGTAGCTTTTACTTAAACACAAACAACTTGTTCTTATTTCTTTGCTTCGTTCTTGAAACCTACCGCAAAAATGGTTGGTTTTCCTAATTTTTCACGCTCTTGCTACAGTTGAATGATCCTCTTTGAATAATTTTCCAACCCAAGGGTAGCTGTAATTTCTCAAAGCTATTTATAACATTGTAATATTGCGGCCAAGGTGGTCGAAGAGTAGAGTTTTGGTGGTCGAAAAGTGGTGACTCTAATACTTTCGACCATTTTTTGTATTTGGTCATCCCATTTTGGCTTGAATTTTCGACCAAATCAGTTGGTGTTATGGCCAGAGTTTGGGTGGGTTGCGAAGAGGGAAGTGAGGACTTCAAGGTGATATGTCGATCCGACGACCAAGGTGGCCGGAGGGTGGATTTTGGTGGTCCATAAATGGTGACTCTAAGGTGATTTAGGGGTTGGAAAGTTCAGCGACTTCTAGAAAATTTTTTGTAAAGTTCAATGACTATTTAGGTGATTTTTAAAGTTCAGTGACTTTAAAAAACTTTTTGTAAAGTTTAGTGATCATTTGGGTAATTTTTAAAGTTCAGTGATCCCTTGAAAATCTTTTACAAAATTCAATGACTTTTGGCGTAATTAACCCAAATCTTGGATTTGATAGTTGAAATTTGCTATTTTTACACTGATTTATGACGTTTGCATTATTATCAAGTGTCAATTAGATAAAAAATTATTTGAAATTTAAACTATTCAATAAAATAGGGGTACCTGATAAAGTGTAAATTAAAGTGCATATTCATCAAGGTTGTTTGATAGTTAACGCTTGGTATACCCTCTTTTGGTGAATTCTAAACAATCCAAAATTGGTGCCAAAATAACGAAGTGCCGCCCAAAATCAATCAAAATCTGTGGAAAATACTGCCAAAAGGCCCTAATAGGTTGTGTGAATTCTAGAGGCGTTAAAGAAAAGATTCTTGATTGACTCGCTAGCAATCCTATTGTTGACCCATACGGGTCTAATGGTAGAAAATGCGTCTTAGAGATGCTTGGTAGGTGTTTGAGAAAATGGATGAGAGATATGTGATTTTATTTAAACGGTTTGTTGGTGGGTACGCTAGAAGTCGGCATCGCGACGATGGTTGAATGATCCTCTTTGAATAATTTTCCAACCCAAGGGTAGCTGTAATTTCTCAAAGCTATTTATAACATTGTAATATTCTTGTTCACACGAAAAAGAAAATGTTGTTTGTTTGGTTGTAGGATGTAAAATACGTCGGTAGGAGAGAGATATGTGATTTTATTTAAACGGTTTGTTGGTGGGTACGCTAGAAGTCGGCATCGCGACGAGACACTACAGTTGTATGGGAAGATGCCGTGGGTTGGTTGGCGTGGGAAATGACCTGATGAGTATACTTCCCCTCATATTTTCAACAGTTGCGGCGGTTTGTGGCCTGTGGGATCCGGAGAGGGAATTCATGGTCATTTGATAATGTTTGAATTCGTTGTTGTAATTTGTAAATGCTTTAATCCTTATTTTTGCCAAGCGGCATCTTGGGCGTGCGAGGATGGTGTGCAGTGGGATGTTTTAGGATCTCGTAGAAAATGATGATCTTGGTGCATTTGGAGGATGGACAGTATTTGGTAGGATTGAGGTTGTTCTTTCGACGAATAAGTGCTGTTTTAACCATTTTTACTAATTCTGATGCAGCATCCTCCGCAGAGGGACTGCATTGTTGGATTTGGCTGCTCTTATGGGGGTGCTTACATCCTACAATCAAACAAATAAGAACTCTCCGGAAATTTCTGCTTTAGGTTTAACCTACTAAGTTCAAAAAATTATACCCGTTTACTGGTTAATTTCTTTCCATTTTCTGGATTATAAGTATTGAAAGTTGATTTTTGAATTTATTTTAATCTCCAGTACTATCAGATTAGAAGGTAAATTATAGCTGTTTTGCATACCAGCTCTAAAATTTCTTATAGAAGGAAGGCAAATCAACGAAAGAATTTAGCATATTTCGGTTCTTACGCCGGATTATTACATTTCTCTTTCATGTAGTTAAATTAATTTTATATTGTTGTTACTTCTTTTTCTTGTTTCTCGCTGAAGTTATATCCATATCAATTTATTTCATTTTAACTTGAACTCCATGTTTTGGCACATTTTGTATTTCAAAATGAAACAGCACATCCCAAGGTTCTTGGTAAATATTCGTTTGTGGAGAAACAGTAATTGGCCATGAATGGTTTATGAATTATATGCAGGCTGGAGCAAATTACTACTACGTTATCTTTAACAATATTGTGGTATATCTGGATAGGTATTTAAAAAGGTTCTTGTGATCTTAATGTAATAAGATATGGTGTTTAATCATTAAAAATAATTAAAGATAATGTAATTGGGTAGCTTATAGGGACGACCTATAGTTTTGCATGTGAGATGACTTCTCGTGGTGGTAATTGGTTTAGAAAGAAACAATGAAGACAGATTTTATGGGATCTTTATATTGATGATAAGACAGAAAACTAAACTGTTTCTGTTTTGCTGTGTATAAAGCTTCTTTATATTAACTAGGGATTTTGTCCTTAGAAAGTGAAAAAATATTTGCTACTAAGACTATGGATATCTAGGAAGTTCACTTATTTCTTATCCCAAGTAATATTATTGCAGGTACCTGAATATTGAAACTCTCCATTATTTTCATAATTTTTTTCCTTCATTATGAACTAATTGTTGGTATGAGGTTGCTATTAAAAGCAATAAAGCTGATCTTGTAACCCACTTACCTACTATTATATTAGGATAAGTTCGAGAGAAGAATTGGGTCAGTTTTGTATGCCCAACTTAGTAATTTTTTTCTCCTTGGACATGCTATACTTTGACTACTCCTGAGATATAATGTGAACATTTTGTTACGGTGGCAAGCTGAGTGAGAGATATTCTTCTATATCATTAGAACAAATCAACGAAGGCATA
>NC_036251.1:30201525-30202244 GCF_002742605.1 Olea europaea var. sylvestris
ACGTTGTCTACATTTCTCAGACCGAGGAATATAAAGTTCTATGTCTTTATTCTAAAGCTAGACCATTGAAATGGGACGTATGGACACTTGGTATTGATCGAGAATGGAGACGTTTTTTTGCTCCAACCTATGATCCTGAGTACATGCTTAGTAGTGTTAGTGTTGCTGAGGTGGTTTATGTTACCGTGAAGCCGACTACCATCATAGCAATCAATCTACTTACTGAAAAATTTGGTTTCATTGAGCTTTCCAGAGAAATTCTTACCTTACCCTATTTATGTGTAGACGTGAAAAATACGTTATCTTTTCTTGTAAAACAAGGGGCCAATGCATGTATATGTGTGTTGAGGGACTTGGAGAAGCAAGAACTGGTTAAAGTTTGTGAGATAAAAGGTACATTTCGAGGGATGGATGTTTCAAGTGATCGTTTCGCTTCCATTGGCTGGTTGGAGAATAACTGGTTCTACGTCTTTCAAAGAAGGCTGTCTGGTCACTTGCGGAGTAATCGTCTTGAGGTCTATGACGAGAACACAGGAAAAGCACGTGTGCTTAGCATTGTCAATGGAAATCATTATCAGAATTACCAAATTCACTCCAGCTCCCTTGTTACATGGGACACATTATTCAGTTTCTGTTTGGAATAAGCAGAGAAATCTTCTTAGGTTCTTTGGATTTTGTTAGAATACTAATATTAGTTAAATTTTCAATCGTTTCATCCC
>NC_036251.1:30202288-30220279 GCF_002742605.1 Olea europaea var. sylvestris
CCCCCCCCCAAAAAAATTGTTTCTCGTGCATGAAAAAAGAATTTATTTTCCTTTTGTTGTGGGTATCATGAATATCGTCATGGAAAAATATGGTTTTTTTCTGAAAATTTACTCTTTGACTGAACACAAAATGAAATGTAGAGGTTTCAACCGTCCACAGGTCAAATTTGTAAAGATTAGTTCCATTATTTGAATGTGGAAGCTTCCATTGGTGTTGTATATTATTAGATTTAGCACAACGCAATGTATGTACACCACCACCCCCAGGCCTCAGCGTCCCGTCCTATCTGTGTGTGTGTATCAACTTTCTTTTCTCTAATGTTACTGGCATAGGAATAATATTACTAAATTTTTTTTTTCTGTTTAATGATTTGTGCCTTTTGCAGGTAGCCTTGAGTGAGAATCAAATAAGAATATCGTAGGCTATATGGCCTATGGCATTGGAAAAGTTTGAAATAATTGCATGCAATAGAAATATTTAGAGACCTAGATGCTGGCCTTGGCATTTGCCTCTGAAAGCAACATGTATTTACGAGGTCAATTTATATTTTCTTTTGCTGCATTCTTCTTCTACTTCTACTGCTATATCGAGAAGTATTGGAGATTTTAAAACTTTTCGCGTGTTTTTAGACTATTCTGTGTGGGAACATTACAGAGCGGAAATGGAACTTGGTTGCGCGTTTGATCACAGTTTTATTCTGTAAACAATGCACACTTGTTCTCTGGAAGTTTAATGCATTTCCTATTTTTCCTCTCTTCTCTTGGTATATAACCTTTTATTTATTTTTGGGAAGAATCTTTCATTTGATCCTATTACACAACAGATTCTTGTGTGTAGTTTGTTTCATTAGCTGTAGCATGTACTGAGATCTTAGCAATGTGCTTTTCTCGTCTTTATAATGCACATGGAAATCGTTTTAATTCTTGGTCTAGAATATATTCTGACCTTGTTTGGCCTCCATTTTTTAAAATTTAAACTTGTAAATCTCAGTTTTAACACGCATTTCACAAGTTATATCGACTTTTTAAATCTCACATTTCATCAAATTTTATTAAAATTTTATTTTTAGTTAAACCAAATGGGGACTCGATGCGATTATATATATATATATATATGATTTTTTTTTAAAAACTTATTAAATGAATTTTTTTTTTTTAAACTTGTAATTTACTATTACTTCTTGTGTTAACTTGCGAATGAAATATTTACTTGGTTTTAAGTTTTATACACAAGTAAAGTTTTTAACTCATAGTGAATTTTACTTGTAAGATTATTTTTATGTATAATTTTTAGCTTCTACGTAATTTTTTACTTAATAAGTGACATATACTTATAAGTTAGTGTTGTCTATCAGTAATGACCTTTATGCTTTTAAGTGAATTTTTATCTTTTAGTTATTTTTTAGGTATGAGCAAATTTGCTTTACATAAGTGATTTACTTATAAGTAAATATTTAGGTTAATGTATTTTTTGCTTATAAGTGATTTTCTTCTTCTTCTTTTTTAATTATGAGCAAAAATTTTAACTTAAATAAGAATTTTTTTTTTTTTTAAAAAAATATACCTTATGCATGAATATTTGTCTTATAACAAAATTTTCTCATATGAATAAATTTTTGTCTTAGAGTGAAATTTTTTATCATAAGTCTTATTTTTAATTTATAACTTTTGACCTTTAAATGAATTTTATACTTGTAAATAAACTCAATATTTTATGAATTATTCATCACTTTCATTATAGTAACAATTAATACGATCTAAAATGTAAACCCAACTCAATGGAAATCTGTTTGTGTGGGTGTCTACCGGAAGATTATTTAACCTTATAAAAATAATTCAAGTATTTATCAATACCAATGAATGTTACTAAATCGATAAAGCTTGTATTTTTAGCGGGTTGAAGTTTATCTTCGACCATTTTTTACACCATATCAATCACGTTAATTGCATAATAGAGAAGTAACTAAAAGATAATGAGATACAAAGAGTGATATCATCAGAACTATAATCTATTTATTTTGAGGGTTAACCATTTGAATTATACTTGTCGACATAAATCAACCTAATCCATAAATTTATTACAACTAAAAAGTATATTAGTAAATCATAAGAGTGCAAAAATTTCAATGCAATTATTATAAACATTTGAAAGTGTGTTATAGAAAAATCACAAGTAATGGGGTATATGAGTGTACGTAACTTGGTAGGAGGGGCATGGAATCATGGTGTTTGTAGCGTGTAATAATAAAGGGAATATTAAATTATAATTTGGGATAGCCCAAAAGGCGCAAGACAGAAATAGCCCTAAATTAAAAGGTTGTTTTTTTAGTTCTCTGCTGTGACAACTTTCAACTTTAGATGACCCATAATTGATATAAATGAGTTGAGTGAAAGTGAAGACTGTTAGAACTTGAGATATGTATCATCCGCTAAGTTAAATAGGACTTAATTTAGCTCCCGTTTGGTTCTCATTTTGTAGAAATAAAAATATGTGAAATAGTGTTTTTTTTTTAAATAAGTGGTTAAAAATGAAAGAAAAGTTTTTGGTTTACGTGTAATATTATTTTATAAAAAATTGTTTGGTTGAAAATAGTAGAGAGAAAAATGAAATGTAATGGAATGAAAATTAATGGAGGCCAAACAGGGGCTTAGTGGCGGATGAATTTGTTCAATTTAAACATCGATTGAGTGTATCTAAACCATATGCTTCACTGCTTGTATGAACCGTGGGATACTACATGTGATAGTTACGTTAGTCGATATGCATTGTGTCTATTCACTGCTACGACCTTGAATGATTTGATTTATATAGTGAGTTCATATTAGTTCTAACTTTTTCCTTTTTGTTGGGCCAATAGTGGATGGCTTCATGAAGGTTAGGTAATTTGCTATTATGACTAGGGATGACAAAAGTTCGGTTTCGGTTCGGTTCGGTTAAAATCATCATCGAACCGTCAATTTTTTTGCCATTTCGGTTCGTATCTCGGTTTGGTTCGATTCAGTTAATAACCGCGAAAATAAATTATTTCTTATAGGTTCATCCATCAAATTGATATAAAACAATTTATGAAAAGAGAGTCAATGAAAACAATAACACAATATTCCAAACGAAAATACAAACATTATCCCAAATTTCAATTGCAAAATACAAATTTAACAAACAATATTTTGAATATAACAATACTAAATTTTTCTTTCATTCTTGATTCTTGTGCATTGTAGTTACTTGATTCATGCTTAATAATTCAAAAGTTTCGACCTTAACTCATATTTAATCTTCATTCTTCCCCACAATTCTTATTAGCATAGGTCAGCACTTAAAATTAATTCCTATATAGTAAATAAGAAATGTAAGTAGAGAATACAACGATACTACATAATCCAGAATGGTTTTAACTAATATTTAAATAAAAAAAATGTACATCTTTGTCAACTTCCTCTTCACTAAACCTTGCCATCCCTAATGAAAGAATGGTTTTTTTTAAGCGGGTAATCGGTTGGGTTTCAGTTCTATGGCATAAATATCATACCCGCACCGCCACGAATTGGTTCATTAAAACAAATACTATATCCGCACCATTGCACCATCGGTTCGATTTTTTTTTGTCCCATTCGGTTCGGTAAATCGCAATTTTCGATTTTAAAGGTTCAAATTGCCATCCCTAATTATAACCCACCAGTGTGAGATTAAGATTGCATTTTGCCCTTGTTTGATAGTGATTAAAATCAATTACTTATCAAAATTTGATACTTTGCAATTGAGATTTAGAATATTAACGCTATACTAAATTTTCAAATGCACCCTCAGATTAGCTTCTTTAAAGTCTAATTCCTATCATTAATGCACTAATTGGATCACATTTTTTTACCTTCATAATTCAACAAAGAGTGAAATGATAATTGGAGGAAAAGACACAAACGAGTTAACGGGATGACTCGTGCAGTTGTCTTTCACCAAAAAATGAAAAAATAAAAAAAAAATTAATGTATTTAATTGCAAAGAGCCCATTAATCACCAGCAAGAATTGATTTTTTGGTCAAAAATCGCGACTAGACATGAGCTTAGTTAATTAGGTAATAATCAAATGCTTTAGTAGGTTTTGAGAGGCCATGTAAAATCAAATAGTTTTTGTCCTTCGAAGTTGACCATTTTATTGTTTCATTTCTTAGCCCAACAAGATCCAATCCACTAAATAACCCAAAACACATACACTAAAGTGTATAATGCTATCTCGACCTTCGCACTTACTCTAGCAGTTTCGCTAACATTCCAAAACCTATACAATCGTCGATCGATGCCGTGACCTCTAATCGAAGCTGTGACCTTCGCCGACCAAAATTTTGATCGTAGCGATCTTTTGAACAAGATAGTCTACTAATCTCTAACATTCCAAAACATTGAATGTGCCATTAGTTGTATTTATATAATATTGTTATAAATGTTAAAAAATTTAATTATAGTACAGAACCGAACCCGAACGGTTCCATAATTATATTTGGACCCGACGGTTCCATTTACTAGATACCTGAAAATTTTGGTTCGATTCGATTCTCTTTAAAACCGAACGAACCGACCTGCGCCCACCCCTATTAAAAAGTATAAAAAATTATCTCTATGCATTAATTTTAACACGTTAACAAAGTAAATTGTATTACTTTTATTTCCTACTTCCATCTTATCTTCTCTTTATTAGGGTTGGACAAAACACCCGAACCGAACCGAACCGAATCCGACGATTTTTCTTAAATTAAATACCCGAACAGGTATTTGAATTGAGAACCGACGGGTATGGTTCGGTTCTCGGTTCTAGGCCAAGACCCGAAAAATCGAATAAGAATTGAATATCCCTAATTTTTTAATTAATTTATTTTAAATAAGCAAAATTATTTTATTTTTTCTAAATAAATTTGTTAACTAGTTAATTTAGTTCAAACAAAAAAATATGATTTTCCTATTTCTAATTTTTAGTTTAAAGTCAACTTAATCAAATTAACCTCAATTTATCTAAATTTGTTACTCTACTGTAACGTTGTTTTTACTGGAAAAAATCGAATTAAAGCTCTACAACGTCTCTCTTAATTATTTGGAGTTCACTATCTTTCTTTTCCTATGATTTTAATAATCAAATTTATGAAAAATTCAGTAAAGAGAGACGTAAAAGAAATATAAGATTGGATTACGTTATTTTGTAAGAGCTAAAATTGAACATATCATTAATTAAATTAATGTAACTTTATATATATTAAAAAAATTAATTATAATACGGAACCTCGGAACTGAATGGAATCGAACCGTTTTATAATTAAATTTGGACTCGACAGTTCCACTTACTAAATACTCGAAAATTTCGAATTGGTTCGGTTCTCATTAGAATCGAGTCGAATCGGACCATGTCCAGCCCTACTCTTTATCTCTCAATACATCAACAAAAAATTATCGAAACTGGTGGAGGAAGAGAACTACAACTTCAAAAATATCTGAAGAAGAGTGGAAATCACTGCCTTTAACAGCCACCACGCTCACGATCTTGTGCCTGTAAAAGAAGCGAAGACGATTCCATCAGCTTTTCCAAAAACAAACTTCATAGGATATCAATTCTCATTTTGATTCTCTCTCATTTGTTGTGCAGTGTGCTTGTTATTACTATTGCATCTTTGCATCTGCTGCAATATGTTGCCTTTATGGTAGCATTTTTGAATTACTATTGAAAATTTACACTTTTTTTAATGTCAAACTTCACTTTTTCACTTTCAAATTAAAAAAAGTGACACTTGACTTAGAAATATGACATCGGGTTTATTAGAAAAGTGACATCGTGTTTTACACAATATTTTTACTTCCAAAGTACTTTTCATAAGAATCTTCAAAAGATCCCTAATTTTAGGTGTATTTTTGTAAGTTGCCCGTAATAATTTATTTAAATTAGGTCGAGCAAGGCTATATTTAGTGATGGCAATGGCTGGCTCGGCCCTTTAACCCATGAGCTCGGCTTGGGCTTGTGGCAAGCTGAGCTCGTGGCTCGTTGCTCGGGGGCGAACTCTACTCGGCCCACGAGCTCACGAGCCACGAGCTCGTGGGCCAAGCCGAGCCCACGAGCTCGTATTTTATTATTATTATTATTTTTTTTTTTGCACTTTTTTGTAAAAAAATTTCATACTTTTGGACGAGCTTGGCTCGTGGAATCGAGCCCGAGCTACCCACGAGCCGACGAGCCGCTCAGCCCATTTGACATCCCTAGCGATATTGGGTTAAACCTACACGTTGAGGCAAACTGTAGATAAATGTGATGGGCCATAAGAGGATATCTTAGACCTATCTAGTCGATTCAACCCCGCCTGTCATTCTTCTGATATTTAGTGAAAAAAACCGTTGAATGCACCAAATGAATGGAGAGAATCAAACAAGTTGCAGCATAGACATTTATGGTGATGCTGATGCCATTTTGTCCAAGTTGCATGACTATTTTCTCTGCCTACGCACACCTATAAAGTGGCAACTGCCAACCTTTGGGAAAACAATATGCAAGCATCTTTGTGTGGGCTTATGAAATTTACTTATAAGTAAGTTTATTAAAAGTAATTTATGGTTGGGGCATGTAATTTAAAATTAAGTTACTTATTTAATTGAAAGTAAGTCTTAATATGAATTGCACATCCTTGTTTTGATCGTAAAGAAAATCTTGTATATAAAGTTATATGCTTATTTGATTTATTGCGCATCCTTGTTTTATCGATTTATTTATGTATGCACTACAATATAATGATATTTTAAACCACTACTTGCATGATCGAATGATCTAGAGTACAAGTGACAAAATTATATTTTTAATCAATGATTTTTTCAAAAATAATACAAATATATAAGTCATCTCAAGAAGAAAAATAAACAACCGGATACAACAAATTATTTCAATACTCTTTGATGGAGAAAATTGAAGCCTCTAATGTTCAATATTGTTCCATATTTTCAAACTTAAGAAAATTATTAAATTAAACAAGCAACCACTGTTTTTCATAATCTTTTTATTAAAAATTGATCATCTCTTCTTAGAAAATTTGGAGGAAACAAATAAATAAAAAAAGAGAGATTTTGTAAGAATTTTTACTCAGAAATTGATCTTTTTTAATAGAAAAGGAAATGAGAACAATAATAATAGTTTGAAGAGGAAATGTATATATTTATATTTATACATATCAGTTTTTTGGGCTTGTGGAATGAAAGATAAAAGAGAAATACTGAAGAAGGGAAAATACTACATATTGAAAAACATTTCTTTGTAAAAGCTCTTCAAAATATTTTATGATATTTTCTATTTGAAATATTTACTTAAAAGTTATACGTGGAGATTTTAGCCATTGACATTTTGAATAATTAGTCAACGTTGAAAGCGCATTGCACATTATTACGAAATGCATTATAAGTGTTGTAAAAGTAATATTTGAATATGTATAAATGTTAACTGATTTATAATTTATATCAAGGAATATATACGTGACAATGAATATTAAATATTTTATTTAATTTCCAATTAAGTAAAACTAGATGTTAATTAGCATATATGGACGTTAATAATTAAATGCATTTTTAAATGTGAAATTGTAATTAACTTATAATTAGAATTAATAACACTAAAGTGCAAAATGAAGATGAATATTAATTAAATAAATGCGAATTTTAATTAGTTGAGAATAAATAATACGAAATTCATACATTAGTGAAAACATGCAAGTGAAATGAATATGTCAAATGTACATGTACATTGATGATAACTAAATGGTAAATAAATTAAATAATATTGAAAAACGAAAAGTAAGATATTGTTGAACTAATTGAAATATAACAGGGCTAAGTTGTCAAAAAAAAAATTGCTTTATAAGTGTTTTAAAAGTAATATTTGAATATGCAAAAATGCTAGTCAATATAGAATTAATATTAGAAAATATATACATGACAATGAATATTAAACCATTTATTTAATTTCAAATTAAGTAAAACTGGATATTAATTAGCATACATGGATGTGTATAATGAAATGCATTTTTAATGTATAATTCTAATTAACTTAACACTGAAATGCAAAATAAAAATAAATATTAATTAAATGAATGTGAATATTAATTCATTAAGAATTAATAATAGAAAATTCATACATTATTGAAAGCATACAGGTGAAATGAATTTATCAAATGTATATATACATTGACGATAACAGTTAAATAAATTAAATAATATTGAAAAAAGAAAAGAAAGATGTTATTGAAATAATTGAATTATAATGAGGTCAGAATTGTCTAAAAAATGATTTTCACTTGAGGTGATATATAAAAGGATTCTCACTTGATGTGATATTTCAAATATTATAGATTCGTACCTTCCAAAATTTTGAGAAAGTCTTGATTTCTTACTTCAAAACATTAAAAAGACTTTTAAAAAGTCAAAAAATCTCGGTTGAATACACTTAGGGCGAATTTGATTTGGTCTATTTTTCATGGAACGTTTTTCATCTTCCCACTTTGGGCATGTTTGATGGCAATAACTTTCTTGGTAATTTGTTTTCCATCTTCCCTCCACACATAGTGGTGGCAATGGCTTGGCTCAACCCTTAATTGCACATGCTTGTGGCTCGTTGAAATTGGGCGAGCTCGGCTCAGTTCGGGAGCCGAGCTTGGGCTCGTCCAAAATTTATTATTATTTAAAAAAAAAGAGTTTTACAAATAAATAAAATAATAGAAAACACTTTTAAAAAAAAATAAAAAGTGTTAAAAAATACAAATAATTTAACAAAAATAATTTTTTATTTTTTTTATTTATATCATATTGTAATACTTTTTATAAAGTATAAAATATTTATGTAATGAAGACGAATTATTTTTTGAAATACATTTACAAAAAATATATATTTTTGATTTTTTTTAAAGTAGATAAAATGTAAACACTCTTCCTTTATTCGGGTTTGGGACCGGCTACATCAATTTTAAGTAGGCGGAATTAAAGAACAACTTGTTATAACGTGTATAATTTTTTAAAGAAAATTAAATTTAACGATTAAAAAATAAAGAAATTTTGATTAATATAATTAAATCAAATATCACTTACTTGACGACATGCAATTTCAGCGCATTTATCTTGTAGTCGAAAATGAGCGTCATGCCAATCCTTCACGCACATTAACGCTTCCAAAATATCTTTTGTCAGTCGGTTCTTGACATTGGTCAAATTCATTTTATCTGCACTAAAAACAGACTCCGAAACAACAATGCTAACCGGAGGTGTTAACAGATTTTTCGCAATTGCAGAAACAATTGGCCAACGTCTTTCATACTTTCGCCAGAATTCAATTACTTCTTCTGAACTTTTTTTAATTGTTCTGTCTGTTGGCATATTATGATTGAAGTAATCAATTAATTCGGTAGGCATCGCATTTTGAGTTTCGGCTGATGTTTGATGAGATGCAAATGTAGACGATATCGCACTAGATGAACACATTGCAGTTGCATCATATCTAAATGTATTAATGCCTTGAAATAAATTCATTATTTCAGCATCATCTTCTTCAATTTCAGCAGAAGGAGAAGTGCAGAGGGTACCCGACTAACATTCGCACACATTCTTTCCGCATATAAATCATACATTCCACACAATATTTGCTCTAAATCCTTTTAGGTGATATGTGTATCAAGTATTAAAGTTTTATTGATTTGATCAGTTACGTATTTAGTTCCCGAAATATTATATCGGGGGGTCCATTGCGCATGCTAAAAGAAATAATATAGGCAGTTCTTTCCAATATTTTCTAAACTTTAATTTCATAGTAATTATAATTTCACTAAAAGTATGATCATTTTTATATTTATGGAATGTTCTTGCAATTATATAAAGGCGTTCAAGTACCATACAGCTTGTGGGATAATAAAAGCCGGATAAAATCTTTGTGGTCTCATAAAAAGATGTCAAAAATCGTTTAACTTTCAAAACTAAAATCCAATCGGATTCATTTAATATACCATCATCATCACTTTGAACGTGTCTATTGTTATAAAAGTCAGTTATTAAATTTTCGAAACCTTCACATGACTTTAATAGCAAGTAAGTAGAGCTCCATCTGTGGCTTACGTCGCTAACAAATGTTTTAGCAGTCGTCACCCCTAGTTCAGCACAAAAATCTTCAAATATTTGTTTTCTACTAAGAGAGATCGTAATATATACTAATGCATTCCTAATCCTTTGAAATTCATCCTTTATATGTTTTAAACCATCTTGCACAATTAAATTCAAGATATGACACACACAACGAATATGAAACAAATACCCACGAAAATCAGGTTGAAGTGTCCTACACAATTTATCGACGACTACCTTATTAACACTAGCATTATCAAAAGTAAAAGATCGAATTTTAGTCTCATAATGATATTCTCTAATAATACTGATAATTGCATTATATATATTATTAGCATTGTGAGGAAACTCAATAATTCTAAAAGTAATAATTTTCTTATGCATGCACTAAAGTGGGTCTATAGAGTGTGCGGTTGCAATTATATATGCTCTTTTATTAACCCCTTCCCATATATCAAAAGTTAAAGATATAACACCCCTATATTGTTGCAAATTCATAATTAATTGTTATTTTGAATTATTGAAATAATTTATTGTATTGGCATGAAGAGTGTTTCGACTTACTCCAACGTACCTCGGTTGTAGATATTCTTTCACGAACGAGACGAAGTGTTGGTTGTCCGCAATAGTCAGAGGTAACTCAGTGGCAGCAACAAATTTCACCATTTCGGTTTGAGTATTGTCCTCCGAATACACCCACGTGGATAGGGGTGAAGTTGTAGAACCGATGTCTGGACTGCCAAATTACAATTGTGTTTGACCGGCTGGAAGAAGCCCATCTCGGGCCACACATGCTTTGTAATCGCGGTTGAGATGGGTGGTACCAATTCCTTTTTGTCATGTCAATCTTTGTTGGTAATATTTACATACTGCAAGGCCATCGACGACTTTTTCCGTTGAAATCAATTTAAAGTGATCCCAATATTTTGCTTGTTTTTTGGCCTTTTGCTTTCCCCTCGTATCTGGGATGTTTAATTCAGCATCTTCATCCTCATGTTCCGCTTCGGAAATGTTAATATCATCCAAATCAATTGGATCATGGCTTCCCTGACCGTGAATGTGAACATCTTCAAGTATCGGTAGGTCATTTAGACCTGTAAATTCATTTGGAAATTGACTTTGCGGTGTCCTAAGCGATTCGCCATGATGTGGCCCACATCCTGTATCGAACAAGCTTTCAACAAATGAGCGTTGATGACACGACCGGTCCCGAATCACCCTAGTGGACCCGAAACGTGACGTGCGCCGATAATAGATGCTGACTAGATGTCAAATCTATCATCAAGGCTGACTATGAGTTATTTCAAAAAAAATGCAAACAAATCAAATGCTTATATAAAATATAATGTGATAAGCCCAAAATATTTACTTCGTGCTTCATCAATATGAGTTATAATACTCAACATGTCGTGTGACTCTCATTCCGAAATCATTAGGCTCTTCCAGCTAAAAAGAATCAGTTGCTACCTGTAGGAAAAATCGTGGGAAAATATATGAGTTGATAACTCAATGAGTGGAGCAGTTCAAAAATAATTATACTTTTTCAATTTTTCATTTCTATCGAAAATATAGTTCATATCATTTAATAATTCACAAGATAACATCATGTAATTATAACCAAAAGTGAAATATTCACATAAGGTCGTAAAATATTATCTCAAAATCATGATATAAATATCAGCTGATAACCACGCTATAATCTCATCACATCAAACATACTGAAAAATCCACCAAAAATGTACCCTCTGACTGAAATATATAATCCGCCCATCGGGTTAAGAACTTTCGCCACGGGCTTTTGGCCCCTCCGTAAACGAAAGTCGGTCTCAAAGACCTCTCACAATCAATTTTAGAACACGGCCAATGCCCCTTTGTGAACTATATGTACACGATCAAGACCAATGTCAGGTCAAGACCCTCCGTGTAGGATAGAACACGGCCAAGGCCACTCTATGAACTAGAAAAATTATATAATCATGGATACTTTTCTGGTCGATCTCAATATTGCATTTCTCACATACCAAAAAAATCTCAATATCACATGTCTTACCTAACAAGTCACAAATATGTCATAATAATCTTTGATATTTCACATGTATCATAATAAAAGATATTTCCATAATAACCATATAATTCGAACACGTAATTGCACACACTTTGACAATATACTTAATTTATAAATATTTTAAAAATATTTATATTTTTTCATTCACAGTACTATGTTCGCAAAATTAACCCGATTGGTAAGCTGTTCTGATGTCAGTATTGTCGCCTGAAATACGATATAATTTTTAAATGAACAATTAATTATTTTAAGAAATTTCAATAATTAAATAGGCAATGCCCAAATTTAATCATTTCACATTTGGGCAATTTCTACAATCTCTTTAATAACTAAAACTAGTTTTTCTTTAATTTTACTCAATTTCTTAGTTTATTGTACGTAATCCCTTCAATGAAATTGAATTTAATCTAACAACTATAAAATCAAACACAATTTGACAATAAGTAATTTTTTCTTACCTTTCAAAATTGAGGAATTCAAGCCTAATAATGTAGACCACTTAATTTCTAACACGTTGGCAAAAATTTTCTATAGGGGGAACGAGCAAGAAAATTCTGGGGAGAACAGTGGTGTGAGGATGGTGTGCCGTGGGATGTTTTAGGATCTCGTAGAAAATGATGATCTTGGTGCATTTGGAGGATGGACAGTATTTGGTAGGATTGAGGTTGTTCTTTCGACGAATAAGTGACGTTTTAACCATTTTTACTAATTCTGATGCAGCATCCTCCGCAGAGGGACTGCATTGTTGGATTTGGCTGCTCTTATGGAGGTGCTTACATCCTACAATCAAACAAATAAGAACTCTCCGGAAATTTCTGCTTTAGGTTTAACCTACGAAGTTCAAAAAATTATACCCGTTTACTGGTTAATTTCTTTCCATTTTCTGGATTATAAGTACTGAAAGTTGATTTTTGAATTTATTTTAATCTTCAGTACTATCAGATTAGAAGTTAAATTATAGCTGTTTTGCATACCAGCTCCAAAATTTCTTATAGAAGGAAGGCAAATCAACGAAAGAATTTAGCATATTTCGGTTCTTACGCCGGATTATTACATTTCTCTTTCATGTAGTTAAATTAATTTTATATTGCTGTCACTTCTTTTTCTTGTTTCTCGCTGAAGTTATATCCATATCAATTTATTTCATTTCAACTTGAACTCCATGTTTCGGCACATTTTGTATTTCAAAATGAAACAGCACATCCCAAAGTTCTTGGTAAATATTCGTTAATGGAGAAACAGTATTTGGCCATGAATAGTTTATGCATTATATGGAGGCTGACTGCAGTTACCACCACACTATCTTTAAGAATATTGTGGTGTATCTGGATAGGTATTTAAAAAGGTTCTTGTGATCTTAATGTATTAGGATATGGTGTTCAATCATTAAAAATAATTAAAAACAATGTAATTGAGTAGCTTATAGGGGCGACCTATGGTTTTGCATGTGAGATGACTTCTCGTGGTGGTAATTGGTTTAGAAAGAAACAATGAAGACAGATTTTATGGGATCTTTATATTGATGATAAGACAGAAAACTAAACTGTTTCTGTTTTGCTGTGTATAAAGCTTCTTTATATTAACTAGGGATTTTGTCCTTAGAAAGTGAAAAAATATTTGCTACTAAGACTATGGATATCTAGGAAGTTCACTTATTTCTTATCCCAAGTAATATTATTGCAGGTACCTGAATATTGAAACTCTCCATTATTTTCATAATTTTTTTCCTTCATTATGAACTAATTGTTGGTATGAGGTTGCTATTAAAAGCAATAAAGCTGATCTTGTAACCCACTTACCTACTATTATATTAGGATAAGTTCGAGAGAAGAATTGGGTCAGTTTTGTATGCCCAACTTAGTAATTTTTTTCTCCTTGGACATGCTATACTTTGACTACTCCTGAGATATAATGTGAACATTTTGTTACGGTGGCAAGCTGAGTGAGAGATATTCTTCTGTATCATTAGAACAAATCAACGAAGGCATACCGTGCCATTGGGGGTGGCAAAAGCACGTCGTACTATGTGATGGAAGGCAAGGTATTTGTTAGTCCCCTTATTTCTGCCTTAAGAAAAATATAGAACTATATTGATATATATATGATCGTTGACTTTGTTTTCGTGTAAATGATTTATTTTCTATATACGATTTCATTGATTTGCAATACCGTCAACCGAAAACAAGTTCTTTAGGTTAATGGGGTAAGGTTCATGTTGAGACTAGACAAGTTCTCTTTTGGATAACCTTTAGTGTGCAGAAGGAATTGGGTCTTTCCTTTAGCAGACACGCTAAGGATTCTCGGTGTCAATATGTGCATCATTTAAATATGAAATTTCAATCATACCCAAATTATCGCCCTACCTAGCTAGTAAATCAAACTCCAATGAATAAGGATCCAATCATCTATGTCTGAGTTTAGCATTTGGGTTTTGAGATGTTATACAGTCAATTAAGGGGATGGATCTAATCCAATAAAAAAAAGGTTTCCTTTAGGAAAATAAATTAGAAAAATAGGATTCAAAAGGCAGGTACAATAAAAATTTCGTAATCCAGGTCCTTCCCTTTTTATTCTTCTTTTATGCGAGTTGCAGTCCTTTATGTAAACCTCATAATTAGAGGCAAGGGAAATCTATTGATCAAGCCAACTAGTTTACCTAGATGTAATTTCTTTCCTTTAAATTTTAGATGAAATCATAGTCTTTTATATTGCCCCATGACTTCCATTCAATCTGAGATTTAACCTTGGTAAAACACAGTTCCAATCTTTCTTCTTGGTGTCTTCTCTTTTTTCCAGACTATGCTTAAGTTTGTTAGGCATCCGCATTGCATTAATGCCTTCTAACAAGCCTTTGGTAGGATAAAATTATCGGCCAAAGGCAATTACATTTTGTTGCTAAAATAAATATGCTCTTGTGACAAATTGATTGGAGTTCAAACAATTAGGTAGCTTTTACTTAAACACAAACAACTTGTTCTTATTTCTTTGCTTCGTTCTTGAAACCTACCGCAAAAATGGTTGGTTTTCCTAATTTTTCACGCTCTTGCTACAGTTGAATGATCCTCTTTGAATAATTTTCCAACCCAAGGGTAGCTGTAATTTCTTGAAGCTCTTTATAACATTGTAATATTCTTGTTCACACGAAAAAGAAAATGTTGTTTGTTTGGTTGTAGGATGTAAAATACGTCGGTAGGAGATTGATCCACCTTAGAGAGGAATATTTATTGGATGGTTAGGACTACTTAAAGAAGGCCATGCCTAGTTTTTTTAACATTTATAATATTTTAATCAACTTAGTCTCCCAAGAGATTATTTGGATACGTGCCGTACTATGTTATATGGATATAGACACTTGAGATGTGATACAACACGGATACATCGAAACGTGATTGTTTTGAAAAGTAGGACATGGACACGTATGGGGACATGTTGATTTAAATTCTTTAAAATTTAAACTTTATACTATATCTTTATTTTTATATTTTCAGTATTGAATACGACACAAGTTATTCTCGAGAAACGTCCTAGGTGTCTTTGAGCATTAGAAATTTAAAGAATTTATTAAAAAGGGGATCCAACATGAGGCTTTGTTTGAGGAGTGTAAATATCCAATATGACATCACGTGTGTCGAGCATAAACACTCTGCTTATTAGAAGTGCCTATCCAGCATAGATGATTTTCTTTCTTATTAATCAACTAGGGTTGTCTCAAAATGACTCATATATCCTTCCCTATAAATGCCTTTTATTTTTTGTTGATTTGGGCATTCTTCAACATCACCCTATTAATCATTTTATCCTTTCAATTGCGCCGCCACCACCTCGACTCTTTGCACCATTGGTATGTTTACATTTTTCCCTTTTTCACATTAATTTAGGCTTTTGTTAAAACAGTATACATCTCATAGAAACTTGATAAAGCTACATTTTTATTTCCTTTTTTTGAGTTTGATGATTTAAATGGGAATGAATTGATAATGACTGTTCAATTTCCGTTCGTAACTAGTTATAGTTTTTAGAGGTCCTTCAGTCCATTGAACTATTCAAGATCAATCTAAATTTGGGAAAAAATTGTGATTTTCATCCTCTTTATTTTGGAAGTGGGGTAGGAATGGGATATCATATATATAAATAATTTGACAGGCGATAGTAGGCAATCTGACTAACAATATACCGTTCTTTTTTCTTATCAAAGTCGATTGTGGGTTGATTTTATTTCTATTTTGATAAGATTGAAATCTTTTTATCTAGTATGTTATTAATGTTGAATGATGTTACTAGCTAGCTTTGCTCTTGTAGTTGGGTGTTTTTCGAATGTGCATTCGTCATGAACAATGCCATAACATTTGTGCTTGATAGAAATCAAAGCTGTAATTAATTCATTTTGGAAGCTTTTGTTGAGGAAAATTTTTTTAAGTGATGTGATATTCACATTAAATTTTAAATCGATCATGTACCTTCTTTAGTTTGAAATAGGAATGGGTAATAAGAAATACCTATGCTTACATGCATTGTTCCTTGTTAGTTGGGTTCTATGTTGTAATGATGATTCTATGATTCAAACTCAACTTACTCAGGCCTTAAAAATTTATTGAATTCCGCTATCATGAAAGGCGGAAAAAGAAAAACGAAAATTCATCTGGGGTTCCAGTTGGCTGTAAACATTATAATAACTATGAAAGTTTTCTCCTACATGTAAATGTGGTCATCCCTACTCCACCTATCTGAATTATCCTTGTCGGTGATAATTAACTTGTAAATTTTTCACAAATGGTCTGTAGACGTTCTTACAGTCTTCCCTCTGTTCCTTTTATGCCCGTAACAGTAGTTTGGATTGTTTTCTCCATTTTTCTACAGTAAGATACTAAGTATGTTTTTCTTTGGTGCAGGACATTTAGAAAGAATATCAGATCTTTAAGAATGGCTACATCCAATAAAAAACAAATGAATGAATCACCATTTCTTCCATTAGAATTTTTTTTCAACATTCTTCTTTGTCTTCCTGCCGAGTTTCTGTTCAACTGCGGGAGATATGTTTGTAAGGCGTGGGCTCAAATTATACGTGACCCTTTCTTTATCAAGTCTCACGTTCTAATGTCGAAGAGCGGCTTATTGATTCAAGGCCGTTTGCCACAGAATTTCCTTTTCGTTGAAATAAAAGATGACGAATTACAAGAGAGACATCTAAAACATAATTTTCCTGGCACGCTTTTGAGTAGTTGTAGAGGTCTATTGTTATTTTATCTTCCAGATTCTTGTAAAAGTGTTTTAAAAAGTACTTTTTGTTGTAGTGTTTCCATGTCTTAAATCCTATTACAATGCAAGAAGAGATATTGCCTTTCCCATTCGGAACTTATCGTGGGGATTTTAGGTGTCACGTTGTCTACATTTCTCAGACCGAGGAATATAAAGTTATATGTCTTTATTCTAAAGCTAGACCATTGAACTGGGACGTATGGACACTTGGTATTGATCGAGAATGGAGAAGTTTTTTTGCTCCAACCTATGATTCTGAGGACATACTTAGTAGTGTTAGTGTTGCTGAGGTGGTTTATGTTACCGTGAAGCCGACTACCATCATAGCAATCAATCTACTTACTGAAAAATTTGGTTTCATTGAGCTTTCCAGAGAAATTCTTACCTTACCCTATTTATGTGTAGACGTGAAAAATACTTTATCTTTTCTTGTAATACAAGGGGCCAATGCATGTATATGTGTGTTGAGGGACTTGGAGAAGCAAGAACTGGTTAAAGTTTGTGAGATAAAAGGTACATTTCGAGGGATGGATGTTTCAAGTGATCGTTT
>NC_036251.1:30221618-30225084 GCF_002742605.1 Olea europaea var. sylvestris
TATATATATATATATATATGATTTTTTTTTAAAAACTTATTAAATGAATTTTTTTTTTTTTAACTTGTAATTTACTATTACTTCTTGTGTTAACTTGCGAATGAAATATTTACTTGGTTATAAGTTTTATACACAAGTAAAGTTTTCAACTCAAAAGTGAATTTTACTTGTAAGATTATTTTTATGTATAATTTTTAGCTTCTATGTAATTTTTTACTTAATAAGTGACATATACTTATAAGTTAGCATAGTCAATCAGTAATGACCTTTATGCTTTTAAGTGAATTTTTATCTATAATTTATTTTTTAGGTATGAGCAAATTTGCTTTACATAAATTTATCTTATAAGTGATTTACTTATAAGTAAATATTTAGGTTAATGTATTTTTTTGCTTATAAGTGATTTTCTTCTTCTTCTTTTTTAATTATGAGCAAAAATTTTAACTTAAATAAGAATTTTTTTTTTTTTTAAAAAAATATACCTTATGCATGAATATTTGTCTTATAACAAAATTTTCTCATATAAATAAATTTTTGTCTTGAGTGAATTTTTTGATCATAAGTCTTATTTTTAATTTATAACTTTTTACCTTTAAATGAATTTTATACTTGTAAATAAACTCAATATTTTATGAATTATTCATCACTTTCATTATAAGTAACAATTAATACGATCTAAAATGTAAACCCAATTCAATGGAAATTTGTATGTGTGGGTGTCTACCGGAAAATTATTTAACCTTATAAAAATAATTCGAGTATTTATCGATACCAATGAATGTTACTAAATCGATAAAGCTTGTATTTTTAGCGGGTTGAAGTTTATCTTCGACCATTTTTTACACCATATCAATCACGTTAATTGCATAATAGAGAAGTAACTAAAAGATAATGAGATACAAAGAGTGATATCATCAGAACACCCACCCCCGAGTATATGCTTCAACAGGAATCACACTATAATCTATTTATTTTTAGGGTTAACCATTTGAATTATACTTGTCGACATAAACCAACCTAATCCATAAATTTATTACAACTAAAAAGTATATTAGTAAATCATAAGAATGCAAAAATTTCAATGCAATTATTAGAAACATTTGAAAGTGTTATAGAAAAATCACAAGTAATGGGGTATATGAGTGTACGTAACTTGGTAGGAGAGGCATGGAATCATGGTGTTTGTAGCGTGTAATAATGAAGGGAATATTAAATTATAATTTGGGATAGCCCAAAAGGCGCAAGACAGAAACAGCCCTAAATTAAAAGGTTGTTTTTTTAGTTCTCTGCTGTGACAACTTCCAACGTTAGATGACCCATAATTGATATAAATGAGTTGAGTGAAAGTGAAGACTGTTAGAACTTGAGATATGTATTATCCGCTAAGTTGAATAGGACTTAATTGAGCTCCCATTTGGCCCCCATTTTGTAGAAATGAAAATAGGTGGAATAGTGTTTTTTTTTTTTAAATGAGTGGTTGAAAATGAAAGAAAAGTTTTTGGTTTACATGTAATATTATTTTATGGAAAATTGTTTGATTGAAAATAATAGAGAGAAAAATGAAATGTAATGGAATGAAAATTAATGGGGGCCAAACGGGGGCTTAATGGCGGATGAATTTGTTCAATTTGAACATCGATCGAGTGTATCTAAACCATATGCTTCACTGCTTGTATGAACCGTGGGATACTACATGTGATAGTCATGTGAGTCGATATGCATAGTGTATATTCACTGCTACGACTCTGAATGATTTGATTTATATAGTGAGTTCATATTAGTTCTAACTTTTTCCTTTTTGTTGGGCCAATAGTGGATGGCTTCATGAAGGTTAGGTAATTTGCTATTATGACTAGGGATGACAACAGTTCGGTTTCGGTTCGGTTTGGTCAAAACCATTATCGAACCGTCAAATTTTTTGCCATATCAAACCACGTAAATCTGTTCGATTTGTATCTTGGTTCGGTTAATAACCGCGAAAATAAATTATTTTTTATAAGTCCATCCGTCAAATTGATATAAAACAATTTATGAAAAGAGAGTGAATGAAAACAAAAACACAATAATCCAAACGAAAATGCAAACATTATCCCAAATTTTAATTGCAAATACAAATTTAACAAACAATATTTTGAATATAACAATAATAAACTTTTCGTTCATTCTTGATTCTTGTGCATTGTAGTTACTTGATTCATGCTTAATAATTCAAAAGTTTCAACCTTAACTCATATTTAATCTTCATTTTTCCTCACAATTCTTATTAGCATAGGTCAGCACTTAAAATTGATTTCTATATAGTAAATACGAAATGTAAGTAAAGAATATAACGATACTACCTAATTCAGAATGGTTTTAACTAATATTTAAATAAAAAAAATGTACATCTTTGTCAACTTCCTCCTCACTAAACCTTGTCATCCCTAATGAAAGAATGATTTTTTTAAACGGGTAATCGGTTCGGTTTCGGTTCGACAGCATAAATATTAGACCCGCACCGCCACCAACTGGTTCATTAAAATCAAACACCATATTCGCACCATTGTACCATCGGTTCGATTTTTTTTGCCTCATTCGGTTTGGTAAACCGCGATTTTCGATTTTAACGGTTAAAATTGTCATCCCTAATTATGACCCACTAATGTGAGATTAAGATTACATTTTGCTGATAGTGATTAAAATCAATTACTTATCAAAATTTGATACTTTGCAATTGAGATTTAGAATATTAACGCTATACTAAATTGTCAAATGCACACTCAGATTGGCTTCTTTAAAGTCTAATCCCTGTCATTAACGCACTAATTGGATCACATTTTTTTACCTTCATAATTCAACAAAGAGTGAAATGATAATTGGAGGAGAAGACACAAACGAGTTAACGGGATGACTCTTGCAGTTGTCTTTCACCCAAAAAAAAAAAATTAAAAAAAAAATTTAATGTATTTAATTGCAAAGAGCCCATTAATCACCAGCAAGAATTGATTTTTTGGTCAAAAATGGCGACTAGACATGAGCTTAGTTAATTAGGTAATAATCAAATGCTTTAGTAGGTTTTGAGAGGCCATATAAAATCAAATAGTTTTTGTCCTTCGAAGTTGACCAGCCCTTTGAAGAGTCCGGTGGTGATCTGAGACATGGGTCAACTCACTTTCTATGATGGGCTTATCATGCACAGGCCTGTGTGGGCCAGCCCAAACTGTAGGAAATAAAAAAAATTAAGTCCTTATTTGAGCCCCATTGTGATAGGGAAAATGAATTTTTGAATAGTGTATTGATGTGAAATGTGTTGTTAAAAAATAAAGAAATATTTTGGATTTACGTGTAATATTATTTTATTAAAGAATGTGTGGTTGAAATTATGTTAAAATACTGTTGAAAAATTTATTTTTTTCAAAAAATGGGGATCAAACAAGGGCTAAGTATTAATTAAATTATATACCCTAAATGACTCATTTGAAAAATC
>NC_036251.1:30231804-30240929 GCF_002742605.1 Olea europaea var. sylvestris
ACTGTCTTTATAATGCCTATTTAGACTTTAGAGGCATATGACATGTTCGATAGTGATTATGAAAATTTATTTTTTGACCGTTACAAAGAATAGTGGGTTCTACCTATGAGCGAAAAAGTAAAAAATAAAGACTAAAATAGTGAAATAACAATTAAAAAATTAAGCTTTTGGGATGAAAAATTGCTATCAAATGGACACATAAATGGGATGGTACAAGACACAAGTCCAATTAACTTTTTCACAACTACCTGTTAGTTCAACTAGAAAAAAGAAGAAATTGTCATTTCCTAATTCTACCGATGTTGGTTCGAAAAGAAAAATAAATACAGTACACTTTTTTCTAGAAAACCTTTCACTTCTCCAATTTTCTTAATTTTTCCAAATTTCTGTGGAACTTTATAAGGGCCGACACACCGAGTCATGGCTGCTAACACACAACCATATGTTGTTCATCCCATGACTATTCCTACAGTTTGGCGATGCATATTTTTTTGTCTGACTAGATGGGCATTAAAATTAGTCAAGAACACGGGGCAAATCTTGAGATTTTCTCCGATATTCACCAAAAACCTTCTCCTGAAGTTGACCCAAAACAATCTCGTTAAAAAATTAGAAAATTTTCTACTCCTAGTTCGTAGTAATAAGTTGGTTGTCAACTTTTACTTATAATTCTACAATCAATTTTTAATGATAAAAGTTGTTCAAAATTGTGTTAAATAATCACATCGTTCTTGTAATTTTTACGAAACTAAAATTTGTTTCTAGAATTTGTGCTGTGCCCATTAATTTGAAGTAGCGCATATTTTCATGAGAGCCACATAACAGCCCGAAGAGGATTTGAGTGGTCCATCGCCAATAATGTGATTTATGGGATTAACTTTTTTGTTTTTAAAGTTCGAGGATCTACTTAATAAAGGAGCTCCGACTCCATGCTCACAACAAAAAATGGTACATAACAAAAGTGATATTGAGCATAGCATTTTGGAAATATAATCTAACTTTATTGTCAAAAGTGGGTAAAAATGAAAAAATAATAACAAAATTATGTCCTAAACATAAGCTAAATTATCACATACGTATGTAAATTTCTTTACAAATATGATTTATCATAAAAGAAAAAAAGAAAAAGTGGTATATTCCAGCACTTACTCTTATTGGTAGCTTTTCATTTTTCATTTTTTTCACTTTCTTTTTAGTCTATGAAAGCTATCTAGACATTCTAGCAAACCAATGAAAAATAAGCAAAAAAATATATGTTCGTCTACAACTTATTTTACTTTTTCAATAAAAATATTATGACGGAGGATTTACTGGTAAGAACTTTTTCTTTTCAATCCGTTATCATTTCACTATTTTGAAAAGAGTAATGCTATTCGTAGTGAATACTGCTAGTAGTCACCCTATGTGGCATATACTTGGTAATTTGTTATTTGATACATAGATATGGTAGTTATTTTTTAAATTATACATCAAATAAGAAACTGTCAAATATACGCCGCATATGACGATTGTCGGTAGTCTTCACTGCAAATACCATTATTCTTTTGAAAAATATATTGCTAACTTCGGTTGTTGATAAGATTTTATTTATTTAAAACTCAAAACTGAACACATTTATAGTTTTAGTATTAATTGAAGTTTAATTACTTTATTTTGTACTGTAAAAATTAACCATTGATGTAAGAATTTGTAACATTTCACATGTCCTTGAAAGTTAAACGTAGATGTCAAGAGCTGTGTTGGGTTTGTTCATCTCTATAGCACTCGAAATTAATCGGATTATTTCAATTTTTTCTCAATAAAAATACTAAATCGTCCAAATTTGGGACTGTCTACCATCAACTATCATGTCACTTGCATAAGCCCAAATACTCCGGCCTCAATTTTCTTCCATGGAACAATTCATTTTGCACTTTCTATCTTCAATGTTTTCCAAGTTTGGTGAAGAAATTAATGCGAAACCAATTGTCCTTAGTAGAATATTTTAGTCAATATTAATTATTGATTTCTTGTAGCCTTCTCTAGACAAGCTTTTGCAACACAATTTCAGACGCATAAAAAGAGTTGGTTTTTCTTCTGCTGAAAAGTTCAACTGTACATGGATTGCAATGACAGGTGGGACTATATATATTCTATTCTTGATCAACTTCTTTTAACAGTGCAATATCCTTTGTTTATTCAAGAAAAAAAAAAGGGGAAAAACAGTGGGATTCAGAAACATAATGCAGTTACATAACAAACGCAGGCATTTAAAATGGACTGAAAATCTGTAAAGATTAAACTAAAATAAATTACGTGTTTAATTATCTGTTAATGAAAATTTGATGTTACACTAACAGAACTTAATCCCAGAAAACCGAAATTACAGTCAATCTGCGAGTAGAAAAAAGAAAAAACTGTTTGACTCAGCTGCCNCTCAATCCATAACATAGAACCTCCTTTTCTCTATCTTCTTCTTCTTCTTCTTCTGATGTTGATGAAGATGATTGAAAATCATCGGACGGTTGAGAATCATGTTCAAAGGTCTGAACTTTTTTCTCATTTTGTGCTGCATAACAGTTCATCTTGTGAGATCTCATATGCCCTCCAAGTGCTTTTCCATTAGCAAAATTTCTCAAGCAGAGTTTGCACCTGTATTTCTCCATCAAAAAATTTCAAGCTTTCACGCAGTCAGTGTGTTTTTCTGTCTAGGAGAAGTACAGTGTGTGTGTTGAAACTAAAAGGAGTAGGTGACAAGCATTCCTTCATCCACCAAGGAATATATACACAAAACACTATGAAATATTGTGTGCATATGTAACATCTTTTCAAGAATTCATGAAATTGGATTTCACATTTGAGATTATTTCTTTAAAACGGCAGAGAGTAATTAATAAGATAAAACAACGTAATTAAAGCATAATGCATCAAGAAAATGTAACATTTCCTTCACACCTCCACAAAACCTATATAGTCATCCACTAATATATTTTTCCCTTGGAAAGTAATATAATTGTTTTCTCCAAAGTTTCCAATTTAAATTAGAGTTATGCCATTTTACTAGAATTGTGTTAGATTAACACTTGACAGCATTTCTTTGGTAATTGAAAAATGTTTTTTGGTTAACTACCAATGAAATGCTGTCAAGTGCTAATCTGGTACAATTCTGGTAAAATCAATTTGACAATATAGCATAACTCGTTAAATTATATTAAATTCTTTATTTTATCGAATTAGATGTCGAATTCTGATTATTATATGGGTATTGTAGCAAGTAAAATGAAATCTCTAAAATAGTATGCTCAATTATTTCGATACAAGATTAGAAAACACATTGAATTAGAGTCGAAATATGATAATTATTAAATCGGGATTGCAACAAGTAAAATGAGATTAGTAAAATAGGATTTTTTTTAATTATCTTTTATACGAGTCGAAGATAAAGGTACATTTCATGTGTTAGTCTTGATGCAGTGAAAAAAAAAGGGTGAGAGAGAGAGAATGTATTTATTTTTTTATGTCTTACTTATTCTAATTTAATTTAACCTACCAAATGTCTCTTAACGAAGGTACTATTTGGAGCATGGACAAAAAATAACCCTTCCTAGACATAATAGTGTCCTTAAACCCACCCACCCCACAAAGAAAAAGAAAAAATACACAAGGGAGAATTTTGTAACATAAATGTTAATAATGTATTAAATGTAATTAACCTCAATTAAAATTGTGTTTATCAGAGAATCAGATTGCAAATCTTCAGATTCTGACATCTTTTGCCGGTGGATGTAAAAGGGGGAACAACAATGAGTGTATAGAGTTTTGGTATGACCAAATTTTCATTTTACATTTAATTAATTATGATTAAACAAATGGATAATTAGTAATTAATTAACTTTTGATTTTTTTTCTTTTTAAATAATCGCTTTAATATTGGATCTTTGATCGAAATGTGTGGAAGGAGAAAGTAGTTCCTCCCTTTGAGAATGGAATTTTGTAGGGAAGTCACCGCCGTTTTGTTAGGGCAGGTGGACCTAGTCCCCCATAATTTCCTCCTATTTGATTATTGCACAATTTTAGAGTTTAATCATGCATTAATCCAACTTTCCATTACGTTATTATTAATTTCAAAAGCTTATGTCATTTTGGTTTGAGTTTTGATTTTTAATTTTGAGTGTTGAATTCAATTAGTTTTCTGTTTTGAGTGTCCCGTTTTAAAATTACATGAACACATGTTTGGTTTGTGATTTAAAAAAAAAAAAAAATCAAAATGAAAATTGAAAAAATATGTTCGATTTGAGATTTTTAGAAATTATTTTATTCAATAAATTTGATTATTTAGTAAAATAAAACAATTTTATGCGGACAAATTATCAAGTTTCTCGCTACGAAAATATAATACGAACAAATAATAAAATAATTTGGCAAAAAATAGGAAATAAACATCATTTGGCACCCCTTCCATGTTGTTTAAGATATTTAGACGCACCATAATTAAATACGGATTTGGACCAGTGATTTTACTATGGCTTTAATTATAAGATGATTTCTCTTGGATGTATGCAAACTTTTCTTTCAGGTATAGCATCTTAAGTTTAGTTTCCTTATTCCTAGTAAGAATCGTAGATGACTATTGCACCATACATGTTTCAAGTTTTTCACCTTTAGTGATCTTGGGTTCCTTATGTTGGTGTTCATCGATAGTCGTACCATCGTGTCGACGAGTATTTGTAACTTTATAATCATCATTTTTCACACTTACATGCACTCCCCTATTCAAAATTTCTTCTTATAGCATTTCTTCATATGATATTATAGAATTGGATAAGTGCCAACTCTCCTCACGCTAAATCTAAATTTAAAAAATAAAAAATAAAATTATAGTTTTCAATTTTTGCCACCACAATTAAAATTTTATGAAAATTGCCCCCACAGTTCTTTTATCCTAACTCCGTCTTTGAGAAGTGTCTTTTACATATTTATTTATTTGTGCTTTTAAACTTGAATGATATTTGCAAATTTGAGCGAAATTCTAAGAGTGTAAGATATTGTTATTGTATGTAAAACTCAAATTTGGAAGCATTTGGTGCAAAAAGGAATATTTTGGAGCATATAGTTGAATCGAAGCAATTGAAGGTGTGAAATAAATAAGAAACATAAAGGCAACAATCAGAGGAAAGTCGCAAGTCTCGGGAGTGAAATTCGACCAATTGAAATTTTGAAGACTAAATTGCACATTTTAACAATTCCAAGGATCAATTTTGGATGATAATTGAGGTTCATGGACCAATGTGAAAGCATTTGAAAGTTTTGAGACTGATATTGAAGATTAGGACCAAAAGGATCAAAATACGATGAAATCATGAAGTAGCGATAAACTTTAAATAAGTTAACAAGTTTAGGTTCAACCATCGGTTTATAAATCGAATTTCTATAAGGATAATCCCACAAGAGTCTCATCAAAGTTTTTCATGATTTTCCACTGTCTTCGAAATCAAGTAAGTAAAGAGAAATTATATTACTTTGATTTTCATGTTTTGAGTGTTTTCAATGTCAAGAATATGTTTTAAGTTTCAAATTACAAATTTAAACTTCTTTTAAAAAGGCATTTTCAAAAAATACCAGACTAAACAAGTTTTGGAAGTTTAACAAAGTTTATAATAGCAAACCAAGTACCCCTAATCTTTTAGTAAAAATTAATAATTTCAAGTTATTGATTAGTATTGCGCTACGTACCCTTATTGTTAAAGAATATATCTCAAATCATTTAAATATCGAAGCATTAATTTATATATAAGGCTACAACTCTTAGCCCCCGTTTGGCCCCCATTTTCGGAAAATGAAAATGGGTGGAATATTATTATTTTTTTGAAAAATGAGTGGTTGAAAAAGAATGAAAAATTTTCGATTTATTTGTAATATTATTTTATGAAAGATTGTGTGATTGAAAATAGAAGAGAGAAAAATGGAATGTAATGAAATTTAATGGGAGCCAAATTGGGGCTTAATTATAAGGTTAACGGTTTATATGGAATCACTGATTTTAGGCCCTGTTTGAGTTCCATTATTTTCTCAATAAAATGAAAAATATGACCGTTATCCATCATATCAAGCCACCATATTAGACTTTTTATTTCTTGCATGGGATTCATAACGACTATAATTTTCATTCTTATTTTTACTATAATGTGGTTCAAACGAGGGCTTAATATATTATTCGAACCCAATAAATTTCAACAAATAATTTGATCCGACTAAAATCTATTAGTGCACAAAAAGCCAAGATTAATCTTCTCAAATAAGTCACCACTAGGCCTGTTAAAGGATATATGCCGTATCGGCTTAATATCGAAAGAGAGACCATAGTTGATCTTTTAAGATAGAACATTAGCCCTCGTTTGGCTCCCATTCTTGGGGAATGAGAAGGAGTGAAATAATGTTTTTTTGAAAAATGAGTAGTTGAAAAAGAAGGAAATTTTTTTGATTTGCGTATAATATTATTTTATAGAAAATTTTGTGGTTGAAAATAGGAGAGATAAAAATGAAATGTGATTTAATGAGTACCAAACGGGATTAAACTAAGTATTTTATGTATTTTATTTTTTTGTTGAAAAAGAGTAAATTCATTTTAATTATCAACAAATAATGTCCCGTTATAAATTAAAAGTCAATGAAGAGGACATACCTCTGACTATATTTAGAAGTGGGAAAACGAATGGAAAAGAAAGAAAGAAAAAAAAAAAGTCAACGTAGAAATTCATCTTTTTCTTTGGGTTCATTAATTTGCAATAAAGATATTGGAGCCTCTAAATCTCCACTATGGTCACATTAAGTGCTGCTTTAGTAAATTGCGTTGACTAAATACAGTTTTTACTTTTTATTTCTTGTTTGAGGATAAGAATAGTAAAATTATAATTTTTTATCACATTAAATAATTAAGTAGCTAGGGCAGCTTAAATGAGGCAGTGTGGCGAGTCAAATTTTTTTAATTAATTTTGAATTCAACTTGATTAATTTTTGTGTGGTGTATGTTATGTGGATCTTGGTATAAATAGAATATTGAAATAATCAAAAGTTCAAAGAGAATTTAACACATACACTTATACATTTAAGATGATATGCATAAATAAAATTTTAACGTACAGTGAGATTTGAAGTTTTGAGAATTTAACTAACGTTGCCCTTGGTTCTTAAGGAGTTTCTACAATTTTTTAGGTTGCCTACCAAATAGAAAAATTTCAATTATAAAGATTTCAACGAGGATTAGAAAATTTAATTTAATTTTTAGTGTCATGAATCTTTCATAATGAATAATGTTATTTAATACAATTGGTGTCAAACACTAGTTTATGTGACAATTATATAACATTAAATGGTAAGTTCACTACTATGCAATGTTACAAAATTCATTTAATTGAATATATAAAGTGGGATAATTTAGTTTGGTGCTCTAAGACCACTGATGTTAAATAGTGTGTGTGTGTGTGTGTGTGTGTATATATATTATTTATTTATTTTTATTTTTTTTAAGGTGGGAGAAATGAAAGGAAAAATATAAAAAGTCATCTTTTTCTTTCTTACATTTCCAATAAAGATATTAATCCCTTTAATTTCCTCAAGTATGACTACTTAAATAAGGCATTGTGAAGAATGAAGATTTAAGTTTGTTCATTTAATTAACCATAAAGTTGTTTTAAGTTCAAATTCAACTTGATTGATTTTTTGTATGTTATATATTAAATACAATATAGGTGCAAATGTAGTGTGTTTTTTTTTTTTTTAATTACATTGGAGAGGGAGATTGAACATCCACGTTATGCGTGGGAAGATTCCACTTGTGTGGCACACCCAAATGACATTGCACAAATATCTTGTTGAAATAGTCCCCCAAAAAAAGAAAAGAAAAAATATTAAAAGCATAAGAAATACATATTATTAGTGTATATTGGTACTCCGTACTTATTAGTTTTTTAGGTCCCCACTTATTGATTTAATTTTACAACATTGTGTTTGATTTACAATGGAGTAACAAAAGGTGAGAGTAATTATTGTATTAATATTAGTTTAAAAGCTAAAATGTTTATAAATGTATGCAAATTACAAACAAACACAAAACACTTATATACCCTGTTCATATACAAATATATTTAGCCGAGGGTATCGTGTTAACACATTGCTAATTTCAAAAGTTTTTTTTAGCTTGTTGAAAGTGTTTCATTCGTTGTTCCTCCATGTTGGTGGAGAGATAAAGTGACGAAGCTCCAATCTGGTGGCCAAGAAACCTACAAAAAAGGGATCGGACTTCATCCGTCATTTTGACTAGGCATGACAATCAATGCATGGAGATGGAAAGAGATGAACAATGAATATCTATATTTTTACAAGTAAATAAACGATAAAGAAGATATATGTTGATCATGGATTCTCGTTTTTAGGTAGGAATATACCAATGCTCATACCCAAAATCGTGGCCTCTAGCGGAACTCCCATAAAGGACGAACCAAATCCATGATATGAAAGTAAAAATAAAAATAAAGCATATCCAAACGTCATCATCAGAAATGAAATGTGCAAATTAATGGGATATTGATAGTAAGAATGAGAAAAATAAAAGTTGCAGATATAAAGACAATAATAAATAAAGATTGAAATTTTTTAGTGCAATTAAAAAGTGGCGCAACATAAGAGAATGACAATATTAACCTCTTATATTGATAAATCCTAGATTGCCTTACTTATACAATCTCAAAGCAAACTTTAAATGACAAATAAAATCCTTAAATTATCATAAATCCTGATTTTGAAACACATAAGAAGTCAAATATATTTCCATCATAAATCAGATGTTGATCGAAAAATGTTTTGAATTTCTTTTGAACATTACGATGACACTTAAAGGCCACATAATTCAATTAGTATTGTGTTGTTGTCATCGATATCGACATTCAAATAAAAATTATGAATAATTACATATATGATAAAAATTGTTATA
Organism: Olea europaea var. sylvestris; assembly: GCF_002742605.1. NCBI lineage: Eukaryota > Viridiplantae > Streptophyta > Magnoliopsida > Lamiales > Oleaceae > Olea > Olea europaea. The sequence goes on from NC_036251.1 coordinate 30,240,773, forward strand.
TGGGCATGATGTGCTTATTTTATGGAGCAAGCGTTTGACTAATGAGGAGTGTTAAACTCTCCTCTAACTAAAAGAGAGTGGTTCTAACTACCAAACCTATTGTAAGCCAACAAAATGTATGTGCTTCCTCTGTTTGTCGGTTGGTTCAGCCTTTGAT
>NC_036251.1:30242818-30277420 GCF_002742605.1 Olea europaea var. sylvestris
CTTCTTCTTCTTCTTCTTTTTTCCCCCCGAAATTACCATTTTTAATCAAACTCATTTATAGCCAAAATCATAATACACATTTCATACCAAACCCTAACTAGTAACAACACTACCCACAAAACACCATTGCAACCATCGCCAACAACCTACACCGCTACCATCTCCAACCACAGACACCGCTTATTTTACCACCAACTTTTTCCAAGAACGGTATATCTGATTTTTTATGCCAAATAAAAATTGAGCAATATTAATTTTTGCATCTAATTGATGAACATTTTCAAAAATTGTTACTGTTTACAGTTTAATAATTGAAATTTGATTACAGTTTCATAACTGAAATTTGATTTCTTTGAATTATCCAGATCTATTGAATGGTTTTCTTGTTTATGATTGATCTAAAGTTGGTATTGGTGTCAGTGGTGTGTGGTGAATGGTGATGGCACATGGCCGTGGTGGTGGTGATGGTGATGGTGATGGTGGCTTGAAGTGGTAGTAGTGACAGTGTTGACAGCAATGAATGTGTAACACTTTTTTATTTGATTCCAAATATGTAACGCTTTATGTAACAATTTAACAATTGTAAATTTTTGTATTACAATTGTTGTAAAAAGAATAACAACCTGGCCCAAATTCATGATGGTCAAGCAGATCTACTCAGCAATTAGCCTTTCGTGGCCTAAATTTGATTAGTTTTGGGAAGTCCAAGTAATGTGTCTGTTCAAGGCCCAATGTGTGTTCTTCCATGAAAACTACAATCCCTGTACGTAAATGTAACAACTCTTCGATTAACAAATTCACATTTTTTTTCAAAACATTGCTATTTATTGAAATACTAGTTATAAGAACAAATATCGTGACACAATTGCTAGAGACATTCCAGCCCAAGATTACGGATACTAAAGTCTCGTGTAGTAATTAAATTTCTTCATAATCAACTTTTGTTTCTCACAAACTAAGTGACATAATAAAAAATTGAAAACTAAGGGCATGTTCGGTATTAATTTTAAGAATTGATTTCTTGATCGTTAAGAAAAAAGTGAGGACCATCTGTGAATGAAGAAGTTAAAAAGCACGGCTGAAATAGTGAAATAACGATCAAAAGATTAAATTTTTTAGATGAAAAATCGCTCTCCAACAGACTCTAAGTTATAATATGTCCGGACTTCCAACCAATAGCTATTACATTGTAGGCTACAAGAGTAGCTCGTTAAATGGTTGTCAGATAAGTAAAATGACTTTCTGAGGTGACGAATTGATACCCCATTTGCAATGCCTCTATTTGATGTCTTGTCTTCCATTAATAGAGTTTTGTCTTTGTTCTCTAGGGACTTCCTACTAAGGACTTCCTTTTGGCACTATGCCCTTGTTTGAATTACGTTATTTTCATAAGAATATATTTTTAAATAGTGTATTGATAAAAAATATATGGTTAAAAAATAAGAAAAAATTGAATTTGTGTGTAATATTATCTTATTGAAAAATATATGGTTAAAACGATGTCAAATCACTATATATATATATATATATATATGGGTCAAATAGGGCTATATTCCGTTGGCATCTCTAGATCATGGTGTCACGAGGTCCAAGGGTTGTGTTTCTTTAGTCTTTCACTCGTCAAGTCGACAAGGGATTATGAACTTTCTCAAAAAAGAACAGCTGTAAATAATGTGTTTCTTAAACAATTAAATCCCCGTTTGTCATCCTTTAAAAATTTAGGACATGTTTGTACCCCTTTAATTTCAAAGTGTATTATGAAATAGTGATTGATGTTGAAATATGTGATTAAAAATGAAGGAAATTTTTTTGATTTTTGTATAATATTATTTTAGTAAATAATGTGTGGTTGAAAATAAATATTGTAAAAAAAATAATGTAGTTTAATGATTGATAAACAAAGGCTTATATTCTCCACCACACATTCATATAATAAAATATTCTACACACAAACCAATAAAGTTTCTTTACTTTTTAACTATTCATTTTTCAAAAAATACTATTCAATTGGTCATTATTCCCCAATAAATAAATTCTATCAAACAGACCCTAAATTGTCTTTGACTTTCACATATGATTAAACAAAATTAAGACTATTCCATAACCTCACAAAATTTAGCATTAATATGTATATAGATGTTACATATCTCTCAAAGATTACCTAACAAATTGATTGCGCTTTTAAAAATATTCTTATGGGCTGCAAATAAAAGAAAAATGGATATAAGGGAAATTAAATTAGAGAAAATAAGTTATGTGGACATCACTTCTTGATGATAGTGCTGCGGTTGGAATGACTTTATTTGCATGATGCTACACTTCAAAGTCCTTTCTTTTACCTGCTCAACAAGGAAAAAAAGTCGGAAAAAAAAATATAAATTTATATTTATATCGAGTAACAATTATTATGGATAATATTAAAAATTTGTTCTAACCTGCAGAGTAGAAATGGTTTTTAAAAGCTCCAAGCATTCTTGTAATAGCAGTTTCTCTTGTGTCACTACTCTTGCTAATTCAACAAGTACCTCTGACGTGGTCTCAACCTACAATAATATTTTTGCCCTTGTTTGAAACTGATTTTTTCAACCAAAAAATAATAATAATAATAATAATAAAAATAAAAATCGCTCTCATTTTAACTATGCATTCTCCAAAGAAAATCAATTTTCACATTTTTCCCATAACATTTTCTTACTTTTTAACCAACATTTTCTCAAATAATTACTTTTCACAAAATTAGTTCTCAAAAAATTATTTTTGCCCAAAATTTAGACATTACTTGTCATTGAGGAAAATCTAATTTTTTGATTGCTCCCACCTCTAGTTTACTCTACAATTTGTGGATGTGGAAAGGGATTGAACAATGAATATATTAGGATCATGTTTCATTCATCTCACATGAAAATCAACGATGTCCAGTGAGGGTAAGCATAAGCTAAACTTTTTTTTTTGGCATTCGATCACTATAATTTAAGTGACCTAACTCATGAACATAAAAGCGACCTTGTTGCACCTCAATATGACGCTCATGTAACTCAAACCCATGACCCTAATACCACATGTTAGGATCGATTTTCATCCATCTCATTTCAAGCCAATTGATATCCAACAGAGACATGCTAAACCTTTTATGACACTCGATCTCCATCAATTGAGTGATCCAATCAATCATCATCATAGAACAGTTAAATTAACGCATAGATAGATTTACCGTAGGTGCAGATTTTGTTAATATCAAGTTGATAAATGCCGAAACATCTGATGCATGGCGAATAGCAATGGAAGCTGACTGTGGTTCCACCTGTAAAATTTGGTTTGCCGTATGTTAAAATTCATATGGTACAGAAACCATAATTTCATTCTGGAAAGCTTACCTTGGCTCCTTCAACAAGGGGCATCCTACAAACGACAGAATGCAAATAAAGTTTGGTCGTAGAAACTGCTGAAATATGGTCTCTTTCCATGTTGCCCCAAGTTTCTAGAACCCTTATCTGTGAGGTCATAACATACACAGAACAATGGTAATTTAAACTTTTATATGGGAAAGTAATGGTCATAAAATGTTAAAGTTGTGAATTATACTGACTTGAGAGTGAAGAATGTAATTTAATTTCATCCCTAACTTTTCCTTCTGTAACTGTAGTTTCTTTTGAAGCACGGAGTGCTGTACTTTAATGAGACCATCCCATGCACACAACAAATTGCTCTGCAAAAATTACACAAGAAATATTTATCAGTTAAGTTTGACAACTTTAAACAGATCAATTTATCAAGCATTTCATTTCATTAAAGAAAAATACAACTTATATCAAGTCCACTTGGCAACTGTTGAAATATTACAAATATTTAATACATGTTCATCGAAAATACCACATGAGATTTTGATTCATTAAAGTTCATGGGTTTTCCCACAAATCAACCAATTCTATAGAGATAACAACACTGCAACATGAGAATTGTGAGACTGCTTTACAAGGGGACAGGTAGCATGCATTCATTGGACTTGACAAAAAACAGTGTTATCCTAGCCAATGCTGGGCCACCTATCTCCCTGACATTCTCCCCGTATACAAGGGGCTTAACTCTAGAGATAATATGTGAAAAGTAGAACAAGTCAAGCATGAATAATGCTATCTAGGTGAAATTAAATGATAATACTCAATAATGTATGAATATGAGAGCAATTGTTATATCACAGGTATTAGATAGTATTACTTGTCAAGTATACATAAATATACCTCGGCTTTCTTAATGATGTTCCCGTTGACGGTCTCAGCTCTAGCATTAGAATACCTCCATTGCATCAATCTATTGTGCAACAACCTCAATTGATGGACACTATCCGAGGAGCCCAGTCCGAGGGGTGATGATGTGTTTGGAGAAGATTTCTTACCCTTCAACAATTCTATACCCATGCTGAGGAAACTCCCAACTCCTTTAGCCCTTGAAGGACTTGATGGAGGCTTTGAATTCGATAGCCCTGTAATATTCCCTTTGTTATCACCCAGCATCAATGGCGAGCTCGGATGCCCTGGTGACAATTCCCACTTTGAACTGTTCTTCATTGAATTCTTTGATGTTAATCTTTTTGGAGAATTATCTGATGATGAATTTGTCTTCTGAATACCAGAATCAGCACTCCATCTTCTAGATCTCGAGGATGAATCATTCATGTACTTTGATGCCACTGCAATTCCATGCTTTCTTGAACTCACCGTTGAACCCATGTAAGACGCTGGGAAATCCTGTCCAACGTCAAGGCTTGTGCCTGAACATACATCACTGTATTCAGAATCTGAGTCTTGTGTATCGGAAAAAGTCTTTCCTCTCAGTGAAGTTTCATCAACTGAAAATCTTCCAGGAGCTATATAATCATTTTGATTGTCAACTGAAGTAGAATTCTTGGATGATGAAGAACTTGTTGATCTTCCAGGAAATTTTAACCTCCCAGTGTAACGCATGGATCCTCCAAAACCCGGTTTATGATTTTCTTTAGCAATCTTTTTCTGATCGTTTTCAAACCTGCTAAACTCGGAGCAACTTCTTTGCCTATTGAGAAGCATCAAGTCATCAGCTTTCTCACTGTTTTTCCTTTCTTTAAGGTCTTTTATTCTGTCATTTCCAAGGTGGTCCGCCAGTGTATTGAGTTTAGATTTTGAAGGTGGCGATGGTGTTGATGACGGCCAAAGCCCTCGTAAAAAGCCCGATTTTTCGAGGCTTTTGTGCTTTCGGGAATCAGTAGATGATCGGCCATTTTGCCTTAGTGGAGAAAGAGTATTCTTTGGGGATTGGAATCCATTTTCAGGTGACGATATAGAGTTTGGTGGTAGAAATCTTGATTTTACTTGTCGGGGGTTAGGCTTCTTTGGCTTCAAAGATTGATCAAAAACATCCATGGTTTCTCCTCTGAGACAGACACAGAGAGTTTTAATTTTAAGATGTAATCGAAATCTTAAGTTGTTGGTTTGTTAGAGAAAGTGGATGAGATATAAAACAGATACTACTGAAAAAGTGGCGGCAAATAAGATATGAAGCCGGCTAGGCTAAGGATTTATCGTTAATGGGATTGTAGAATGACGTAAATGGCGTCGCCGCTGACTATGGGATTTCTACAAAATGAGGGTGATTTTGGGGATTTTAGTGGACTGTGATAGGAAAGTTGAGGAACAATGAAGTTTAAATATTAATAAATTTATCGGACGGAGGTTTAGTTTATAAATGAGAAAGAAGAGTATTGTTTGAGGATTCAATCGTTTAGCTTAGCCGGCATTTTAGTTGTTTTGATTTGGGATAATGACGATTTGCCACGAGTCATCACTGATTTGAGTGAACTATTAGTGGATTTCGTCAAAGATTCAGACGGCTTTTGATTTGCGTTTCAATTTTCAATCGATTAATCTTTCGCTATTTGTAAAAATAAGCGATTATTGAGTATAAGCAAATAAATGCATTCGACCTAAAATTGAAGTCATTTGAAAACCATGCAAAGAGAAAGTTGTTTTGAATACTCGGTTACAATATGTAAGCACAAACATGAAGTTAATATTATTTAGAGTCTGTTTGGAAGTAATTTTGAGAATTGATTTTTTGATCGTTAGAAGAACAGTGGGGCCCATCTATGAGAGAAGAAGTCAAATATGACGATTATAATAGTGAAATAACGGTCAAAAAATCAATTTTTTAGGAGGGAAAAAATCACTCCTAAATAAGCTCTTAATTTCCATTTAAAAGAATGTTTTTTATCATATACTTTTTTATCCGTCCTAAATTCATCATGGTGCTTTGCTTTATGTTATACTGATAATAGTGTAAATGAAATTATTTTAAATGAAAAATCAAATAATAATACTCTCCTTAATCCACCATATTATCATCTACCCAATATTATCTACTATAATTTTATAATAAATTTCTTATGCAATCTAGTTCCTATGCCGAACGCAACCAAAAGGTAAAGTTATAATAGTTTTTAGTTACTTAAAGTAGTCAACTTAATTAAATGGGCAGCGTGATGAGTCGAGATTTAAATTTATTTGATAAAATTATAAAGTTATTTAAGTCGAAATTCAACTTATTTATTTTCTTTATATGTTGTATGTTACATAGAACTTAGGAATAACACATAAAAATACGGCATATCCTATCAATTTTACTACACATACATAAACTACAACATCGTATTTTTCAAAACAATCGTGTTCGTTTTGAGGAGCTTGAGTTAAACTTCTAGTGCAAAAAGATTAAAATAGACAATGTTTTAGATAAGCTGATATATTTTAGAGGAGGCAAGTTAAGAGGATAGTTGTTGCACGTGTAACTGAAGGTTGGATTAATATCATACACTATATAGAACTTGAATTTCTTGAAAGAGAGCGAGATAATTGTTACGCCCCTAACTAAGCCAGCCACTTCCACTTCAGCAATAAAACCACTTCGTCGAAAAAGTCACATCACTCTCCGAAGCTCCATGTGTCTACCCGAAGTGGTTCCGGAGAGATGCCAACCACTTTGACACAAAGTCACATCACTTTCTGAAGCTCCACGCGTCCACCCGAAGTGGTTCCGGAGCAATGCCAACTTCTGACGACCTCAACATGACGCGCTGTAAGGTGAATAGATCCAATGAAGCAACCGAAGTGTCCCTCAACTCCTAAGCGTTGAAGGGCCCGATGCACTCCCTTAACAGATTTCTCTGTCGCCACCGTCAGAAACATATCTGTCAGGATCTTTATGTGACGTCTCCATAGATCTAGTTGACATGACACATCAACTTTATGTCAACTCAACTCAAAAGAACTAATTGCCCGCCCACGCTAGACGCAGTTGAGTGACGCCTATGAGCAGACGCTTCACACCGTCAGATGCATACACGTGTCCCATATCCAACGGTACTCTACACCTATAAATATCTAAGGTTTAACAATAGACAAAGGTAATGAAAGTTCTTATAACTTAGCTTTCCATACTAAAAAACATATATTCTCCACCCCCTCTTTTGCACCACTAGAGCACTGCTCTAATCATCCAACGTTGACTTGATCGTCGAAGTGTAAGCGGCCGCTGCCACCACCGCTGGTCCCGACAGTGTGCTTCTGACCGTGCGTTGTTGTGCGCAGGGAGGATTACGTGGAGTAGCTACCCGTTGGCCACGTTGAGGGTCCAAATATCGAGGTCAACAGATTGGCGCTGCCTGTGAGAAACTTCCCGTCCAAAAGTGCCACATTTTCCATCGAAAAAAACCACTGGCAAACCATTAACTTACCCTGAAAAGGGCATGTTCTTGAGAATAGAACGGTCAATCTACGATCTCATCTCTAAACACTCTTGAAAAAGGAGTGGACAAGATGAGTTATAGTAATGAATATACAAATTTTGAAGAGCCTAGGGATGCCTCTGAAGAAGAGGTAATCAAGACCAATGTCACGCATTAAAGACCCCATCACGGGCATCATCGAGGCAACAGGACAACAGCGCTCACTGAAGGAAAGGCCCAAATAACTGCTGGAATGAGGGACATTGCTGCTCAGAACGTCGCGATGCGTGAATTCTTCATGCAGGTCCGAGGTCATCAGGGCTTCTAGATGCATCAAGAGCCATATCCAGCCCAAGAAATTCATGTGCCTCATGGCCAAGGTCATTCGAGTCAGCATTGGGAACACCCCCTTGAAAGAGAAGTGGGTGTTGATGTCACATCCTACGCACAGGGGAGCCAACCGGCTGAACCATCACTAGGAGAGAACTTCCCACCAGAATATGAGCCCCAAAGGTCTGTCAGTGTCTTCGACAAAATAGGGCAGAACCCTAGCAATAGGGTCCGCTCCGTGCAAAGATCAGCTCAACAAGAGCAGGAACAAGGACAAGTACCTCCTCTGCCTAGAAATAGGCACGAGAGGAGAAACCTAATGGATTAGAGTAGTCGGGAAGAGGCACCCCCACCTCCCCAAAATGCATCAGAAGGGGAAGGCTCTGAAGGGCCATGCCGCTCCTACGAAATTGATGACGATGACGACAACCTCCCCTTCTCCAGAGAAATTCGAAACTTCCCAATGCCTGCAAACTTCATGCCCCCTAAAATCTCAAAGTATAAAGGAAAGGGGGACCCATAGAAACACATGACTAAATGCATGACGCAGATGAGCCTCGTCGGCACTGAGATGTAGAGCCTTCCATCTTACCCTCACTAGAGCTGCTGAAGTGTGGTACAATACAATACCACCCCTGAGCATCAGAAGCTGGCCGAACTTGAAGAAGACATTTCTGAACCAGCATCACGAAGGGAAGGGGAGGCCCCAGTACAACACCAACAAGATATGAGGCAAGCTCCTGGCGAGACGCTGAAAAGCTATCTCGCCAGATTCACTGATGAATCACGTACTGCAAGCAAGTGACTAATAAGGAGGTCCTTTCAGCCTTGAAAGGTGGCCTCAACATAAACACACTGTTCTGGAGGGATGTACGCAATAAAAATCCCACCAACTATGACGAACTGGTAGAAATGATGAGGGTCGAGATCGTCAATGAAGAGATGATTGACCACCAAAATCGTGCAGTACAGGGACTCCCTCCGTCTCAGAGGTAGGTAGGTTGAGGACCAGCAGCCCACCTCATCACCCGGCAATGGACCTAAGTAGGACACACAATAGCTCCCATGTCCGGACAAGCGTTGACTTTCGTCACGCTAAATGCAGTGCCATTGCTAGCATACGAAAATGCTTCTGCTAAAGCAGGACCATCCGGAAGAACAAACCATCGAAAGAAGAAGAAGCTATAAACAGGCCCCTGGAAGGGGCAATGTTCTGCACCTTTCACCAACTTTACGGACACGACACCAGCGAATGTAGGGATGCTCCTCGATCCTCGAACTAGAGTAACCCACACTCCTCGGAAAGGGGTGAATACACCCACAGGCCCACCTCCTCGAATAGGGGAGAAGGGCGATCTAGAGATCAATCACCCCGGAGGAGAGAAACTAGAGACAGAGGAGAACCCAGGCATAGGTACCAGGCCCCATCTGGAGGCCAAGTTATTAGGGAAATTAACACAATCATTGAAAGACCTCACATCAGGGGCAACACTAGGAACGCCCAGAGGAATTACACAAGGAAAGCAAAGGATCCACCAATGATTACTCACATCGTCAACCATACCCAAGAGGCCAATAGGATGGCCCCGATCACTTTCTCTCAAGAAGATGCATAAGGAGTTCACCACCTCCATTGTGATGCGTTAGTGGTAAGAGCCGTAGTGGCTAAAAAGGGACTCAAATGCATGCTCGTCGACAATGACAGCTCGATGAATATACTGTTCGGATCCACCTTTGATAAAATGTAGATTGAACATGGATTGATCCCCATGACCGGTCCACTATTTGGATTTACTGACGACAGCATCGTCCTACGAGGGTGAATTACTCTACCTGTCGTGATGGGGTCAGCCCCCTAGTAGCCCACCACTTCATGGAATTCCTAGTGGTGGACCACAGGTCAGCTTACCATGGAGTATTGGACCAACCTGCATTGAAAGATCTTTGGACGGTCACCTCCATCCATTACTTGTGTATGAAGTTCCCAACTGAGCATGGGATTGCTATAGTGCGAGACGACCAAATGGGCTCAAGGGCACATTACCTCAGTTCTCTATGAAAATTCGAGCCCCGCACTGTTAGTGTCATTATAACAGAGGCAGACAACGAAGTTGACATGGACATTGAAATGCTCGACGCCCCTAAATAAGGGCATACCTACGAATAGGAGGAAGACATCGACATGATGGAGGCCCCTAAAGAAGGATACCCTCTTAATGAGTTGGACCCCCAAATTATCGAGGCTGAACTGAATGCGACTCCAATGGAATAGTCGGAAACTTTCCCCGTCAACCCTGAAGACCCCACTCAAGTCTTGCGAATAGGGAAAGCACTACCCCCCGGGATGAAAGAAGAAATGATGAACTTCTTGAAAAGGAACCTGGATGTCTTCACCTGGAAGCACGAAGATATGTTGGGAATAGACCCAAGAATCAGTTGCCACCACCTTAACATCAACTTCTCTTGCGCCCCACATCGGCAGAAAAGACGAGCCCTCAACTCAGAGCTATATGAGGCGCTCAAAGAAGAAATCAATAAACTCATCCGCAGCGGCTTCATCAGGGAATCTATCTACCCGAAGTGGATATCCAACCCGGTCCTCGTAAAGAAATCCAGCGGGAAATGGAAAGTATGCGAAGACTTCACAAATCTAAACAAGGCATGTCCTAAGGACATCTTCCCTCTTCCAAGAATAAGGATAGACCAACTAGTGGACTCCACTGCTGGGCATGAGCTCTTGAGCTTCATGGATGCATACTTAGGGTACAATCAAATACCCATGTTCCGACCTGATGAGGAATCCACATCGTTCATCACAGACAAGATTGTACTGCTATAAGATAATGCCCTTCGGATTGAAAACTGTCGGAGCCACAAATCAGAGGCTGGTCAACATGATGTTTATCGAACTCGTTGGCAAAACTATGGAAGTCTACGTGGACAACATGCTAGTTAAAAGCCTCCAGGTGAAAGAATACGTAAGTCACCTCGATCGGACCTTTCGGATTCTTAGAAAGTATAAAATGAAATTGAACCCCTTCAAGTGCACTTTCGGGGTAGCTTCGGGTCAGTTTCTAGGATATATTGTGAACCAAAGGAGAATTGAGGAAAATCCAGAAAAGATAAGGGCCCTACTAGAAATGAGGTCACCTCAGAAGCTAAAGGAAGTACAAAGCCTCAATGGCCGAATAGCCGCGCTCAGTCGCTTCATTTTCAGGGCTACTGACAAGAGCCTATCATTCTTCAAAGTCTTGAAGCAAGGAAAGAAATTTCAATGGACAAGCGAATGCAAGGAAGCCTTCCAAACGCTGAAGAAGCACCTGGGAGAGGCACCCCTACTATCCAAGCCTCAACCACGAGAACCACTGCTGCTGTACTTGGCAATCTTAGACGAGACTATCAGCGCAGTCCTTATCAGAGAGAAAAACACGTATCAACTACCGATGTATTATATTAGCAAGGCACTGCTCCCAACAGAGGCACGCTACCCAGATATGGAGAAACTCGCACTCTCCCTAGTTACAACATCGAGGAAATTGAGGCCATACTTCTATACCCATTCAATTGAAGTTCTCACCAACTTCTCCTTGAAACCAGTATTGCAAAGCACAGACGCTTCGGGCTGTTTACTAAAATGGGCAATCGAGTTCAGCGAGTTCGACCTGCTTTTTCGACCCCGAAGCGCCATCAAGGGCCAAGCCCTCGCAGATTTTGTGGCAGAGTTTGCCAAAGCCCCAGAAATGGAAGCAACAATGGAACCATTCGAGCCCCCAACATGGAGCCTATTTGTGGATGGATTGTCATGAGAGACTGGTTCCGGAGCAAGAGTTGTTTTGGAGAGTCTAGAGGGCCACAAGCAAAATTGTGCAGTCAAGTTCGGCTTCAAAGTTTGGAACAACGCTGCAAAATATGAGGCCCTCCTAGCGGGCCTTAGACTAGTGAAAGAAATGCAAGTGAAAAAGCTCCTAGAAAATAGCGACTCGAAGCTTGTGGTAAGTCAGGTCAACGAAAAGTTTGCAGCCAAAGACAGTGGCATGGCTACATATCTGAAATTGGTTATGAACCTGGTCCCTCACTTCGAGAGATTCGAACTGATTCAAGTCCCACACCTCAAAAATACACACGCTGATGCCCTGTCCAAGTTGGCGAGCAGCAGGGATTCAGAGTTGCTAAAAATTGTCCCAATTGAGCGCCTGCCGAAGCCTTCCATCTCTGGAGGTGAAGAGGTATTATGGATTGCCCACTTTAGATGTAACCCATCGTAGCCTACCTCAAAAATCAGTCGCTGCCAGCCTCGAAAAGCGAGGCAAAGAAATTGAGAAGGAGGGCTACTCACTTTGTTCTCCAGGACGATGTGCTCTACAAAAAGGGCTTCGTCTCGCCACTTCTTTGATGCGTGGGAGGGGAAGAAGCCATGTACATACTCAGGGAGATCCATGAGGGAGTTTGCGGTAACTACTGCGGAGGAACAGCTTTGGCACACAAAGTTCTTCGACAAGGCTACTTCTGGCCGACCTTGAAAAGGGACTCTTACCAGTTTGTTAAAAAATGTGACAAGTGCCAATGTTTTTTAGACATTCAAAGGTAGCCTTCTCAAAGCCTCTCCGTGATCACCAGTCCGTGGCCGTTCGCCAAGTGGGGCATAGACTTCATTGGTCCACTACCAAAAGGAAGAGGAATCGCTACTTTTGCCATTGTTGCCATTGACTACTTCACCAAGTGAGTGGAAGCTGAACCTCTAGCAAAAATCACTGAAGTGAACACCATAAAGTTCGTTTGGAAAAATATCATTTGCAGGTTTGGCATTTCCCACTCTCTAGTATCTAATAATGGCAGATAGTTCGATAACAAAAAGATGCGAGACTTATGTGACGAACTCAGTATAAGGAAGGACTTCTCAATACCTCATCACCCCCAAGCAAACGGGCAGGTTGAGGTAGTGAACAAAACTATCAAGCATACCCTGAAAAGAAAGCTTGATGCCTCAAAAGGGGTGTGGGTCAATGAACTTTCCTATGTCCTCTGGGCGATTCGAACAACCAATCGAACTGCAACAGGTAAGACACCCTTCTCCATGACCTACGGATCTGAAGCCATGAGTCTTGTCGAGGTGGGTGTCCCCTCCCATCATCGAATACATTTCACTGAAATCGACAACGACGAATCTCGAGTGCACGAACTTCACCTCCTTGAAGAAATGAGGGATTCTTCTCAAATAAAATTGGCAAAGTATCAAAGAAAGATGACCCGTTATTATAACTCTAAGGTTAGAAATCGAGCTCTCCGTTTGGGGGACCTCGTCCTTAGAAGGGTCTTCCAATCATCAAAGTCGACTGGGTCAGGAGTGTTTGGACCGAACTGGGAAGGACCTTATCGCATCCGTAAAGAGTCCCGACTCGACACTTATGAAATAGAAGACATGGCAGAGAAGGTACTGCCTCATCAATGGAACATTGAACACTTGAGAAAATACTATCAGTGATGTGTATGTTTTGATCAGATCTCCATATTATTCAGTCAATTTTAACATTCCTATCTTGCTAAATGTTCGCTAAAATATTACTGCAAGTGCACGGGTTGCGTTCAAGTAATAAAGTGGACCTTTTAAGTCCAGATTGACAATCCTTTGAGGAATGTTTACTTTAAATTACACAACTTTAATCAATTTAATTCTAACAATGAAAATAAACAAACACACAATAAAAAGTTGATTTTAGAAACTAAGGAAAAAAAACATACAAACTAAGAAAATATGGAAATCTTGGGAATTTTGGAGGAAAACGTGGTTGGGATTCTTGGTTTTGTTTAACCGTCGCCTAATTAATTTCTCCACATGTCAATTAACGAATTGCTCATTTACGATGTTAGGCCCGATTTTCCAATTTTAGCTAATTACCTCTCTCGAGTGAAATTAACCCTAATTGATTGGTTTAACCTACTATATCTCTATGTCGATTACAATCAAACAACCGCATTAAATTGTTATGAAAATAGCTCATTGGGTCACCTAGGGCTAAATGTATATATCTATCCTCTACACAAACCTAGGGTTTCTATTATTTGATCTAAAATGCACAACTTCTCTCGAACTATGTACACTTCACGAAACATATTCATTCATTGACCACATAAATGAAAATACAATAAATACAATAGTAGAAACACATGGAAATAGGCAATTTAATATCAAATAGCAAATATTGAAAATCAATTAAACCTAGGTCAAACTACTACCATAAATCCCAACGAAATACTTAGCCCATTTTATACATATGATGGAAAGGAGAATGTTTATAGCAATACATTACAAATATGACAAAATAATTGTGAAAATACAAGTTTATAGATAAAACCCTTTTTTGAAGCATCAACTTGATTCTCCAAGAGCTTAGCCAAATTCTTGATGTAATCTCCTTGTTGTTCTATATTGAATCTCCAAAATACCAAGCAAAACAAAAGAAAAGAAAATGAAAAGAAAAGAAAATGAAAGAAAGAAGAAGCAGAATCGTCTCAGGCAGAAGCTGCGTCCTAGAATATCCAGCTCCCTCAATTTTTTGCATGCCAAGTCCCTCAACTTTTGATCTTGTAAATCTGGTCCCTAGATTTTGACTTTCATTTCGATTATGCCCTCCATAAATTGAAGCACAATTCCTCCACTTTTGACACATGCATTTTGGTCCCCCCCACATCACAAATGTTGCACGCTTTTAGTCCATTTTTTCATCTTTTGCCTTGTTCTCTTTACTTAAGTGATTTTTAGCCTAAAAAGCGAATATTACACAATTGTGAGTAAAATTTCATTCATTTAATCAATAATTATATCAAATTAAGTGTCCAATAAGTGTGCAAAAATACACTTATCACTAAGTGCTGGAATTGCCTTAGTAAAATATAATGTAACGACTCAATCGTCCACTCTGTTATATGGGTTAATCAATTGGCGCCTCAGTTCTTTAGTGGATTCTATGTGTCAATCTTTGTCGCCAATTGGTTACTCAGGTAAGTGATACTTAATGTTTATTTATCCATTACTCATCAAGATAGAAACAGTTCGACGTAAAAGTAAAGTAAGAAGGAGCAACAACACTTGGGAAAACTTTGATCTCATTAATATCAAAACAAGTTACAAAATGAGGGCCGAAGTCATTACAATGTATTCCTATTCTACTCTGGGGGCTTCGGTCTTGGCCTCCGACTCAACCTCTGGAGGGGCTTCAGTAGCTTCCTCGACGACCCTGTCAGATGACCCCTGGTAGGTCCACCGAACTCCGCTTCCAAATAAGTTAAGTCCAGAGTAGGGTGGACCTCCCTTAGGCGATCCAACATTGCTTGGGCATTCCACGAGGCCCAGAAGTTGGCAAAGTCGTCGCACAACGGATGCCCTTCAAAGTGATCGATGAAGTTCTGTACTGCTGACTCCCCTGCCGCCTTTACCTCGGCCTTCAGAGATTTGATCTCCTCGGCCTGGGCCTCCGCCGTTGCCTCAGCTCGGCATTCTCTTTGTTGGAGGCCTCCAGAGCCTTAGTGGCGAGCCGATGGTGCTCATTAGCATGATCAATCCTCCTCGTCATAACAGCCACCTAGCACTCCACTTCATGTAGCTCCTTCTTCAACCGCTCTACCTCTGCATTGGACCTCGCCAGCTGGCCCTCCGTTCTTGCCTCGCCTCCTCTGCCTTTGCCTGGGCGGCTCGCACCACATCCCTGTACTGCATCGCCTCCTCTAGGCGCTTAGCCAGATCCCCCCTCCTAGCGTCGAGGTCCTTGACCAAGCTCTAAAGTTGAACGCTCGTGCTCAGAGCCCGGGCGATGCAAGCTCTGTTGGCAGCCACCAAGTCTTCGACGGTGCAAGAGGTCGTGTGGTCTTTCCACTCCTCAGTCCAATACTTGTTATGGACCAGGGCAACAACCGTCGTCTCCGGAGGCAAGGCCTCTAACACCTCCCTCATCAACTCTTCTTTATTGGTGCCTAGGAAGTCTTCCTTCTTCTCCGGGCAAGCCCTCTTCCTCCTCTACTGCCCCGCCACTTGTGTGACGGGGATGGCAGCAATCGGGGGGCGACCGGAGCAGTAGCGGGGGTCTTCGTCCTCTCCTTTATAGCCACCTCGGTGGGAATTGTTGTTTGACGAAAGATCGGGGTAGTCCTCACCACTGTGGGCCCCTTCGATGAACTGGTTGCCCTCTTCCCCTTTCTTTGAAGAGCTGCCTCTGGATCCTCCTCCTCTACTGCAAGCTGGAGCTGCTTGCTCGCAACCACTAGGTCTTCTGTTTGCTTCTTATAAGTAGATGAGGAGGTCTTCAAGGCCCTTGCCTCGGCCATCATCCACTGGATAGTTTTGAAGTCGGGCCTCACCGGCCTCTTCTTGTTAAAATCATCTACAGTAAAACAAACTGAATTAGCACAAGTACAATGAGTTCGGTAACAAATTATAGTAGGTGCACTCCAGATAGTTACCTTGGGAGGCCATCAGTTCATGGGTAACAAAGTACATGTTGTTCTTGATCAGCTCATGGTAGGATTCCTCTTCAGTGGAAGCTGATAAACAATGCAAATTATGTCAAACGCCTCAGTGCATATCTCACATTGAGGAAGAGTGCCTGTAAACAACAAACACAGGTTAAGAACTGAACAGAAGATCAAAAGAAATTCAAACACACAAGGCGTCAACACTTACTAAGCGATGAATACTTAGTTGGAACTGTGAGGGCACCACGAGGTCCCCCTCCATCGTGTCCCAGACGCTCAACACCATGACGTCTTTCAGTCCTTTATTGAGCTCGACAGGTCTAGGACAAATGGAGTGTGGGCCCCCAGGAGATTAAGTAACACCACCCCTTAGTCTTATCTCCTCATGGTAGCCACTTTAGGGATGTAGAGGGTCTAGAACACCGAAAAGGGCATCTCCTCCCCAAAAGACGCCTCCTTCCACAACATCTATGAGCCCACCATCTGGCTCCAGGAGTTCGATTTAATTGGGTCGGAGCTAACCCGTATGACCTAAGGCCACACCGGAAGAAAGGGTGGATAGGCAACTTATGTCCAGCCCTAAAGAGCGCTTCGCTCACAACTACACACTCCGGCCCAGGGTAACAGGCTCGATCATCGGGCTCCAACAATATAAGGTCTACGCTATCAGGGATCCTATACTTTGCTCGAAGTCTATCCAAGTCGGCCTCTCTTAACTTCGATGGGTAGTCAGAAGCCCCCAATGTTCTGACATATCTACTGGGCTGGCAGGCCTCCGCCAGATGTTCTCCCCCCATTATAGCCTCAGCCACCTCACCAAACATTGCCAATATAGGCTCATCCACCCGAACTACATCCAGTTCCCTCCTTGAAGCGTTACTACTCTCAAAAGCCATTAGAATTCAAAAATAACCCAAAGAACTAGAAAAATACTTACTGAAACGAATGGGTTGGGTTTTCTACGGTCAGAAAATAACTGATTACCCTTTGTACTCGTCGGAAACTGAGAATATCATCGAAAAACGCTCTAAACTCGTCGAAAACCGCCAACAAATTTGAGAGCAATACGGATTCTGAGTTTGCAAAGGTGAAAACGTCCGAATGGCACTAAGTACCCTTTCTATAGGAAACCCCAGATGATCCCCACCATTGAATTCAAACGATGTCCATCCAGACCGTTCATCTTGTCACAAATCTGGATCGTTGACATGAAACGCCAGATTTGATCAACGCCCAAGATCTTACGGTACCCCTCACATACGCATAAAATGCATCGCCTCAAACAACCAACAACCGTCAGCAACAAGTAGCCGCAGCAGCCCTTTTTATGGGGACAGAGATCACATCCAACTGTCATCTTGGAAATACGCAACAGCTGTCACGTCGATTAGCATCATAATAAGGCACTTCAGATCAGAGATAATCCGTCCCGATTTACCTTGGATGAATGCACTCCCTAGCTTCAAAAGCTTCGGTGCTACTGACGTGGAGTCCCCTATGGGTCACCACTTCGATCGCACGACTCATCAGCTTTGAAAGGCGTTAGCCATTTTCCAACGCGTCGTCCCCTGTGGGTTAGCGCACCGTTGGTAGATAGCCCTTCATCCAGCTTCAAAAGCTTCGGCGCCACTGACGCAGAGTCCCCTGTGGGTCACCACCTCGGTCGCACGACTCCTCAGCTTTGAAAGGCGTTAGCTATCTCCCAATGCGTCATCCTCTGTGGGTTAGCATACCGTTGGCAAATGAGCCCTTTATTCTGCCTCAAAAGCTTCGGCGCCACTAATGCGGAGTCCCCTATGGGTCACAGCCTCGATCGAACGACTCCTCAGCTTTGAAAGGCATTAGCCATCTCCCAACGCGTCGTCCCATGTGGGTTAGCGCACCGATGGCAGATGATCTCTTCACCCAACTTTGCAAGCTTCAGCGCAACTGAGAGAATGCCCTAGCCACATCCTCTGTCATCATTTCGTCTCAGCCAACAGCTATCCGACACATCTTCTTACTTCGTTTTTTCACAACAACACTTCGTTAGAATCCACAAAACTTAGGCCAACATACACAGTCGAGAAAACAAGTCCACCCATGATATGAATATTCATGCCTGAACTTGGGGGGACCACTGTTACGCCCCTAACTAAGCTAGCCACTCCCACTTCAGCACTAAAACCACTTCGTCGAAGAAGTCACATCACTCTCTGAAGCTCCACGCGTCTACTCGAAGTGGTTCCGGAGAGATGCCAACCACTTCGACACAAAGTCACATCACTCTCTGAAGCTCCACGCGTCCACCCGAAGTGGTTCCGGAGCGATGCCAATCCCTGACGACCTCAACATGACGTGCTGCAAGGTGAATAGATCCAATAAAGCAACAGAAGTGTCCCTCAACGCCGAAGCGTTGAAGGGCCCGAGACACTCTCTTAACAAATCCCTTCGTCACCACTGTCAGAAAGATATCTATCAGGATCTTGACGTGATGTCTCCATAGATCTAGTTGACATGACACGTCAACTTTATGTCAATTCAACTCAGAAGAACTAATTGCCCGCCCACGCTAGGCGCGGTTGAGTGACGCCTATGAGCAGACGTCTCACACCATCAGATGCATACACGTGTCCCACATCCGACGGTGCTTTACACCTATAAATATTCAAGGTTTGTAAGAGAGAATGGTAATGAAAGTTCTTATAACTTAGTTCTCCATACTAAGAAACATATATTCTCCTTCCCCCCTCTTGCACCACTAGAGCACTGTTCCGATCACCCAACGCTAACTTAACCGTCACAGTGTATGCGGCCGCCGCCACCACCGCTGGTCTCGACCATATGCTTCTGACCGTGCGTTGTTGTGAGTAGGGAGGATTACATGGAGTAGCTACCTGTTGGCCACGTGGAGGGTCCAAATATCGAGGTCAAAAATAATCATACATGGTTAGCCTAATTTGTTAAAATTTTGCAAAATTTTTCTTATAATTTTTTAATTTATAGTAGTAATTTCGCTAACACAAGAATCAAGTGTATAATCGAGCTGGCTTGCGATTGGTTGTCAAATGCCAAGGACCATGCAGTTGTTAAGGTCAACCATCTTCTCAATTTTACTAAGCAAAACACTGCACAAAAATGTAACCAAAGAGCTTTGGTCAATCATTTAATTAGTCAATTAATGACGTCCATATCAGCGATTTTTGTCATTCTAAATTACATAATTACAATAAAATAAAAGTATAATTATTTGATAGAATAAAATTGAAGTATAATTATATGATTGACGTTGAAGTAAAAATACATTTAGCTCGAAGAAAATTTATCTAAGCACCTGTTCGTTAATCATTCATTCCAAAAATAAAATAAAATAAAATAAAATAAATTCTTATACTCATTTTTAACCACACATTCTCATAATAATATATATTTTTACATAGATTCAAATTTTTTTCTACTTTTTAACCATACATTTTTCAAAAATTTATCCCCAAAAAAAATATTATTAAATAAGGCTAATTTTGCATATCTTCAACCAATCGGACAACTTTTGTAAGCCCAATATTTGTTTACTGGGCTGTTGTGTTTTTCTGGGAACATTAGATCAATCCATGTGCATTTTAAAAAGGGCAACTTACAAAAATAACCTTAAAAATATAAGTCTTTTGAAAAATCATATGAAATGTTTTGTGGAAGTAAAAAATACTGTATAAAATTAAGTGTCACTTTAAAAAGTGACACAATGTCACTTTTTATTATAAAAATTGGGTCACTTTTTTTTAAAAAGTGATAAAATATCACTTTTAAAAGTTTAATGTCACTTTCACATTTCTTAAAAAGTGATGTTTGTCACTAAAAAAGTAATCGAAATTTCATGAAAGTGACTGAAAAAGTGACAAATACTTAAAAAAGTGACAAAAATTAAAAGAAGTGACGTATTTAAAAATGTGACACAAATTCAAAAATGTGACAAAATTCAAAAAAAAAAAAAAAGGTGTCAAATGTGACACAAATTCAAAAATGTGAAAAAATTAAAAAAAAAAAAAAAAGGTGTCAAATTAAAAAATGACACAAACTAAAAAAAAGTGACGAACACTCAAAAAGTGACAAAATAAAAAAAAAAAAATGTGACATACATTAAAAAAAAAAGTGAAAAGGCATCAATCATACGAGTTATTTCCTCACCCTTTCTTTCCTCGTTTGAACCTCGCTCTTTCACTATAGTTGTTGCCATTGACTTTGTTCGATTTTTTGCAATTTTCTCCATTCCTCTGTGTAAATAACCCAATATTGGTTCACAGTCAATAACATCTTCACCATCGAGAGTAACGATAGGCAATACACTACACTATAGTGTCTATAGAATATAGAAAAGGATAGAATATAGAATTTCAAATAAATATTAAATATCGGTGCTGGTTATCCAGTTACAGAAGCGATCGAGAGTTATCCAACTTGAGTTATGAGTACGGATGATTTCTTTTTCATTTTCAGGATGGAAGAAGAAAAAAAAAGGACCTAAATCATAGTCTAATTGATTTTATAGGCTCATTTGTCATAATCTACATTTGTCGTTTAAAAAAGTTATAAAAGTTGAAAAAAAAAAGAAAGAAAAAAAAAGTGACAAATATTATTCAAAGTGACAAGTGCTAAAAAAAGTGACAAATTTAAAAAAGTGATAAGCATTCAAAAAAGAACACAAACGCTAATCAAAATCCTAATCATAACATAGTATTCTTTGTTTGGATGGTAAGATTTAGGATCAAGTCGGAAGTCAATGGTCATAATATTCAAAATCATGAAGAGCAATTATTGAATAAGTCAAACAATATCAGCTTCGTATTTCTCATTCTTGATAATCTAAGTATGTCTTACAGATTGAATTGCAATTACATTCTAAGGATTTGTGCTAACAGGTAGACCAAATTTTATGAGCTTATACAGGGAAAATGCAAAAAAGAAAAAAAGAAAGTCACATTAATCACAAAGGGATGATATTAAAAACACAAAAACATGAGATAAACAAAAACAACACCAAATTTAAGCGACAATGCATACAACCAAATATTAATCGTCATTGTCATCAACTTAGATGTGAGAAGATAATTTTTTTTTTTTTTTTATTCACAGACAACCTAATTTTCAAACAAAATAAATTAGAATTCTCAACTAAAAATTGCATATCTGTAAAAACCGATTAGATCTTGTCAAATATTATGCTAAAAGCAACCGATCGAACGAAATGAATTATTAAAGTTAAAAAATTAACAATCTAAACCTTTATTCAATAAATTATGAATCATTGAACCCACCAATACTTCAATATCGAAATGCATTATAAATCGAATTGAACCACAAAATTTGCCTGCACCAAAAAAATATAACAAAAATGGGAATAACAACTGAGCTAATTTACCTTGATTTGAGAGAAATATTATCGAGAGAGCAAAAAACAGAGATTGAATAGTTGTGTAGATTTGATTTTGACTTTTGCTCTCTCTTTTCTCTGAACGTTAGGCGGCCTCGAGGAACACTAAAGGACGAACAAATAAGGTAGGACTAAGAAATGAAGAAAAGACGTTGAACAAAATTCTGAACTTTGTTTCAGATTCAGAGAAATTAAAAAAAAAAAATTCAATAAAATATACGCTAAAAATTTCAATCATATCCAACCGGGGTACATATACCCACCCTATAACTATCCTATTCCACTTTGATCACAGAGATTGTGGCTTTGAAGAAAGGCAAAAGAAGAACCCAAACATAGAAAAAGCACAAAACATCATCTGGACGAAAAACAATAAGTTCACATATGCAAAGCGAACCCAATGGCTTTCTCAACGATTCTTGGACGTAATTCTCATTGAAACAACGGTGCCCGGCAACATAGACTTGACGAAGGAAGGAAACAAGTTTGGTCTTGCTCATGGCCACCACCCGGATGTTTCATTTGAAGCCAACTTTGGAGTAATTGAAAAGTTTTGCTGTGGAGTAACTGAGAAGTTTTGATTTGGGACCTTGGGGTTTTGAACGTATCTAATACGTGACTAAATGTTTTAATTAGTTTTAAGAGTACTAATCAAAATTCTCATTTTTGGGAGGTATTAGGTCTAATTTTCCCTTTTAAAAAGAGATAAATAGGCTGGGCCCTGATTTGTTTAATTTCATAAATAAGAATTTAAGTATCACACGTTTTAAAATCAAGAAAATGAGTTTCAAATTTCAAAAATCATATTCTAATTAAAATTTATTTATAATATAATTAATTAATCAATTATTTTATTAATTAAATATATTTATGTCATAGATCTATAGTATTTGGTCACAAATTAACAATTTAATTAGTTACATAGTATTTTTTGGTCACAAATCAGAAATTTTATGTCACAAATTATTTTACGATCACAATTCAAAAATTTTTTAAGTCACAATTTGTACATCGTTCACAAATAATAATAAAAATTAGCGACGGATTAATTTTTAATCACAAATCAAATATGTTATAGGTCAAATATTATTTTTAGTTACTAATAAAAAATTTTATAGATCACACATTATTCATTGGTCACAGAATCAAATTTTTTATTGATTACAACTCATTTATTCATTACAAATTATTATATTAATTGGTCACGATTAATTTTTCCATAATAACTTAATCAATTGTGAGTCATAGTCACATTTTTTAGATCACATGTTACAAATTAACCAATTATTAGTCATAATCAACTAAATAATTGGTCACGAGCATCCAAACCTATCTCATCTCACTCAAGACATCGTCTCGACCACCATAACCACCATTACCATCCCGCTACCTAAAAAATATGGAAGCTGCCACCACCACTACGTCAACAACCAAAACCAATGTCTCACTGCCATCAACCAGCTATACCACCATCGCACTACTGCCACAAACACCTCCACCGCACCACTGTCAACGCAACAGAAAATTTGAAACAAAAATATGAACTACACACCACTATCACCATTGCCGCACTACTACCACCACCATTGCACCATACACCACCACCATAGCAACCATAGCCACAACTGCAAAACCACCATCATAGTACCCAAATAGTATCAACCAACACAACCACCAACACCATTGTCAACACTACCACAAAATCCCTGAACCCGCCATCACCTGAGCCATCTCACCACACCACAGCTACCACCCCTACCAACAATTCTAGTCACTGCAAAATCAGAAAAAGAAAGAGAAACAAAAATTTGCAACGATCACGATGATTGACCACCAGAAACTGTGACCATCCAACACACAGTACTGTGTCGATCCACTGAAAAATCACCACCCACACTGCGCAGTACACCACTGCAACGATCGACCACCATAAATCAAAACGCCACCACACAACCCACCACTTCCGTATCGCACCATGGTCGGTGACACAAACAACGATTGCGATTCGCCTCTGCCTCTGCCTCTGCCTCACACCAGCACCACCACTCATTTTCTTCTACTGCTCGATTTGCAGCACCGATCGCTTGTCCGACGATGGTTGATTTGTGGAAGCGATCTCTGGCAACGTTGTTTCCGATAGAGAGAGGCAAGAATAAAATTAGAGAGAGAGAGAGAGAGAGAGTGAGTGAGTGAAATAATCTAGGGATTGAAATTACGTAGGTAAATTAATTAATTTTTACATATATTAATTGATTAATTTTTAAATATATTAATTGATAAAAAAATATTTGATTTTTGAAAGAGTGAACTTAGTGTATAATTTATGAAATGGAATCTTTAAATGTATTAGTTTATGTAATTACCACTTTACATCCAACCAGATTTTTTAAGATCCAATTTCAGAAATCAAATTTAAAGTTTGTTTATACAAAAATTAAATGTTAACTAAAATTTTTAATATTAATAATTATATTATAAAATTAATTTAATTTACATACTCCAACCTCCACCATTAACCCTCCCAGCTCGATTTTCAATCTAAAAATCCTAATCACTTTTTTCTTCCTTCTCTCTTCTCTCTTTTTTCACTTTAGTGACTTATCTCCACCAGTTGCGCACAGTTTTTTTTTAATGTGGTACGCCTCTATACGTGCAGCAATGAGTGCAATAGCACCACAGTCAAGTTTATTGGTTGTTTTCTAATCGTCGTGCATGGCACCATTGGCATGTTCGTGGTTTTCTAATGGTGGTCGGTGATTTATTGGTGTCATTTATTGGTAATGAAGGCAGTGATTGTTTAGGTGGTGATGATTATGGTGTAGTGGTTCTGTTCGTGGTAGTGCAAATGGTGGTAGTTCGATTGGTGGTGCAAGTCGTGGTGGTGGTGTTGTGGTGTAGCATATGGTTGATGATGATGCTTGCAATGGTGGTGGTTTTGTTGGTGGCACAAGTGGTCGTGGTGGTGTGGCCGTTGTTGGTGTTTTTTGGGCGATGATGGCAGCTATTTGTTGGATCTTGTTGGTGACAATGGTGATTTTGAAGTCGAAAATGGTAGTTGTTGGAGGTGTTGATGGTGGTGAAGGTGGTAGTGGTGGTGCCATGGTGGATTGGGGTTGGTGGGGTAGGTGGTGGGATTAAGAGGGTTTGTAACCAATTATTTGAGATTATGAGCAATAATTTGGATATCTTGTGAATAACATGTGATCAATAAATTGTGACCAATAAATAATATATGACATAAAAATTTGAGTTGACTTATAAAATTTTTGATTTGTGTCTAATAAATAAATTGTCACCTATAAAATTTTTGATTTGTGACTGTAAATAATTTTATAACCTGTAAATTATTTGATTTGTGATCAAATTGTATAGAATTGTCACATTAATATATTTTTATTTAATTATTTCATAAATAAAATTTAATAATATCATATTTTTGAAACTTTAAACATTGAACTGGGTTATAGTTAGAGCATGTTTGTTACAGCTTAAAATCCAATTAAATCAATTTTTTGACCGTTATTTCATTATTCCAATCGTTATTTTTGAATTTTTCTCTCACAAGTGGGACCCACTTTATCCTAACGGTCAAAAAATCAATTAACAAAATCCCTACCAAACAAACACTTAATTTCTTAGATATGAAATTTTTCCTTATTTAAAATACTCTGAGTAGTTAACTTGAATTGAATTTTATATTAAAAAAATAATGTTATCTATTCATAGGACTAAGAATACATCAAGTTTGTGGCTTGCTATTGATAACTGAACATAATATTCATCGTGCACATTTGACCAGTTTTAATTCCTCGTATCTAAAAATTTTCGGTTTTTACCATTTGCACTCCATAGGGCATAGATGTACATACAATAACGTATTCCTTCTTATCGAACTTTTCACTCGAGCCCATTTTCTACTCCGTACAATGATATACTTATCATCGGCACCACCTTATTAAGGAATATTCATCCTTCCACAACTTTATCTGCATTTGATTGAGTTACTACCTCACATTCCTCATTTATATCCTAATACGTACTGCTCTTACGGACTGACGAACTTCAACTCCCAGTTGTTCCACTGAATATGGTTGACGTGCTCCAATCAATCATAACTAGTTAATTCACAGACCATAATGTCATATGAAGTCACAATCCGTTATCTCGTTAGTGGAAGTCAAAAAAACTAAGGCTATGTTTGATTGCTCCACTTTTTCCATGAAAAATGAAATCTGAATTCAACTTTCCAACTTTTAATTGTTTGATTGTCCAAAATTTTTCCTAGAATTGAAACTTCCACTTTCTTGCCACGTCAGCATTTTTCATGAAATCGGGGAATTGGAATTCTCATCAAAATAGTGAGAATTGGAATTTTCGGTTACCATAGAGATTTTTTTTTTTGTGCAATGGAAATTTTTTAAGAATTATTGTAAAAAAAAAAAATTCCCTTTAATTGATAATTTTCTAGTAAAACAAAGTCAAACGAACACCAAAAGATAGATAATTTTTTTTTTGGCAATGGAAACAAATTTCATCCCCAATACCAATAAATTCTATCCTTTTAATTGACATTTTTCATGTAAAACAAAGTCAAACGAATACCAAAAAATATTTTCATTTCAACATTTTCCATGTGAAAAATTATATTAATAAAAAACAATAATTTATAATTTCCAGGAAAACAATATCTATGCAATTCAATTCTCTGGAATTCATTTTTTTCCACCTAAATTTCATTTTTGCAATCAAACGGACCAGGGCCGGCCCTTGGGCCAAGCCACCTAGGCAACTGCCTAGGGCCTCCAATTTTTGGCTTGGACCCAGGGCGTCAAAATCCACATTAATTCCAAAATGAAAAAATGATTTGGTTTGGGCTGGAGTCTTGGACTAATGGGACCTAATTTCCTTTGGGCTTTGGAGTCTACATACTAACATACACAACTCAACAACCGAACCGACCTAATTTTCTTTGGGCTGTATATTTTTTCAATTCAAGAATTCTTCCTCTCAAATTCAAAAATTCTCAATCCTCTGCTTTCGGTTCGGTGTTTCCAGTTCCAGAATCCGGAATTCTCCAGGGCTTCCAGTTCCGGAGACCAGTGCCTATGAACGAAAATTCGAAATCAACTGCAAAAAATACCAATTTCTCTGCCTCTCACCCTCGCAGACTCGCACAGTCGCACGCCGGCCTGCTGGATTCCTTTTTTTTTTTATATCTATCAGGTCCTTGGTTTTGGTAAGCAGCTTATATGTCTGATTAGTGATTATTAATCCTATGGTGGTAGTTTACTTTGTTCAATATTTCAAATTTTCAACGGTGGAAACTAAAAAGGGGATGAAAAATAGGGTTTTTTTATATATATTTTGTTTTACTCAATTACTCTTAATAATTAGTTCTATCTATCTATCAGTATTAGCTTTAGTGGGGAATACTTGGACAGTGAATTGGTGACGCTGCGACTAAGACTAAGAGCTTCTACATTAGTACCCTATACCCTCTCCTTGAACTGGTTTGGGTGGTTGGGTCAATTGGTTTCGAAATTCACCCTTGAAACTGGCTTGTTCAACAAACTGTCTCCAATTTGAATAAGTGTTTGCATATTCTTTGTGGTAGCAATGTCAAGCAATGATGCATCCCTAGGTCCCCTGATCCTCGGACAATGTATCCTCTTATTCTGGCTATTCAATGTATTCATTTAAACATAGTCATGTCTAGCATTGCATTGTAAACGTGCACTGAGAGTAATTTCAAGAATAATTGGATGCCTGAATTAATACGGAGGTAATTTTTTTCATTGCGAAGGGATTGGAAAAGGGTTGAAACATGAATATCGACCATATCTGAGTTTGCATCACTTGATGTGAAGCTTTAGCTTTACAGGTTGTTCTTTACTTGTTTATGCCGAGTGAATTTAGCTTTACAGGTTGTTGTTTACTTGTTTATTTGTTTTACTTTTAATTGAAATTTTGATAAATTTTAAATGTCAAAGTGAACCCTACGTAGGTTTGTAATTTGTTCTCCAAAATTCCATATGATGCACTTCAAGAAACAATACATTTCTTCATCATTTATGTTGGTATTGCTCAAGTGTATTTTAATTTTTTAAATGTTATTTGGTTATTTCTTGCAGGTTGATTGTTGAACTCCTACACTTGGCATATTTGAGAATCTGGGATATTTTTAATTCAAACTCTGAATCAGGTTCTACCGTTATTTGCTTTTATGTCCTCTAGAAAATTTGAGTTTGGATATTCTAAAAGAAAACGACATAAAAAGGTTGATTAAATCTCAAGAATGAGCCCTTGATAAATTTTTTAGTGGCAGTAAACAAAAACATAATAATGATATAGTTCCCGAAGAAGAGTTTGATAAGAATGATATCGACGATAATACAATTGAAAAACATCATTGTTTGGTGAATGAAGAGATATCTATCGAGGATGATGTGATGAATGAAAGAAATATCAATGAAAAGATTAGTGAATCATTCTCCTTTGATATTACTGATCCAACGAATTGGAAAAATATAAATCAGAATTTAAGAGATTTAATCGTAATAAAAGGTCCAGTAAGAGATAATGATGTAGTTTTTCCAAAAGATATAGCTAATCGACACTTCTCCTCTGTTCATTACACTTGACGATTACCCAATGGAGAGAATCATGATAGAAAGTGGTTGATATATTCAAAAAGTCTGTTCAAAATATTTTGTTTTTGTTGTAAGCTATTCAAGAATGATGGGGTTCAAACTCAATTGGCACATGATGGTGTGAATGACTGGAAAAATATTGGTGAAAAACTTAGAACACATGAAGTGGGTTATGACCATATCACTAACATGAGTAGATGGATCGAAATGGAAATAAGATTTCAAAAGAAACAAACAATTGATAAAAATGAGCAGGAATAAATCAAGGATAGAGAACATTGGAGACAAGTATTATTGAGAATAATATTCGTGGTTAGAACTCTTGCAGAGAATAATTTAGCGTTTCGTGGAGATGATGAGAAGATATACCAAGAAAATAATGGTATGTTCTTAAGCTTAATCCAAATGATTGCTAAGTTTGATCCTGTAATGCAAAAGCACATTCCTCGAATTCAAAATAAATAAATTCATTATCATTATCTTGGACACAAAATTCAGCATGAGTTGATACTTATGCTAGCGGGTGAGATCAAGAAAATGATCATTGAGAAACTCAAAGAATCCAAGTACTTTTCTGTGATACTTGATTGCACTCCAGATTTGAGTCACGAAAAACAAATGTCTATAGTATTGAGGTGTGTTAATATTTCAGCAAGTCCAGTGAAGGTAGAAGAATTCTTTTTACGATTTTTATTGGTGGATGATACATTTGGAAATGGACTTTTTGATGAATTAGTGAATGCGTTGAATAATCTAGAACTTGATATTGATAACATAAGACGTCAAGGATATGATAACGGTGCTAACATGAAATGAAAACATAAAGGGGTACAGAATAGACTACTACAAGTAAATCCTAAAGCATTTTACACTCCTTGTGGGTGTCATAGTCTCAATCTTGCATTTTGTGATATGGTTACTTGTTGTACAAAAGCTAAATCTTTCATTGGAGTGGTGCAACGTATATATACTCTATTTTCATCATCTACTAAAAGATGGAAATTTTTTAAAGATAATGTAAATGGCTTTACTCTTAATCCTTTGTCTCAAATACGTTGGGAAAGTCATGTTGAAAGTGTTAGAGCAATAAGATTTCAAGCTCCAGAAATAAGAAATGCTCTACTTGAATTGACAAGAGTTGTGATCCTAAGACAAAAAGTGAGGCAGAGTGTTTGGCAACATATGAAATGAAAAATTTTGAATTCTTACTTGGAATGGTAATTTGGTATGAAGTGTTAAATAATGTTAATAGAGTAAGCAAACATTTGCAAACAGATGACATCCATATTGACGTTGCTATAAACCATTTAAAAGAGCTCATTTCATTTTTCAAAAGCTATAGAGAAACTAGGTTTGAATCGACCGTGATTGATACTAAAGAGATTGCAAGTGAATTAGACATTGAACCGATATTTTGTGAAAAAAGAGTTATACATTGAAAGAAGCAGTTTGATGAGATTTCTTGTGAAGAGATGACAGAAATAGTTGAAGAATTTTTCAGGGTCAATTATTTCTTATATATAGTAGATCAAGCTCTATCATCGCTTCAAAATAGATTTGAACAATTTCAGGAATATGATGATATTTTTGAATTTTTTTTTGATTTGGAAAAGCTTAAATCTTGATGATGCTAAAATGAAGCATAAGACAGTATCCGATATCAATGGAATGTAATTATTTTCTGAGTTGAAAGTTTTAAGGGAAGCAATACTACACAAAAGAATGGAGCAGCTAATGTGTTAGATTACATCAAGAGAATGAATTGTTGTTTTGTAAATGCTTGGGTTGCTTACATGATATTATTGACTATCCCAGTCACTGTTGTCTCTGCTGAAAGAAGTTTTTCAAAGTTAAAATTGATTAAGTCCTATCTTCGATTAACCATGTCACAAGAGAGGTTAAATGGATTAGCTATGATTTCTATAAAAAAAAAAAATGTTGAAAAAACTTGATTTGAGTTGTTTGATTACTAATTTTGCATCTCAAAACATGAGAAGACAAAATATGATGTTAGCTTAATCTCTCGGATTGTAAGTGATATTTTACTTAGCAATTCTATCTTTTAGATTGTACAAAGTTTTCATTTAAATATAGATTTTTTTTTATTTTAAATATTGTTATACATGTAGAAAAACAAAGTATGGGGCCTCAAGATTGTCGACTCGCTTAGGACCTCCGAATTGTTAGGGCCGACTCTGAAACGGACCGTAAGTAACAATCTCAAATCCTTTATCCAGGTCACAATTAATGGAAGTGAAAAACTCGTCTTTGCTCATCACATTTACTTAAACCGACGCCATGGTCACAAAAACAAAAAATAAGATTACAAAAATACATAAAAACCTACGAATGTTACCTCCCATATGAGTACAAGGCAAATCAGAGTCACAATGATATCATTGTGTGGCATGAAAAATATAGCTAGAATAATAATTTTTTGAGTAGATGCTGAACCAATTCACCAGTCTCTGAATTAAAGCTAAGTTATGAATGTATTTTATAGGATAAAGATTTAAATGTTCCATCAATCCATCATTGATGTACTAAAATATTCTCATTTATTTTCGTAAAAAAAATGAATTTAAATTAAATAAAGTGGAAAGTTTGGTGAATTTCCCGTTTATTACGTGATTAGAACAATAAAAGTGGTCTTTATTTAATGAAATAATAATTAAAATAAGGTATAAGAAACATGATGCCGCCAGTGTGTTCCCCTTCTTGCATTCTTCAAAAGAGAATAAAATCAAGAAAATCACAATTTTTTTCTCAGAAAAGGAGACAAAAGTTGAATAAATTTTCTTAAAAATTTGGTGAGACGTCTTTGGATTGATGAACTAGTTTCTTTGTAAAGAAAAGAAAAGAAAAAAAAAATTAGATACAGATTTTTCTGAGAATGAACTCGTTCGACCGTGACATGCTGAGTTGTAATATGAATAATCTAATTAAGGGTGAGATTATTTAATTTTGTGTACTTGTGCAGTTATGTAAAGGAGGGATGGCGTCAAATAATTAATTATAATGTACAGTGTTTCAATTACTTTCATTATGAATGATTAGACTGGTGTTAATGAGGCACTGCCAAGTTGCTTTCTTGTTTCTTCAATATTGTATATTATTTTTCATCCAAGTCCTTTTTTTTTCCGTCTCATAATCATTGTTCATCATACAAAGTTAATTTAATTTGGAACCGTAGGCCCATCATTAGCACGGATTTTCTTATCTTAAAACACATTATTATAAATACTTATTCTTTTAATTCATAGGTTGTTGAAAAACCAAGAGATACTAATATTAACCAAGATTCCAAAACCACAATCATAAACTGAAAATAAAATGAAAACGGAGAATTTTTCGGCCGAAGCCCCAGAGGTTCGACGACTACTTCTAACGCCTAATCCCCTATTGAGCATCTATTAAAATGGATAAAACTCGATTGCACTATAAAATCCCAAAAATAGTCAGCAATAATGTTTCAAAATATTATAAAGTAAGAAGCCACAAAGACTTATCTTATAAAGAACACCAAAAAATCGACCACTATTCCACACTAGAACCGGCCAAGATCACAAAGATCTCACAAGCAACTAAACCGCCCTCTCTCACATAACAACTACATGCGCTTCTTTCACAACAAACAACATTTCACCAAGGAACAAAACAAACCAACCACTATTCAACACATGAAGAGGCCGAGATCACTAAAATCTCACAAGAAACTAAGGCGCAAAACTCGAATCCCACAAGTTCCACTCATCCAAAACTAAAATAGAACAATAACCATATGGATTTACAATATTTTTTGATGTTAACAGATTCTTCTTTCAGAAAATACTCCAAGAATTAAGCCCTAATCTCACTAAGTAGAAGAGGCTTTTTCGCAAAGAGAGGCCGAATCTTAGAGAGAAGAGAGAGTCACTTTTTCTTTTGGATAACTTGAGGGTTGGAAGAAAAGTCTCTCACTCATTAAATGTAAAAATCTCCCGAAAGATCTCATGGTTAGGTAGATAGAAGAAACTAGAATCAGATCCAAAGGTCAGGAAATAAACACGCGTCACAATCCAACAGTAGAGCTCCATTAATAAGGTGTTATTCCAGAAACACGTTTTTTTCTTTTTCTAATTTTGGAACACTTTTTCAATAGTTATTTTACATATTCGTTTGAAAAATGCGAACAAAGTTCTATGTTAGTTAAATAAGGGATAGATGATAAGTCATAATGAATTTGAGGATTTCACGTAATAGGTTAATCTTTTAGTGTGAGACTCAGTTTTCTACAAGTGGTATTTGAGCTAGACCTCAAATTTAGTCATGAGAAGCATAGCACATAGCTAGAGTTGCAGCAGAACGAAGGTAGTGGGACCTAAGTTGGACGTAAATTCATGGTTGGCTCTTAAGACAATTGTGCTCATGTAAGACGATGACCCTGATGCAGTGGAAGAGTTGTGTCTTACAGAACATGAAATCATTCGGTTCGAGGAAGAGAGATGGATAGACAATTGCTTGAAGGGACCAAAATGCATGGTAATTTAATTGAAGGAGAGATTGTTAGAAATTGGATCCCTTGTAATAGTAGTTAATATAACATAAATATAACAACAGCTAATAATTGCTTTGTAGAAGTTAAAATCCAAGCACGAGAAAAACAAAGACGTGAGACTTAAAGCATAAAGCTATAGCCAAAATGATTTTGTAGAAAGAAAAAACCAAAAGTCAAAACCCAAAAAATCTTTTATACAATTTGCGTATGATGTTGCATTAATCTATACTAATTTACAGCAAAAAAAGGGCAGTCTGATCAAATCTTGTTTCTTCTCTTTGCTTTATTTTGATTTCTTCTGCACACCTTAAGGTCCTCTCAATGTGGTAACCTCCTCCAATGCTCACTTCCCTCTCCAAATGGCAGCAGTAACTCTCGAAAACACTTACATTCACGTGCAACTTGAATTTCATCAAGAACAAAAATTCAACCTCTAACTTGTTCATTTCCTTTGTTTTTAATCCCCCTACTCGAGCGAAATAAGAATTTCTGTAATTCCTGCACAAAACAAGATAAAACATTTATTAAACTGGGATTTTCTAAGTGCCCATATCGATTATTTGGTGCTTCGTCGTAGAAATTAAACTCCATTGAGCTCGTTTGGAAGTACTCAATAATTACTCCTTGTTTACTTTTTCTTGCTTAAAACTTAAAAATAAGTCAAATTTACATTGTTTTTACTAACAAAAACTCAGTAGAGAAGAAAGAAACTTACAAGTCTTCTATATATTTGGAGGCCAACATTATTGTTGTAATGAGCAACCTATGCACATTCCTAACACCAATTCGAAACTCGGGATAAAACTGGCAAAACCTATCAATATAAACATATGCAACAACATAAACAGATGGTCCAGCTCTAGTGTATCTGAAAATCCTCTCAAGGTAGGATTGAATTGTCATATCTGGTGTCTCATTACAGTCGAAAACTCGGGTTTTAGCAGATCTTGATGACAAAGGAAATCTGCAGTTTTTAGCAATTCTTTCATTCCTAGACAATGTTCTCTCTATGATAGAAGCAAGAACAGAAATGACTAAAGGGATGTTTGAACTTTGTTGGTATGAATATGAGTAGACATCCTGTCTAAATTTTCGTGGAGATATGATAGTTGAAGTTAGGGCCATTTTTTGAAATGAGATTTGGCTTTTTGTATGGAACATAATTAGACATTAAGAGGGATTTATATAGAGATGGAGTAGAATTGGTACAAAGTAAGAGAGAGCGTCATTGTTGAGGAATATAGTTATTAGTAAGAAAGTTAGGCCATTTGGAAGGTTGGTGCGAAGGGATGAGAATATCGAATTATAAGATACTTCCCTCACTGTGAAGGTAAGGTCTAGACACACCTGCCACATTTCTGCTTAAAATAATTGCTGGATCACATAGAATAAGCTTAGGAGTGGAAAGTGGACTAGCTGCTTATCGATCACATCGGCTCCACTATATATATATATATAT
>NC_036251.1:30279153-30280456 GCF_002742605.1 Olea europaea var. sylvestris
TCCAACTCCATTACTCACCGGCTGAAATCCGTTAGCAAACGAACTGACGTGGCTGACGGCAAAACCATGTGGCCAGTTAAATCCTTCCAAGTTGTATGAGTTGCCAACTCAGCTCAGCCAAACACGCCTTTGAGAACCCTACTGAAGCACGCTTTGATTTCATTCCACCAATTGCTTCCATCTCCAAGAAAGAGAACAGAGTGAAGAAAGCCCTAGGCCCCAAATCAAGAAAATCAACGATCCAACTAATTTTTACCTCTCAATGAGCCAAACTGAGATGGGAAAAAGCTACGCCCATCTCATTTCAGTACTTGGACAGCGTACTCTTCGCCGCTTATATGGATGAACAACACGAAGGTAACTTTTGTGATTTTGGGTTTTATGTTTTGGGCAACGAAAAAGATCATTAGCGTGCTAAAGCTATATATATGTATTTTCTCATATTAGAAACTTGTGGGAGTATATAAAACTTTTATTTTTATTGAAGAAGCAATTCTGGAGCCTGAAATTCCAATAATTCGTTGCATTTTAAAAAATTAATATTGATATAATGTAAAAAAATTTCCTCCAAAATTTGGGGAAAAAAAAGAAGAAGAAGAAGGAAAAAATAGAAATTCAAAGGCCTTCATATTCGGCTAATATGTGTTCGTGATAGCCAATGTTTGTTGTTCCATTTGTTATAGTTTGTGTTATGTTTTATGTTTTTTCGTTGATATTTGTGATCTAAAAGAAATTTAATATGGGCTTAGATTTTGACCATTTGCACTTATTCTTGCTGAACCACTTTTAATTGTATACGAAACCACATCCGCAAGAATGGAGCAGATCACATTTCTTGAATCAATCGAAGAGTGCAAGACTTTGCGAAGTGATAGAGAAAAGATGATTTTATCAATGTTGACATCACTACAACAAACTTTCATGAATAGGATTCAAAAGCGTCGAGAGAAGATGAAGAGATGTACAGGATGCTTGTGTCCAAAGATCAAGAAAAAATTGCTCACGAATGCTGAGAAATCACGTGATTGCACACTGCACTTTTAAGGGGGTCCTGAATGGCAAGTTAAATGCAGCTTTGAGACTTATGTTGTTGATCTACCTGAAAGAACCTGTGCATGCAGAGAATGGGAGCTCATAGACATACCTTGCATGCATGCAGTTGCAGTGATTAGGCTTGCAGAAATGATCCAGACGACTATGTTCACAATTGCTACACTATTGAGACGTACATGCGATGCTACAGTAAAACGAGCCGAGCTCGACTCGGCCCACGAGCTCATGGCTCGTCCGAGCTCGTGGGCCG
>NC_036251.1:30280556-30293177 GCF_002742605.1 Olea europaea var. sylvestris
AAGTTAAGTATATTGTAGACAAATTGGATTAAATGATTATTAACTTTATGATATGCAAACTAAATTTACTTTACCAATTATAAAAACAGAATGAACATGCATAACCAATTCTAGAATTAAGAGCTTGGTATTGTCACGCAAGATTATAATATTTATGACTAGAGTATGAATTATAACCGTTTAAGACATAGAATTTCTTAGAATAAATTTTTTTAAAAATGATTGATTTGGAGAACATGTGTTAAAAAGTGGGAAAAATTATGTGTCTATATACAAAATTATTTTATAAAAAAAATAAATTGAAAATGATTTTGATAAAATGAATGTAGAAAATTCATGAGATCGTGGACTTAATGTCAAACAGCAAACATATATTGATTCAGTTTACGCAAGTAAACTCGTTTCGTCGTATTAGAACATAAATTAGCACATGAAGTTTTATTTTATAACACAATCATATAAGTAAATATTTATCGTCTTAAGATTATTAGAAAATTTGGGTGCAAAGTATGTTCTCAAAATAATTTTACATGGTATTAAGTGGACGAAATGTCCACTAACGGACTTATCCAAATAAAATAAACAGAATTTAGAAAAAAGAGATGGATGAAGCAGACTTCGAAATATGATTGAGGCAATTGTCGGACCCTTTTTCCTTAAAATGATAATGCCACGCATTGGTGATGAAGATCTTCCGGTACTCACCTCCCAAGAAACAACTCTTATGCATTATAATAGTAGCACTTGATCCATAGTTACAAGATCAATGAAACAACTTGCATTTTGAAATTTTTTAAACAGAAGGACTAAAATATTCAAAATAGAAAATGCAAGAGAGAGAATAGTG
Source organism: Olea europaea var. sylvestris (assembly GCF_002742605.1). Classification (NCBI taxonomy): domain Eukaryota; kingdom Viridiplantae; phylum Streptophyta; class Magnoliopsida; order Lamiales; family Oleaceae; genus Olea; species Olea europaea. The sequence goes on from NC_036251.1 coordinate 30,281,404, forward strand.
CAGAGAAGAATATGCCATTATAGTGCAGTAGAATTGAAACAAAAGAAATTAGGAAAGGGGGATTTATACGGATGTCCATTTGGAGTTGTAATTGTCGACTTCTAGCGGTCGTCGCCATGTAGCACACTCAGCACTACGCCACTTATTATATTAAAAATATATAAATATCTACGATTATTATTGTTGTCCAAACAATAGCATATCAACTTGCACATAACCCATAAACCACGGCCCATGTCCACGCTTGAGTGTTGGAAAATCGAAGAGGAGATGAAGGAAATGGAAACAAGAAACGAAGAATAAGGCTTAAACACATATGGTTTAGAGGATTGACTAGTTTTCAAGAAAGAAGCACAAAAGCAAAATGATTCTTTTTTTTTTCGAACTTGTTGAAAACTTGAAGAAGGTTTAAATATGTATTAGAATGAGGAAAAATCAAGTGTACAAATAAATGATGATATCTTATGTTATTTTCTTATGTTTGAAATTGAAATTATCACCTATTTATAGATTTCTAACATTATACCACAAAAAGGCTCCAAATACTCTTGAAAAGTTTGAAACTTTTTACCAAAAGATGCCAGAAATTCAAATAAAAAATAGCCCAACGGTTATATTTTTGAACCATGTGTACACCTGGCTATATCCTTGCGTATGCATAGTAGAAGCAAAATTGCTTTTTTTTTTTTTTGCAGACAAGATCATGCTTACACATGGCCATTTAGCTTGTGGTTACATATGGTTAAGCAGAAATTACTCAACATTGCCTTCCAATTTTATTCAACATTGTCTTCCAATATCATAATTAATTCATTTACATTTCAATCCAAAAAAGGTGCCAAAATTTTGAACAACAAACAATTATATAGGAATCCCCTACTCGTACAAAATTTCTAAGTATTCATACCTGGTAACATTAATGCTTAAGGATTAGATATTTTCGATTTGAATCTAACCATAGTATAAATCTCACAAAGTATTGTCGAAATTTTAGGCAGCATAATAGCTTTGAACCAGTTATTCCTCATAACAATACCGGTGAAATAACACACACGAGTGTTATGTTTTCACAAGTTCCTAAAACTCGCTTAGTTCTTTTATGGCATTGCACTTATCTTATTCGTTGAACTTTTAATAGATAAACTCTGACTCTCCATTAAAGCAACATCACCTCAAAGTAAACTTATTTTCTCCCGTACTCGTTATCCAACTAGCATCAATATATCCTTCAAGAATGGTGGGGGAACTTTGTGTATTGTAGTCCAAAGTTTTTTATTTTCTTTAAGTAACAAGAATCCTTCCTAGGGCCTTCCAATGCTCCGAACTTGGATTACTAGTAAACCTACTTAGTTTACTCTCGACAAATACAACATGTGATCTTGTACATTGTACCACATACATTAGACTTCCGATTGCACTTGTCTACTCAATTTGAGCTATTGCTCTTCTATCATTATTTACTAACTTGATACTTGAATTCAATGGGGTACTTGTCCTTTTAATGTTCAAATGTTTGAACTTATTTATCACATTCTCAACATAATGTGATTGGCTTAGTGAATAGCCTCCACCATTCTTCTTAACTTTGATACCGAGGATAGTGTTCACTTGTACAAAATTTTTCATTTTGAACGTGGAAGATAGAAATATTTTCGTCTCTTTAATCGCTTCTATTTCATTACTAATAGTTAACATATCATCCACTTGAAGGCATACAAATGTAATAATATTATTACATACTTTGATAAACAAACATTTATCAACTGAATTATAAGTAAAATCATATGACATAATAGTAGTGTCAATTTTTTCATGCCATTTTTAGATGTTTGTTTTAAACCATATAAAGACTTGATTAATTTGCATATCTTATGTTAATTTTCAAGTAGAACAAACCCTTTCAGTTGTTCAATATAGACATATTCTTCGAGATCTCCATTTATAAATGTTGTCTTAACATTCATTTGATGAACATGTAAAACATTAATAGATATGAATGCAAACAAAATCCTCATCAAGGTAATCCTAACCACGGGTGCATACGTGCCAAAATAATCCATTCATTCATTTTGCCTATACCCTTTAGCTATTAACCTAGGTTTATAGGTATTGAGTATTCTATCGGAATTATATTTTCTTCTAAACACCCGTTTACAACCTATGGATTTAGAACCATTTGGCAAATTAATTATTTCCCAAGTGTTATTTGATATAATAAAATCTAATTTAATTAATTATTGCATCTTTCTAGAATATGCAATCTCTAAAAGATATTGTTTCCTTATAGGTTTTTGGATTATTTTTTACTTGAAGAACAAAATGAACTGTTCTTACAACATTCTTTTTATCTCCCTTTACTAAGTAGAAAAAAATAAGTTGAAAATCTATTTCATCTGATTCTAAACATTTTTTCTTTTCTAGTTCTTTTATTTTTCGAGGTTCACTTTCAACATCTCTTGTAGATGTCTCTTCTTGTGATTCTTTAGAAGTCAGAATGTCTACATTAGTTTCATTTTTGAGAATTTCTTGTTGCCAACACATTCTCGAAAAACTCCACATCCTTTAATTCTATTATAACATTTGATTCTAAGTTTAATAACCTATAGGCGTTACTATTTAAAGCATATCCTACAAAGACACATTTGATTCCTCTAGGACCTAATTAAGTTATCTTTAGATCCGTGTTCTTGCACGAAGTAAGATACCCCCACACTTTGCAATAATTAATATTTGGTTTCCTTCTCTTCCGTATTTTATATGGAGAAACCTTAATCCTTTTCAAATGAATCATATTTACTATATAAACGAGCACTACGTAAAGCTTAAACCCATGAATAATATGGTAATTAAGAATTTAGTAACATAGCATTTATCATTTTTAAGAATGTCCTATGATCTTTCTTTCCATAGACCATTTTGTTCAGGTGTACGTGGTACAAAACAATGGTATATAATGTCATTTTGTTCACAAAATTCGTTGAATTTGATTGAAAAACTCTCCACCTCTATCACTTCTAAAAGTACGTATTTTTCTTCCTAATTCATTTTCAACTTCTGCTTTATATATCTTAAATGCATTGAATGCTTCATCTTTATGTTTTAAAAGATAAACATAAGTATATCTAGAGCAATCATTAATGAATGTAATGAAATATCTATTACCTCATCTTGTTAGCATACCATTTAATTCATATATATCGAAATGAATGAGTTCAAGTAAGTTTATTGATCTTACTACACTATTAAATAACTTTTTAATCATCTTTGATTTAATACACGTTTCACACTTTTTTAAGTTATCAACTTCACATTATATTAATCCACATTTAACCATTCTTTTCATAGTACTTATTCCTTTATGTGCTAATCTGCTATGTCATAAATTAAATGAATCAATAACGTAAGCAAAATATTTGTTTTTATTAGAATAATTCTCAAAGGTATAAAGTTCGACAATTCCTTCAATAAAATAGCCCTTTCCCAACAATGCCTATCACTTTAGATCTTTTTCCATTTCCCATTTGGATCTCTTGACCATCATTAATGTCATGATAAGTTTTCAAAAGAGATTTATCATAACACAAATGGATGGTTGCACAGGTATCAAACTTCCAACTCGAAACCTTACTTCGGATCGCATTGATTTCACTCACCATTGCGATAAACTTATCAATGGAATTCACTTGTCCCTTCTTCTATTGTTGCCTTTTGTGCTTGCAATCTCTTGCATAGTGTCCCGATTTTTCACAAACATAGCAATGTCATTTTGGACTTGGTTTTGAACTTTCCTTTATCCTTTTTACCAAGAGGCTTCCCTTTCTTCTTGTACTTGTTGGAATTATCCACATTGTCCATGGCATTAGCTTTTGAAGAGCCATCAAAGAATTTATGGTCTTATTTTTTGCTCTTGATTCTTCCTCTATGTGAAGATTTTTTGAATATCTTTTAAAGAGAAGTCTTCAGAATTATAAAAAATCTTCTTTCTATATCCTTTCCAAGACCCTAGAAATTTAGCAATATTGCTCCCACTTAAAAGGATTAAGGGAAGTTCGATTTTCACTGCTTTTAATTTGTTGACAATGACTTGTAATTCTTGTACTTGAGGCAACAAATGAAGATTATCTAACATTTTAAAATCAAAGTATTTAGATATAAGAAATTTTTTTATACTTTCCTTCTCGACATTATATTTGTTTTCAAATGCACCCCATATTTCCTTTGCCAAAGTAATGATAGTGTATAGATCATACAACCGATCCGAAAGAGTATTTAGGATGTGATCGCAACATATCAATTCGTCCTCTTGCCTCTTCTTTCTTTTTGTATGAACTTCTTCAGTATCTTCTTTGATTGCATCGGCAATTGGTTTGTTTGGATCAAATACATAGAAGATCTTTAACGTCATTAGAAAGAATTTGAGTTTGTCTTGCCATCTTATAGTGTTTGAACCATCAAATCTATCCAAGTGCACCAAATCTTGATTCATCAATTTGATGAAAACTAACATAGTTTCCATCTCCATCATAGTAAAATACATTTTTAAATTGTTAAAAAAATCGAAGAGGAGAAGGAGATGAAAACATGAAATGAAAAATAAGGCTTGAACACATATATGATATGCTATCTTAAAATGGTATTTGCCTTATCTGTTATGCTTTTAGGATTTTCGACAAATAATTTAGAGGATTAACATGTCTTCAAAAAAGAAACACAAAAAACAAAATAATTCTTTCTTTTCGAACTTGTTGAAAACTTGAAGAAGGTTTGAATATGTATCGGAATGAGGAAAAATCAAGTGTAGATATAAATGATGATATCTTATGTTTGGAATTGGAAATCTATCACCTATTTATAGAACTCTAACATTATATCATGAAAAGGCTCCAAACACTCGTGAAAAGTTGGGAACTTTCCACCAAAAAGGCACTAGAAATTCAAAAAATAAAAATAAAAAAAATCATCCAAACGGCTAGATTCTTGAACCATACGTACGCATGGTTATTTCTTTGCATACGCATAGCAGAAGAAAAATTGCTTCTGTTTTCTGTAGACAAAACCATGCTTACACATGACCATTACACTATGTTTAAGCATGGTTAAGCAAGAATCACCCAATATTGCATTCCAATTTTATTATACATTGTCATCCAATATCATCATTAATTCATTCACATTTCAACCTAAAAAAGGTGTCCAAATTTTAAACAACAAACAATTATATATTTCTTTACAAATTCAATCTTGTGTTTTCGTGGTGTGATCTAGTATACTTTAATATTGTCATTAAATCTCGTTCTTTAAAATCCGGTTTGGAATCAACATGTGTTATTGGAGTTTTTGCCCCCAACAAGTGGTATCAGAGCGATGTTGTTGATTTTCTGTGAATTGGTTGAGATTATTTCGAGATGGCTAGGTTGAAATATGATGTTCCGCAGTTAGATCGCAATACAAGGTTCTCGTTGTGGCAATTAAAGATGAGGGCTATTTTGGCGATTTGGATGATGCGTTGCTGGGTATTGAGAGGATGCCAATTGGTTGGACAACTGAGGAGAAACAATGGAAGGATTGGAATGCTGTTTCATTAATTTATCTTCATCTGTCCAACAATATTTTGCAGGATGTCTTGAAGGAGAAAACGATGGCTACTTTGTAGTTGAAGTTGGAGCAGTTGTGTATGACTAAGAGTCTTACAAGTAAACTGACTCTCAAGCAGAAGCTGTATTTACATTGCATGGCGGAAGGAGAGTCGTTGAAAGACCATGTTGCCTTGTTCAAGAAAATAGTTGCAGATCTGGAGACATTGGAGGTTAAGTACGATGAAGAGCATCTTGCCTTGATCCTGTTGTGTTCGCTTCCTGAATCTTATGCGTCGTTTCGAGATACTATCTTATACAGTCGAGATACTTTGACTATAGATTGAATATAGAAGATGTCTATGATACTTTGCACTCAAAGAAAAATATGAAACATTTGGTTGGAGCTACATCAATGGATAGGAAAGGTCTTGTATCTCAAGGTGGTTAACGAAGAGGCAGATTGAGAGTTAGATTTAGCAATGTGACCTGTTACTACTGCAAAAGGAAGGGACTTATTCGGAAGGATTGCGATATGTTGCAGACTAAAGGTGATTTAGCTGTAAATTGTGAGATGCAACCTTTGAATTCAGATGAAACCAATGTAGTTGAGAGTTGTTCAAATGGTGAAGATGTGATGTTGACCGTTGTATCTGATGTGAAATTTAGGCCTGACAATGAGTGGATTCTTGATTCAGTATGTTCGCACCATATGTGTTCCGATAGAAATTTATTTTAGACATATGAGGCTGTTCAACAAGGTACAGTTGTCATGGAAAACAACCAATCTTGCCGGGTTGCAAGAATCGATCGAGTCAGATTAAGGTTGCGGGATGGAACATTTAGAACAATTGATCAAGTTCGACATGTTCCTGACCTGAAAAGAAATCTCATTTCGCTAAGTACCTTGGATGCAAAAGGGTATAAATTCTCTGGAGGAAGTGGAGTCTTGAAGGTCCGAAAGGGATTCCGAGTTGTACTAGAAGGACGGAAAAGATCCCAGTTGTACATTTTCTAGAGAAGTGCAGAACCAGTTAAGAAGAGACATTTGGACAAGTTTAGTAACGTGGTAAAAGTTCAGTTTGGTACAGTACCTCTTGTGTTGGGCTTTGAGTCGATTCAGAACACTGCTAGGGAGAGCGTTGGTGATTCCACTTTGCCATCAATTTTAGCGAGTACACTGTGTTCAGTTATTAGGGTAAGAATCATCGAGCGTAGGTACCATGGTGTCAGCAATGTCGGTGATGCTTCTAGGGACGTTGAAGGAGAGTTTCAGCAAGGGGCTTTCTGATCAAGTATCTGGTTTGGTTCTTACTACAGGGTGTGCTTCGGCCCTGTGTGATCAACATTAATTCCTTGGTGGAATTGGAAACCCTGGGGATTGGGTTGAGGTGTCGATTGTGGACGCCGGGTAGAGAACGAGTGTTTGCTTTATATGGAGTAGTTACTGTGTTGAGGAGATTTGGCTAGTTAATTTCGATGTAGATGAATTTGAAATCTAGAAGTTTCGTTCGTAGCACCGGAATTTGAGTCAAGGTGGAGATTGTTAGGAATATGACTCAAATATGAGTCTTTTGAATATGCGTATTCGATTTGGACTAGGAGAATATTAACCTAGGGTTTAAGGAAACTAAGTTGAATAAGGAAACAAAATCCTGTTGAAATTACGTCTCATAATTGTAATATATTTTCTTGCCTTTTAGGACTATTTTAGGGTTGGTTTATAAATATGAGGCTCCTCTGATCTGTTTGTAGAGAGTAACATCGAAGAAGTATTACTAGTCTCTCTTGTATTCTCCAAACTGTTGAATTAATAAATATCGTTTCTCTGCGTTTATGCTTTGTGTTCTTTCTTTACAAATTCAATCTTGTGTTTTTGTGGTGTGATCTAGTATACTTCAATATTGTCATTAAATCTCGTTATTTATAATCTGATTTGGAATCAACGTGTATTATTGGAGCTTCTATGCCAACAATAACAACATTAAGTTGTGATTGAGTTAATTTTGTTTATTAGTTATTTTAGATCTTTTAATATGTCTAGTAATAAATTGGCAGAAAATTGAAAAAGAATCTCTAAGTGGTCGACCCAAAATTCCTCTAGAAAAATGTTTAGACCTTGTGTGAAAAAGAATTATTCGAAAAATTATTTTTCTAAGTGGTTTTTTTTTTTTTTTTTTTTTTTTTGAAGAAATGTGCTATGAAAAAGTTAAAAGGAAATGTGAAAATAATTATTTTTGAATAGTGTGGTTGAAAATAAGTGTAGAAATTTTTTTTTTTATTTTTTTTCAAGGAATCACTTTTAGTTATGTTTCCTATTCTTTCTCTTTGTTGAAGACCCAATGTGAGAATAAAAAAAATGTCTAGATATCATCAGACTTTTGATAAAATCTAGCATGGAGAGAATAGATCATATGCTTAAGGCAGCATTTCATAAATTCGTGTGAAACTCATCTTTAGAAACTTGTACTTTTAAATGAGGTGTATGATTTAAAATGTTACAAAAATTTGAATTTTATTTTCTCCCATCAAAACTTGATAGATAAAACACATTTATTTATTTATTTAAGTGCTTGGATAGAAGTGATTTTTTGAAAATCATTTTTCTCTATACTCATTTTCAACTATCATTTTTCATGTTTTCTCATAATTTTTACTTACATTTTAACCATACATGTTTTCGAAAAATTACTTCTTAAATAATCACTTATATACAAGCTCTGAGTCTTGTCTTCAACATGCTTTATTAGTCAACGAGAATTTGCTCGTAGAAAACCCTGGGTTTACTTTAAAAAAAATACGATTACACGAAAAATCTTTATTTTATCCCCTTATTTTGTTTTGATACTTCGGTGAAGTAACAAGCTTCATAAGTGGAAACATCAACTTGCATTATATATATAACCATTATGTAATTGTCCCAAACAAACACTTCATCAGAAAACATGACCAAAATGAAAAGTAATAACTATTTTCTCGAATTTATGGCGGCTTTGCCACCAGATGATACGGTGGTTCTAGTAGGCCATAGCATGGGTGGAATTTCCATTTCTGTTGCTATGGAAATGTTCCCTCAAAAAATTTCTGTCGCTATTTTTGTCACGGCCTTCATGCCTGCTCCTCACCTTAATGTTCCTACTATTATTCTAGAGGTAATTAATGGCATGCCATTTATCCAGAAAATGATCTTCTATCCATGGTCGACAGGGGCTATCTTGCCCACCACTGAAGTGGGCCTAACATTTTTGACAATTTATTGCCACTTAGCTCAACGGTGAACATGTTTTTTCCTACTCAACATAGGTGGGAGATCATTTCTAGCTATTTATCTGTGTGTTTTTATTTTTCTTTTCCTTTAGTAAGATCTAAATTTAAATAAGAGAAACTATTAATCTGTTTTCAGCTTGTTTAATTTGACAAAAGAAAATATTTTTCAGTGTGAATGAATAAAATAAAATAGAAATTAAAGGAATTACGATGATAATTTTATCGATTTTTCATTTCGACGAACTTTAATCTAGCCACCCAACTACGTACCCTCCCTCAAGAATTTTATTGCATATCATGTTGAATTTTTCGATTTTCATTAAAAATGAAGCCATGTTGTCATTAAGGATCTGGTTTTTATTTTTGACAAAAACATGATGGGAGAATTTTGGATTTTTTTTCCAACCCTTTCTAATTTACTGATAATCCCTTTTTTCTTAATTTGATAATAACTTATGCATACTTATTTCTATTACTCAGTGCAATCGACAAATGGATCATGGTTTTATGGACAGTCAAATCTCATTCGGTAAAGGAAAGGACAAGCCTCCAACCTCTCTCGTCTTTGGCTCCAAGTTCTTGTCCAATGTCTTGTATCAACTTTCCCCTCTAGAGGTGAGTATATGCAGTTTGACCCTATTTGGTATAAATTAAAATTTAGATTTTAATCTAACCTCCAGTTTGACAATCATTATTTAAAAGTGATTTTTTCAATATATTTATTTTCAACCATACATTCAAATCATAAAATATTATACAAGTAATCACAAAACTTTTCTTTATCTTTTAACCATACACTCTCTTAAAAATCACTATTCAAAAATATTATTTTTTTTGTCAAACAGATACTAAATCAAAGTCAATAATTATTGCTCACATATTTTTCAACAATATAATTTATTGATTTTCATCAAAATCTAATAAAAAATTGATTTTGAACTCCTCCAAACAAAGCTTCAACTTTATTTCGCTTTTGGCATCTGCGTTTATTCTAGGGTTGGCAACGGTTCGGTTATGGGACGGTTCGGTCAAAACCATAACCGCACCATAACCACGTAAATCGGTTTGGTACGATTCGGTTAATAACTACGAAAATAAATTATTTTTTATAAGTTCATCCGTTAAATTGATATAAAACAATTTATGAAAAAAGTCAATGAAAACAAAAATACAATATATTGTATTCGACCACGCCTCGGACTTGGCTCAAGTCTATACTATAATCAGTACTGATTGAATTTATCCTCTTTTCAAAAAAATTTGAAACAATTTCTGCATCAAATCCCAAAAATACGTTACTGGAATTGGATATAAAATGCAATCAATTTACAGATACAACCAAAATGACTGAGATGAAATTTTTGTTTCAATAATCTTGATTAAGAAGGCCCTTCACCTAAGGTCCTGTCTTTTCTTTAAAATTGAAGTCCAATCTGATTCAAACTGAAGTCCCGTGAAAATTTTTCTATAGGCGACAACGGCTTGGACCGTGGAGGTAGTGAAGCCGTGCGTGAGTTTGTGATTTGTGGAGAGTAGAGTTTGCATTATATACTGTCATACTGCTGTTATTATTATGGGTTAATGATAAGTGGGCTGACAGGCTGGGTCAAGTAGATGTAATGGAGGAATTTTGCTTTGGGCTGGATAGAAAAATAGTGTAAAGCCCAATAATCAATTCAATTGTTTGTTTTTTTTTTTTTTTTTAGTGGGTAATCGGTTCAGTTTCGGTTCGATGGCGTAAATACCATACCCGCACCGCCACGCACTGGTTCATTAAAATCAAATACCATATCCACCACATTGCACCATTGATTCGATTTTTTTTGCCCCATTCGATTCGGTTAACTACGATTTTCGATTTTGACGATTCAAATTCCCATCCCTAGTTTATTCAAATATTAGAAAATGGACAATTAGTGCTTCTCAAATACGTCTGTATAAGGAAATGCTGAAACAGGATTTATCTCTTGCAACCCTTTTGGTGAGACCCATAGGGCTCTATGATGATGCAGAAATGCTGAAAGAAATAATCCTTTCAACACAAAATTACGGCTCAGTTTGTCGTGCTTATATAATAAGTGAGGAAGATAAAATTATTAAGGAGGACTCTCAAAAGTGGATGATAGAAAAAAATCCACCTGATTTGGTGAAAACCATTTGTGGTTCAGATCATATGGTTTTGCTCTCTAAACCACAAGAATTGTGTGTTTTTCTACAAGAAATAGCACAAGAATATTATTAAATAATTTCTCACTATATGTAAACTGTTTGTCTAAAACGTATTATTGTTGGAATCTGTAGTGCTTACACGTATTGTATTGTCTAAAAAATATTGTTTAGAACCTTTTGGAATTATTATTATTATTATTATTATTATTATTATTATTATTATTATTATTATTATTATTATTTTGAATTTAAGTTGAGGGTTTTTAATTATATTTTTTCTTATTATTGCCCGTGTAATTGGGATTAGGGTTTAGATCTTGCTTATGGAATAAGTTAAATGGTTTTCTCGTAAGTAAATAATAAATAGAATAAGTTAATAACCACCACATTTTTGTCCAAAAAAGTTAAAAATAACCTATAATATAATTTTTAAAAATTAATATTTTTTACCTCCTTTTATAATTATTTTCACTATACCTCATTTTTATTTAAAATTGACATTTCAATTTTTTGTTAAAGACCAATAATTTTTTGTGAATTACATGTTAGGATAACATATATGTTAAATGTCTTATTTATAGAGTAAAGTTACAATATTTTTATTTTTAAATTAAAAAAAATACTTTAGAAAAATAATATACTGAAAGAACAATTCACAAAGAGAACAAACCAAATCAATTTTACTTTTTGAACAATTTACAAAGCGAACAAGAAAATTATAATGTCAAACTTACATTCCCAACCCCCCCCCCCCCCCCCCCCTTC
>NC_036251.1:30293185-30299627 GCF_002742605.1 Olea europaea var. sylvestris
TCTTCCATCCCCCCCCCCCCCCCCCCCCTTCTCTCTAAAACACCCTTGAGCCACATCCATAAGAATAGACCATGTCCATTTGTAATAGAGAAATTGAACAAATTCGCTCCCACATCCGACTTCCAAAGTGGAATATATTTGGAAACATTGTTAATTCCTTCTCCATAACATAATAATATCTTTGGCATATTTAACTTGTTCAAGGAATCACATTCCACCATTATTTTATGAATTATTCTATGGGTACATAATATTGTACATAAGGGTGTCCAAAATGGACACCCGGCGGCCCCCTATTGAAGGGGGGCATTTTGGACACCCTTATATGCCCTCTAATCTATCCATAGAATAACCATTATTTTATTACCAAACAAGGATCGGTACCTTTAAATTTATTTTTTTTGGCTCTTCAAGGCAATTTTTTTTAACAATCTTCACCTTGCCAATAAACAAGTCAATTTCTTATCTCATTTGCTACTCCCGATCATGATACTAACAAAAAATCGATATACTTTCACAAACCTCACACTCAATTTTCAAAACAGAAATTTAACATACTTCTCCATATGAGTATAATCACATAATTACAACAAATTATAAAAAAAACTCATCGGCTTATGCCAAACCAATTTGCTGAAAAATTATGATGCAACCCCTACTTGGCTTTTGTAGGAGCTCATCGGCGATCAACATCAATTCCACGACATGCCTTACATCAAGTCGACTGCTAGTAGTAACATGTCTTCTAAGATGGCAACTAAAACATTTCATGAGGATGTACATACCTTAAGCATAATTGTCGTCTCCCATAAAGAGAGACTATATTGTTCATTTGAGTCCGAGCAGGTAGCCGAGTCTACTCTATCTTTTGCACGTTTTTACCTTAGACCAGGTCATCATACCTGATGGGGTTGGTCTTCTTTTCAAAGTCATATGCAGTATAGGCTAAATTAGAACATAATGACTTGTACATGCCACAATCAAAACTAATTCTTGTATCAAAATTTCTTCATGTAAGTCGACTTAGATTTTATGCTCCAACACCAAACAATTGGACTCTCTGATACCACTTATGGGTATTAGCCAATTCCCTTTAATTTGTCCGCAAGGTCATCGTTCAAAGTAAAAAATAACTAGACAAAAAAATATAAAACCTATTAAGCTTCGCAAGGTCATAACTTTGTCTTGGTTTAGGGAAGCAATAAACTTATTAAGCTAACGTAGATAGTAGAGCATTCATCACGTAAAGCAACAAACTGCATGATATTAGGGAAGAATCACTACAACAAAAATGCGATTTTGCGATATACAAAAGGTTGTTGCAATAAGTGATTTATTGCGACTTTTTTTAAAGTTTGTCACAAAGATTGATACTAAAATAATAAGTACCAAAAAATATAAGGCAGAATTAAAAGCTGTCGTGAAATATGAAAATGCGTGAAAAATACTAAAGATTGTTGCCAAAAACAAGAGAGAAGCAAGGTGCCAAAATATTTTTGGTGGAAAAAATCATTTACAAGAAAAACTATTTTTTGCAATAGACAAAAAATGTTGGCATAGGTCTTTCACAATGCTCACCCCATATATTGTAGGCTCTAATGTTGTCGTAGATACGAAGGATACGACAACGTGCAATGCACATTGTAAATGCCTCAAATGTATGATGTGTTAAATTTTTACGATATATTTCATTCATTTCTTTTATTACATTTTGCAACGCTCTTTGCTTGTCGTCTTGACTTTTTCTACAACATGTGTTATTTTATTGTTTAGCTAAAGATGCCATTTTAATATGTAATATTATTTTTTTTAAAAAATTAAATAGTTTTGACCAAGAGAAATTTTTTTTATGAGGTTTAAAAAAATTTCTAGAAAAAATTATCTCCAACAAAAATTCAAAAATAATAATTCCAAATATTTTTCTAGTGTGCAATTAATAATTTAAAATAATCTTCCAGTAATAATTATAAATTATCACATAAAAAATTATAGAGTTAATTATGCTTTTAATTCGTTAAATATATATTTATTAATAATTCAATCAATATCAAGAAATAAAAAGCAACTAAAAGCGTTTCCTCCCTCTTAAAATTTTCAATTCCAGCTTAAAATTGCACTAAACTAATTCTCGCTTTATACATCAGATAAAGCTCATTTTGGTTTAGTACAAAACCTTGGAAACCCTAATCATCTCTCTCTCCCCTTCCCTTGATCATCATTTGTCCCTTTTTTTTTTTTTTATTGTGCCGCTCTTCCTCTCTAAAAATCAATCATCTGCACTCTTTACATTTGTCTAAGATCTCGTCAAAAATCGTTGGGATCAGAAATTGGCTCACAAAGGCAAGGAAATCTCCCAAAATTTCTGTAGATGTTTTGATATCCTTATTTAACAACTCGAATCCTAGGTAAATAATTTACATTTGCCAGATTTGGTTTAGGTTTTTCCACTTTCTGCTTTTTCCGTTTGTTTAGAAACAAATGTTCATTTTTTAAGATTATAATCAAATATAAGTGTTATAGCTTTTAATTTCATCTATCATTTGCAGTTTTGTGCTTGCCTTTTCCATTGCACACGCTCTCTATTTCTCTAAATCAGTGTGGGACTGTTTGGTCGAGAGGAGTATAAAAGAGAAGAAGCCCAAACTCTCTTAATCTTCTTTCTTCTGTTTCTTGTTTCTCTGAGAAAGTTGCGAGATAGGGATTGGACAGGAAATGATTACAACTTTCAGCATCATAAAAACAATAGATGATGTTTTGTGCTACTATTCATGGGAGTCTTGTTGAATAAAGAGAAGTGGTTTGAGTTAAGTTGATTTGACTTTCTCTATTTTTTGATAATTAATGAGTTTGACCCCAATGTTGACCCTTGTTCTTTACTTACTCTTTGTGGGTTTTTAATAAAATTTGGGATTTATTTTATGAACTGAAATTGCAAGTGAGAATTGAGTTGGAAAGCTGGAGAATGTGGGAGGAGTAGTGAGGGCTGCAAGGAGTGAATGCAAAGTTTTTGAGATTTCCAATAAACGTGCTTAAGAAATGTTTCCATGGTTTTTCCATCATATAGACTAATTTCTAAATTTTTTTGAATCCTTTTACAAATTTTGCTCCAAGTCTTGGTCTTTCTAATCTCTATCGGATTTGATGAGTTTATTTGTTTTACTTCGTATTATGTTGCCTTGTTTCCCTAAATTTAATTTTTTGCCACTTGATTTTCATTTGTACTTCATTTTGTGCATATAAATAAATTCCCTTTCTTGTAATTTTTTTCCTTTGATTTTCATTTTTTGACTGTGATTATCTCAACAAAAATGCAAAGCCAAGCAAATTTATTGTCTCGATTAATTTGAGATTAGTGTTGAGAAATGATGGGATATATTTGATATAAATAGTGCAGTTGGCAACAAGGATTGGAGTTTCAAATTTGTACAAGAAAACAAAGAAATCGTTTTTTGAGACGTAAGTGCTCTATACTATTACAGTTGCATTTAACATAGTCCCAGCAAAGATTAGTACACACATATATTTGGATGGTGGGTCATGACAGCTAGAAGATTAGAAGATGTTCATGAATTATATTATTTTTCCAGGTTAAAGACATGTACAACCATGTGAATGAGTGGTAGGAACTAAAGGCTCATTTGATTGCAGATTATGCCTATGGGATAATAATGACGTAATTTGAAGAACGTATTGAGTTGAAACGAAAGCAAAACTCATGTAATTTTGAACAATGAATTTATTGAATGGAAATGTTTGTAATTTCTTATTTGTTTGTTAGTGTATTTTAAATATTTTAACTTTATAATTCGTTTAATTAAATAATATTGGTGGCATTATTTTTTAAAACTGTAATCTAGTGACAAACTCTTTATGTTGCAAAATAAATTTAATTACAAACATTAATTTGTTACTTGATAAACTTTACTACAAATGTTGAATATTGTAAAATATATTATGCAATATATAAAAGGTATTGTAAATTTATATTTCACGATAACATGACTTCTTGTTAAAAATATATCACTACAAGCATGTGTTATTGGAAAATAGAATATGTAACAAATATTATACTTCAACATAATAGTTGCAACAAACATTTTTTCTTGCAAAAACTTTATTGAAATAATCGTTGCGACAAATTGACTTGTCGCCCCTTTGATTTTCGTGACATATATACTTTGCGACAACAATATGGCAACAAATATCATGTTGCAATTTTGTACTTTGGCATCAAACAGGTAGTATTGCAAGTTTGTTAATGCGATGAATGTACGAAAGATGTCAAGGAATACAATCCGTGACTCATATAGTGCAACAATACTTGCAACAAACATATTGTTGTCGCGAAGTTATTTTTGCAACAAAATCTCTATTTATGCGAAAACACTGTTTTGTCGCGATTTCGATATTTTGCTGTAGTGAATGAAATAGTAATTTCTTTAATAATCAATGGGTCTAATCAAAAGTGTGAAGGTGGATTTGAGAAGATAATACCATCAATTTGTACAGTGGTCGACCAACAATGATAGATCTTTCAACATAGTCCATAACGACATAAAAAATGAAGCGGGTACGAAATTGAAGATGCCGAGAGGAATAGTAAGCATTAGTGAGCTTGAGCTGAGATATTAAGATAAACTCGATGGATAGAAGAATTAGTGGTTATGTGAGAGAAAGGAGGGATGGCAGTTGTGGCAGCAACACAGGCTGCCATGGCGACGCATGTTGTTGGCAAGGAGTCAACCGAAGAGGTAGGGAAGTGTTTCAAGATCGAGAATTAACTCCTCGTCAAAGTCGTGCTCTGGTACCATGATAAAGAATAGCAATCTGATTTATCATCTCATTAAAGATTGTGCTGTGTAAATAGACAGTATAAAGTATTATAACTAAGGTGACTAAACTATAAAACATACAGTTGGACTCGGATATTAGAGAGTACAATCATATGAGAATAATGCTATCTAATATTAGCAGTGTTGAACATCGGTTTAGGTGTTAGCATATCATGAGTCCTATTATATGAGACATAGTTCTTTGTATTTATTTGAACCTATAATTTAATTTCATTATTACTGTCCCCTACATTGGTGTTAAATACAGTGATACTAAACAATATTACTCATCATATTAAGATAATCTATACAGAATAAGTCCTACGAGATGTTACTAATGTACAGATACAAGGAAGCAAGATGTCTATTTATTTTATACCAATATTAGTTGCACTACAAACCCGTAAAATTAACCCAATAAATACAACTCAAGTTTGTCCAATGGTCGAAGACATTGGCCTAATTTGATAACAAAGCCAACTTTCTGGTACGGTGTACCATTTTGCTTACCTATTACTGAATCAAATTTTTGTACTAAGATCACTTCAAGTAGCTAAATTCCAATCAAAGCACAAGTTATTTCCTTCCATTCTCTCTCCTAATGTTAGCTCGAAAGAAACTTCATCACAAGACAATCATTACACGTAAAGTTAAAATTAGGTAATTTCGTAAGATTTCGGTTTTTTCCCTAAACTAGCAATACTATATATTTCATTATATTTATTTTACTGATAAGAGTTCATGCAAAGTGTTGAGTAGTAAACTTGATTTTTGGACTAAATAATATGGGCTTAAGGATTTTGCTTATAAGCCCAAATCAATTAAAAGACCCAACATGCATAGTATTTCTAGAAGCATTATCTAGAAAAATCTATATAAATATCTACTAGAAATATCTATCTAAGTAAGATATGTAGTTTTATAAAGAATATCTAGAGAATTCTAGGAAAATATCTTGATATGTGGTCTAGGTGTCTCTAAAAAATGTGTGGACTAGAATCTTCTTGTAAACACTATATAAAGGGGTAGTGCCCTCCATTTTGTAACAAGCCAAAAAAAGTGTGTAAAGTCTTGAACTTAAGAAATACAAGTTTCCTTTTTCACTTCCTTCTTCCTATTAGTGTTGTCCTCTTAAAAGCCTTAGCCAATCCAAGTTAGTAAACCCATCTTTCATCCAACAAACTGGTATCAGAGCCCCAAGGTTCTTGTGAAAAATGGCAAGTGGGATGATTCCTTTTCAAGTCCCCCAACTCAACAAGGATAACTACGACAATTGGAGTATAAGGATGAAAGAATTGCTCGGGTCGCAAGATGCATGGGAGATCGTAGAGAAAGGCTACACGGAGCCACAAGACGAGGTTGCTCTATCTCAAGCACAAAGGGATAGTTTGAAGGATGCAAGGAAGAAGGACAAGAAGGCGCTCACCCTCATCTATCAAGCCTTAGATGAAGGCATGTTCGAGAAAGTAGCTTGTGCTACTACAAGTAAGGAAGCATGGGAGATCTTGCAAAACTCCCACAAAGGAGTTGAAAAGGTGAAAAAGGTTCGACTTCAAACACTTCGAGGTGAGTTTGAAGCTTTACATATGAAAGAATCGAAATCAATTTCT
>NC_036251.1:30299930-30301787 GCF_002742605.1 Olea europaea var. sylvestris
TGAATCAGTAAGCGGTAACATTACCTTTGGAGATGAATCCAAGATCCCAGTGAAAGGAAAAGGTAAAATCTTGATCCGCTTAAAAAATGGTACGCATCAGTTTATCTCAAATGTCTATTATGTGCCCAATATGAAGAATAACATTTTAAGTTTGGGACAACTCTTAGAGAAGGGCTATGATATTCATTTGAAGGATCATAGTCTTTCAATAAGAGATCAAAGAGAAAATTTGATTGCCAAAGTCCCTATGACAAGAAATAGAATGTTTGCGTTAAGCATTCAAAATGATGTCGCTAAATGCTTAAAAGCTTGTTTTAAAGATTTATCTTGGCTTTGGCACTTGAGATTTGGGCATCTTAATTTTGGAGGCTTAAAGTTGTTGAGTAAGAAGAAAATGGTGAAAGGTTTGCCTCCAATAAATCACGCGGATCAATTATGTGAAGGATGCTTACTTGGAAAGTATTCGAGAAAAAGTTTTCCAAAAGAAGCATCTACAAGAGCTAAGAAGCCGCTGGAACTTGTACACTCCGATGTTTGTGGGCCAATTAATTCAAGCTCTCTCGGTAAGAGCAATTATTTTGTTCTTTTTATTGATGATCTCAGTAGAAATACTTGGGTCTATTTTCTCAAACAAAAATTGGAAGTTTTTGAAACTTTTAAGAAGTTTAAAGCTCTTGTTGAAAAAGAAAGCGGATATAATATAAAAACCTTTAGATCGGATAGAGGAGGAGAGTTCACCT
This sequence comes from Olea europaea var. sylvestris, assembly GCF_002742605.1. Lineage (NCBI taxonomy): Eukaryota > Viridiplantae > Streptophyta > Magnoliopsida > Lamiales > Oleaceae > Olea > Olea europaea. The sequence continues at coordinate 30,300,671 of NC_036251.1, forward strand.
CCAAAAAGTTTGAGAAATATTGTAAGGAGAATGGAATTCGTCGTACATTGACGGTTCCATACTCTCCACAACAAAATGGAGTAGCCGAAAGAAAGAATAGATCCATTCTTAACATGGCCCGCTGCATGCTCAAAAGTAAGAGATTGCCCAAAGAACTTTGAGCTGAAGCTGTTAATTGCGCCGTGTATCTGTCTAACCGATCACCTTCTAGAAGTGTGTGGAATAAGACAACACAAGAAGCATGGAGTGGAAGAAAGCCCAGTATCTCTCACTTACGAGTATTTGGGAGCATTGCATATGCCCATGTACCAGATCAAAAACGGACCAAGTTAAATGACAAAAGTGAAAGGTATGTCTTCATCGGCTATGACTCTCGCTCTAAAGGCTACAAGTTGTATAATCCAAGCAATGAGAAGATCACCATAAGTAGAGATGTTGAGTTTGATGAAGAAGGAGCTTGGGATTGGGGTGTCCAAGAAGAAGACTATGACTTCTTACCATTCTTTTATGAAGAAGAACAAAAGAATGGAGAGCAGCAAGAGATTATCAGTCCACCTCTATCACCTACTCATGGAAATGCTTCTCCATCATCTTCACAAGGAGAAAGTTCAAGCGAAAGGACACCACGGATGAGGAGCCTACGAGAGCTATATGAGGTAACCGAAAATCAAAATGATCTCACACTTTTTTATCTTTTTGTCGATTGTGAACCAATAGGGTATGAAGAAGCGGTGCAAAATAAAAGATGGAGAGATGCCATGGATGAAGAGATTAAGGCTATAGAGAAAAATGACACGTGGGAGCTGACAACTCTTCCCAAAGGAAAGAAAGCAATTGGAGTTAAGTGGGTGTACAAGGTAAAGAAGAACGCTAAAGGAGACGTAGAAAGATACAAAGTAAGATTGGTTGCCAAAGGCTACAACCAACGTTCGAGAATTGATTATGAAGAGGTATTTGCTCCTGTTGCTCGTTTAGAAACCATAAGATTAATTATCTCTCTTGCAGCGCAACATAAGTGGAAGATATTCCAAATGGACGTGAAATCAGCTTTTCTAAATGGTTATCTCGAAGAAGAAATCTATGTGGAGCAACCAATGGGCTATAAAGTAAAAGGACA
>NC_036251.1:30301884-30306898 GCF_002742605.1 Olea europaea var. sylvestris
GCTCCAAGGGCATGGAATAGTAGAATTGACAAGTATTTTCTAGAAAATAACTTCACAAAATGCCCTCACGAGTATGCCCTTTATACAAAGGTAAATGAGAAAGGAGATATTTTGCTTGTTTTTTTGTATGTAGATGATCTTATATTTACAGGAAATAATCAAAGTATGATCACTGAGTTTAAGAAGGTCATGACTCAAGAATTTGAGATGACGGATATCGGCCACATGGCCTACTATCTTGGGATAGAGGTAAAGCAAATGGAGGACTGCATTTTCATCTCACAAGAAGGATATGAAAAAAGAAATTCAATATGGAGGACTGTAAGCCCGTATGCACCCCTGTCGAATGCGGAATCAAGTTGTCGAAGAATGATGAAGGTGAAAAAGTAAATCCAACACTTTTTAAGAGTCTTGTTGGAAATCTAAGAAGCTGAATATGTTGCAGCTACATCAAGTGTCTGCCATGCGATTTGGCTTAGAAACTTGTTGAAGATGCTTGGAGTATCACAAGAAGAGCCAATCGAAATCCATGTTGATAACAAATCGGCCTTGGCATTGGCAAAGAACCCAGTATTCCATGATAGAAGTAAGCACATTGATACAAGATATCACTTCATAAGAGAAAGCATTGCAAAGAAAGAAGTGCAGCTGAAATATGTAACCTCCCAGGAGCAGATCGCCGACATTCTCACTAAGCCACTCAAGCATGATGTGTTCCGCAAGTTAAGAACTCTACTTGGAGTATCAAAATCAAGTTTAAGGGGGGATGTTGAGTAGTAAACTTGATTTTTGGACTAAATAATATGGGCTTAAGGATTTTGCTTATAGGCCCAAATCAATTAAAAGGCCCAACATGCATAGTATTTCTAGAAGCATTATCTAGAAAAATCTATATAAATATCTACTAGAAATATCTATCTAAGTAAGATATGTAGTTTTATAAAGAATATATAGAGAATTCTAGGAAAATATCTTGATATGTGGTCTAGGTGTCTCTAGAAAATGTGTGGACTAGAATCTTCTTGTAAACACTATATAAAGGGGTAGTGCCCTCCATTTTGTAACAAGCCAAAAAAAGTGTGTAAAGTCTTGAATTTAAGAAATACAAGTTTCCTTTTTCACTTCCTTCTTCGTATTAGTGTTGTCCTCTTAAAAGCCTTAGTCAATCCAAGTTAGTAAATCCATCTTTCATCCAACACAAAGTCCTATCCTCATACCAGCTTTTGTTTAAAAATTAAATTAAAATGTCTCCTAGATTTCTAATTTAGATAATCACTTCCAGTCCGTAATCAGTGTTTTAAATATCGATTTGAACATTAGCTTGTCTAAGGTAAAATGTCAAGGTCAAAGATTCGACCGATTGTACAAAATAAACAAATAAAAAATCTTTTTTTCAATAAAATAAACTAGATTATCGATTTAAGTTCACTCACTTATTTGAATGTATTAATTGTTTATATGATTAAATTTCAGATCGATTCTCAATTTCTCAGATTGAACTTACTAGTCCACTTCTTAAAACATCAAAATAACAATTTTTTTTTCAAGTAATTTACAGAAGTTTCTTAATTTCATATCATGTTATGCTCTAAGTATAACAAAAGAAGTCTCTTATTTTACCTTAGAATGGTGAAATAAATTGATTTGGAAGGGCCATGTGGTTTGTTGCAGAAGAAGATTAGGGCATGTGGAAGGCCCTTGTTTAAGTACCCCCTCCCCACCCCACACGGCACACCCCTCAATATTATTCTCAAAGGTACCATTGGAGACCTAGTTAAGGGTGACAACTTCACATGACACCCACTTTAAGACCATTCCCTTATGTTTCTAAGGAGACACCACCGAGGACCATTTGCCCCATCTCATCAAGAACGTAGGTCCCCCGCCCCTAATGCTCTCTCATTCTTTAGGGTATATATGAAAACATTTTGGGTGTTCTTGACTGATATTAAGGGATAAATCTCATATCAATTAAATATACGAAATATAGACCAAAATATAAAGAACCCCAAATTTTAATAGGGTATCAAAGTCCATTAAACTCTAACGAGTAATTCGATCTGATTAACACTCAAAAAATGAGCACTTGGTTTAAAAGTTAATCTGCTCAAACGAACCATCATCTTTCAAGGGCATGTTAATGAATAAATCTCACATCGGCTAAATATTGAAATATAGACTAACATATAAGAAATTAAATTACTCATCTTAACAAGATTGACCTTTTAAGATAAAACCTCATGTTTTATAATTGAAACATTGTATATTTTTTGTTTTATTTGAATCTTGAATTTAATAGAAAAAATGGAAAGAAAAAGCCAAAGGAGTAATAATTACTAACGCGTTTGCTTTTTAAGAAAATATAATAACTACATCTTATTGTAGACTAATTTGACACTTCAAAATTTACAGTTAAAAAATTCACATTTAATTATTAAAAATGTATCTTAGACAAGACAAGAATATGCTTATGAGATGAAACAAGGCAGTTGACCACAAGAGAACTTACTGGACTAATTGGACAATTCTCTAGGGTAAGACAAGACTGCTTCATCAATTATTGCTTGTGGAATGACTTACAAGAGAAATACTACATGTACACAGAAATCTTTTATTGTTTGATAGTTTGTAAGCATTCGTTGGATGTTGGATACAGAACAAAGTTAAAACAGTCAATGCGATATTGCCACCTCATCATCTGTAATATTTTACGTAATTTCTATCTGTACAAACAGCTTTATTCGACTTACAAGGGGTATTCTAATGCTTCACAAATGTTTGGGTTAAGTATTTGCCATTTTAAAGATGGATATTGTCGTCACTCACATCTATCAAGGAGATAATCGAATGACATAACATTTAGACCTCCCAACATTATTGTCCCTACATGATAGAGGACTGCTCCTCATTTATGTTTTTCTTTTATTTCTGCTGAAGTTTGTAGTAAACTGTTTTATCGTTTCTGTGGACTTGCACTTGGTATGATTTTTTTTCATTTTATTATTAATTATCTTGATAATACATCGAAAATATACAGGTTTTCAAGAACATCTGTAATTGGGAAATAATGCTGATAATTATTAAAACATCTCTGCTACTATGCATTTTGATTGCCAAAATTGTTGTACGAATTATATAATTCGTTTCAAATTATAGTCAAGGGAAAGTTTCATACTTGGTTCAAAGGCAAAAATGACCTTGAAGTTGAAGTTCATAATAAGTAAAATGTGTATTTCAACAATATAATTTTTCTTTGCAATCTGTAGTTAACAAGAGTTCCATACATAAGATATAATCAGAAAAATATTTACAAATATGTTTGATACAGTATTGTTAGTATATTTTAGTATATATTTTGAAGATAGTAGCTTGAGCATACATTAAATCACCTCATCTAATTCTTATAAACGATCGACGACAAGTCTTGAACTTATGATATTCACGTGTTATACTGAATTGTATACTTTAAAGACAGACACCATTAATAAAGAAGAAATATATTTACCGAGCTGGAATGGGCAGCAGTATTAGGTTGACTTCAAGTAAAAAGGATATCAGGTTGTTTCAACAATAGAATCAAAATCAATATGCATTAAGGGGAAAAAAAATGTGTGTCACAGAGAGGGAGAGAGAGACAGGTAGACATGAAAGTAAGGAATGGGCCAGTGTGGCCATGGGAGCATATGGAGTAGTCCAATGATTTCGTCAAAATTCATTTTTTTTTGGAGAACATGTAATTAAAATTGAAATTGAAGGAGAAAAAAAGTAGAAAATCAGGCCAACATATTTGAGTAAAGCTGTTTGTACAATGAAATTGCTAGAAAGCTTCATAGGTGTTGATACGGTGGATTTTGATAGACTATTTTAAATTTACTTTTTGTGCAAAGTCCAATGAATTCTGCCACTTAGCATTCTGTATATCTGTATGTCATTTTCCGTGCTAATATGGTGGATCTTGATTTGTTGTTTTAAATCTATTTTTTATGCAAAGTCTAATAAAATTGTCACTTTACATTCTGTAAATGTGTCTGACATTTTCCCTTGTACATGTATCATCTCCCAATATATTTACGAATAATTCCACATATACAAGAAATTATTGACAGAAATGATATAGGTGCTACGTTGACAGCATCTGTATGGTGCAATGTCTGTGTTTGTTGTATGAAAAACTAATGAAAATTGTCAAGTGCTTTTGTGTAAGAATTCAGTCAAATTTTATCTATACTTGTGGCAAAATTGAATATTTACTGCTACAGCTCCTATATATAGCCTTTATTATGCCACATTCTTCAACATACACACACTCTCTCTCTCCGTCTCTAAAACTTTTCTGTACTAAATAATCTTTTTGGCACATTTCTTCTTCAATTCATAGGTGTGACTTTTCCCATTTGCATTACAATTTGTTCTAATTCTTAGAGAATATTAGACTAATCTGAACTCAAAATGAAGATGCTATCGGAGAAAGTCAAGTGCAACGCACATGGCCAAGATTCTTCTTACTTCCTAGGATGGCAGGAGTACGAGAAGAACCCATATGATGAGGTTCGAAATCCTAGAGGAATTATTCAGATGGGCCTCGCCGAGAATCAGGTAAGAAATGAGGGGGGGAAAAATAAGCAAAGAAACTAAGTGAAAACCTTGTTCTTATATTCAACTCATTAGTTTTGATATTTTCTGCAGCTTTGTTTTGATCTTCTCGAATCATGGCTTGCTAAAAATCCAGCTGCAGTTGGATTCAAGAAAAATGGAGAGTCCATATTCAGAGAGCTTGCTCTTTTTCAAGATTATCATGGCCTTCCTGCTTTTAAAAATGTAATAATTTTAATTAATTACTACAATTCTTTTTCTTTTTTCTTGTATTCCAAGAAATATTAATAAATCTTCCCTTTTAAAATCTTTACTACAAAACAGCACAATCAACAGAAACATTTTTACGACAATATTTACGTGCAAAAAATCATGAGTTCTATCAACAATTTTAATGGAATATTACACTTGATTTTTTTTT
>NC_036251.1:30312214-30470478 GCF_002742605.1 Olea europaea var. sylvestris
GAAGAGCCAATCGAAATCCATGTTGATAACAAATCGGCATTGGCATTGGCAAAGAGCCCAGTATTCCATGATAGAAGTAAGCACATTGATACAAGATATCACTTCATAAGAGAAAGCATTGCAAAGAAAGAAGTGCAGCTGAAATATGTAACCTCCCAGGAGCAGATCGCCGACATTCTCACTAAGCCACTCAAGCATGATGTGTTCCGCAAGTTAAGAACTCTACTTGGAGTATCAAAATCAAGTTTAAGGGGGGATGTTGAGTAGTAAACTTGATTTTTGGACTAAATAATATGGGCTTAAGGATTTTGCTTATAGGCCCAAATCAATTAAAAGGCCCAACATGCATAGTATTTCTAGAAGCATTATCTAGAAAAATCTATATAAATATCTACTAGAAATATCTATCTAAGTAAGATATGTAGTTTTATAAAGAATATATAGAGAATTCTAGGAAAATATCTTGATATGTGGTCTAGGTGTCTCTAGAAAATGTGTGGACTAGAATCTTCTTGTAAACACTATATAAAGGGGTAGTGCCCTCCATTTTGTAACAAGCCAAAAAAAGTGTGTAAAGTCTTGAATTTAAGAAATACAAGTTTCCTTTTTCACTTCCTTCTTCGTATTAGTGTTGTCCTCTTAAAAGCCTTAGTCAATCCAAGTTAGTAAATCCATCTTTCATCCAACACAAAGTCCTATCCTCATACCAGCTTTTGTTTAAAAATTAAATTAAAATGTCTCCTAGATTTCTAATTTAGATAATCACTTCCAGTCCGTAATCAGTGTTTTAAATATCGATTTGAACATTAGCTTGTCTAAGGTAAAATGTCAAGGTCAAAGATTCGACCGATTGTACAAAATAAACAAATAAAAAATCTTTTTTTCAATAAAATAAACTAGATTATCGATTTAAGTTCACTCACTTATTTGAATGTATTAATTGTTTATATGATTAAATTTCAGATCGATTCTCAATTTCTCAGATTGAACTTACTAGTCCACTTCTTAAAACATCAAAATAACAATTTTTTTTTCAAGTAATTTACAGAAGTTTCTTAATTTCATATCATGTTATGCTCTAAGTATAACAAAAGAAGTCTCTTATTTTACCTTAGAATGGTGAAATAAATTGATTTGGAAGGGCCATGTGGTTTGTTGCAGAAGAAGATTAGGGCATGTGGAAGGCCCTTGTTTAAGTACCCCCTCCCCACCCCACACGGCACACCCCTCAATATTATTCTCAAAGGTACCATTGGAGACCTAGTTAAGGGTGACAACTTCACATGACACCCACTTTAAGACCATTCCCTTATGTTTCTAAGGAGACACCACCGAGGACCATTTGCCCCATCTCATCAAGAACGTAGGTCCCCCGCCCCTAATGCTCTCTCATTCTTTAGGGTATATATGAAAACATTTTGGGTGTTCTTGACTGATATTAAGGGATAAATCTCATATCAATTAAATATACGAAATATAGACCAAAATATAAAGAACCCCAAATTTTAATAGAGTATCAAAGTCCATTAAACTCTAACGAGTAATTCGATCTGATTAACACTCAAAAAATGAGCACTTGGTTTAAAAGTTAATCTGCTCAAACGAACCATCATCTTTCAAGGGCATGTTAATGAATAAATCTCACATCGGCTAAATATTGAAATATAGACTAACATATAAGAAATTAAATTACTCATCTTAACAAGATTGACCTTTTAAGATAAAACCTCATGTTTTATAATTGAAACATTGTATATTTTTTGTTTTATTTGAATCTTGAATTTAATAGAAAAAATGGAAAGAAAAAGCCAAAGGAGTAATAATTACTAACGCGTTTGCTTTTTAAGAAAATATAATAACTACATCTTATTGTAGACTAATTTGACACTTCAAAATTTACAGTTAAAAAATTCACATTTAATTATTAAAAATGTATCTTAGACAAGACAAGAATATGCTTATGAGATGAAACAAGGCAGTTGACCACAAGAGAACTTACTGGACTAATTGGACAATTCTCTAGGGTAAGACAAGACTGCTTCATCAATTATTGCTTGTGGAATGACTTACAAGAGAAATACTACATGTACACAGAAATCTTTTATTGTTTGATAGTTTGCAAGCATTCGTTGGATGTTGAATACAGAACAAAGTTAAAACAGTCAATGCGATATTGTCACCTCATCATCTGTAATATTTTACGTAATTTCTATCTGTACAAACAGCTTTATTCGACTTACAAGGGGTATTCTAATGCTTCACAAATGTTTGGGTTAAGTATTTGCCATTTTAAAGATGGATATTGTCGTCACTCACATCTATCAAGGAGATAATCGAATGACATAACATTTAGACCTCCCAACATTATTGTCCCTACATGATAGAGGACTGCTCCTCATTTATGTTTTTCTTTTATTTCTGCTGAAGTTTGTAGTAAACTGTTTTATCGTTTCTGTGGACTTGCACTTGGTATGATTTTTTTCATTTTATTATTAATTATCTTGATAATACATCGAAAATATACAGGTTTTCAAGAACATCTGTAATTGGGAAATAATGCTGATAATTATTAAAACATCTCTGCTACTATGCATTTTGATTGCCAAAATTGTTGTACGAATTATATAATTCGTTTCAAATTATAGTCAAGGGAAAGTTTCATACTTGGTTCAAAGGCAAAAATGACCTTGAAGTTGAAGTTCATAATAAGTAAAATGTATATTTCAACAATATAATTTTTCTTTGCAATTTGTAGTTAACAAGAGTTCCATACATAAGATATAATCAGAAAAATATTTACAAATATGTTTGATACAGTATTGTTAGTATATTTTAGTATATATTTTGAAGATAGTAGCTTGAGCATACATTAAATCACCTCATCTAATTCTTATAAACGATCGACGACAAGTCTTGAACTTATGATATTCACGTGTTATACTGAATTGTATACTTTAAAGACAGACACCATTAATAAAGAAGAAATATATTTACCGAGCTGGAATGGGCAGCAGTATTAGGTTGACTTCAAGTAAAAAGGATATCAGGTTGTTTCAACAATAGAATCAAAATCAATATGCATTTAAGGGGAAAAAAAATGTGTGTCACAGAGAGGGAGAGAGAGAGAGGTAGACATGAAAGTAAGGAATGGGCCAGTGTGGCCATGGGAGCATATGGAGTAGTCCAATGATTTCGTCAAAATTCATTTTTTTTTTGGAGAACATGTAATTAAAATTGAAATTGAAGGAGAAAAAAAGTAGAAAATCAGGCCAACATATTTGAGTAAAGCTGTTTGTACAATGAAATTGCTAGAAAGCTTCATAGGTGTTGATACGGTGGATTTTGATAGACTATTTTAAATTTAGTTTTTGTGCAAAGTCCAATGAATTCTGCCACTTTGCATTCTGTATATCTGTATGTCATTTTCCGTGCTAATATGGTGGATCTTGATTTGTTGTTTTAAATCTATTTTTTATGCAAAGTCTAATAAAATTGTCACTTTAGTAAATGTGTCTGACATTTTTCCTTGTACATGTATCATCTCCCAATATATTTACGAATAATTCCACATATACAAGAAATTATTGACAGAAATGATATAGGTGCTACGTCGACAGCATCTGTATGGTGCAATGTCTGTGTTTGTTGTATGAAAAACTAATGAAAATTGTCAAGTGCTTTTGTGTAAGAATTCANTAGTTATAATTAAGTATGTAAACAAATAATTAACAAACAATCAGCTAATTAGTAACAAAGTTATGATAAATTAAGAGTTGGATTAACAAGTAATTAGTAATTTGTTCTGTCGTGTAAGTATTTTTATTTGTTTCGAAAATATAAATATGTTTCAAATACAAACAATTTATTTTTCATATTTATTGATAGAAAAGATGCTTGACCTTCACATTTCCACGTAGAATTCTCCAATGGAAGCGAACCAAAATTTTCTGCCTTTAACTGAGAATAAACTATGCAATCGAGTACCGAGTAAAATACTTAGATACTTTGAAATGAATATCAGCATTGCAAGGAGAATTGAGTTTTGTTAACAAAATTGGTATTTCCTTTAGTGACACCATATTTGATTCTTATTTCGAATCATTCACTCACAATTGAAAATCTTTGCAGAGAAATTTATGTTGAATTATCAGCAATATGTACCGGCAATGTTGTACAACATGATCACGTTTGTTGGACGTGTCACAATATACAGACACCATGATTCTTAAAATCAATGTGTAAAAAATTACCACCTCATAAGTGTGTCAAATTTGATGTCAACAAAGATATACATATAGCATGATTGTTATTAAAATCAATGTGTAAAAAACTACTACCTCACAAGTGTGTCAAACTTGATATCAACAAAGATGTACATATAGCATGATTGTAAAATTGATTCTTTTCATAGTTTGATTTTTGCTCATTAAATCTTTTAAACTGACTGAGTATCTATTTGTCATATAAAATAAATTTAAGTTGAATTAGCTATTACATTATGGGACAGACAAAAAAAAAACATAGTATAAGTTATAAACTATTCAAAGAGTGTCGATGACGGACATAATACGACACAAGTCAAACATGAACACACGGCACCAACAAGAGAGTTCGTGCAAAATAGATGTTTACATGTGATAATTTTTTTTCTTGAAATTGAAAATATTAAAAATGAGATAATTTTATTTACTTATAATACAATTTCAATGTGTCTCTTCATGTGCAAATTCATAAAGTTCTTTTTGTCAAATCTATGATCTCTGTCAAATCTATGATCTCGAGCATGATAAAAAGCATTTTTAAATGTAAAGAACGAATTTTTTTTCACATCCCAACAACTTCTTTATTTTTATAGTACTGTCATTTAGTACTACTGATGCTAAGCAGCAATCTAGATGACATGCAATTGCTATTAATTTATAATCATCTTAAAAGCAAGAAAATGATTCACAATTAAGATGTGTTTCTTGCATGCCACAATGGCCGGTGCTACATAACTTTACTCTTATTTAGCTCTTGATTTTACTTCTTTTAATAAGCATTTATTGTTTTTCAGTCCTTTTTTAGTAAATACACATATTTTTAGATGCCAATTGATAAAATCTTCAAACAATAGTCTAAAAAATGAAATATTGAAACTTGTAATTCACTTAACTGCAATGTTATAAAATACAAATAGAGTGTGAAAAATATATTCGAATTGATTTACCATTGATGTCTAAAAAAAATATGTGTTAAATAAAAGAGAGTGGAGACAATAATTGTTTGTCCATGAAAGCAAAATAAATAACCAAAATAGAGAGTATTATTGGAATATATAAAAAAAATTAATCTCTAAACTTAAAAATACTTTCTAACATAAGAAGCTCTTTTATAAATAGAGAATTTCTTGATGATACTCTTAAATATACAATAAACAGTTTATTGGAATGTAATTTATGTATTTGACTCTCTAAAATAAAATATTTTTAAATCTAAATAATATCATAGATACAATGATTGTTTATTACAATATCAATACAAATCAATTCATCTTACAACAATTTATTTATAAAAAAAATTATTTAATTATATGGTATCTAAACGCGTTTTTTCTGGGACCAAATTTTGTGTTTACACATCAAGAAAGGACATTGATCAAATTATAGATTATTATGGAATGTTACATATCTTTTCATAAAACACATCACCTTGATACGCGGCTAATAGTCTTCAAGTTAGTCCACCAGCCATGTGATCTTTGATGTCCTCAAAAACAATAATTAAAAGAGTATCTAACTTAAAAATTAAATTTATACAAGTGAGAATTTCTGTCTCCCCATGTTTTGTTGACTAATATATATGCATGTGACTAAGAGAAATTACTTGTATTTTTTTATATTATTTCTAGTGTAAAAAAAATATATCTAAGAATTTTTCATTTAGATGAATTAATAATTATATAAAAGTTTATATTATGGGACAGTTTCTTTGATGATAGAAGCAACATATCTTCAAATATGGTCAGCAATTTAAACTCGAGCAGCTTGAAAAATCTATATATTCAAACAATCAATTTAGTTTTAGTTTCTTCTAACAATGCCTTCGAGCATTTTCTTCATTTATTTATTTATTTTATTTTTTTGAATTTCACACTTCTCCAAATAAGACTTTAATTTAGGTCACTGAATTGGTAAGACTTCGCTCTTATTGCATAGTTATATTTTTGGTCCTAACCTCGTATTAAATCTTAAATGCTCACATTTAAATAAAAAATGTTATATAATAAGTAATAAATATAATTATTTTTTCACTTCCAGGGTAACATGTTCTCAGTAGTCCATTGGCTTTCGTTATCAAAATTGATTTTCTAGAATGTGTGTCTGGACTTAAGCATGCCGTGTAGCCACACTTTTCGTTTTTCTTGAGCATCGGAAAAATTTGAAATCGGTATTTTATTCAATTAAATTTTTGCCATTGATTTGAGTGTTTCGTGATAGTAAATCTAGATATATGAATGGTTAAAAGTAATTTAACTTTTTCGTATTGTGTGATGCAAATTCTTAATTTTCTAAACCAACCACCACCAATGTTAACACGGAAAATATTGTTGTCTAATAAAATAAATCTTTCTTACATTATTGAAATATTCATAAAATAATTAGTAAAAGAAAGTATCCAATTCTAATATTAGGAACAAATTCGTACTACCGGCCACGAGTCACCGACATTAATTTGCTGGTTTCCTTTAAAATAAACACATAGACGCCAAATTCTAACGACTCTAAGAGTTCAAAACATTGATCCAAAGTGCAATTAGTAGGCACGGCACCAATTATTTTTTAAAGAAGCTGATAATGCAGCATCTGATATGTTTTTAAGGATAAAGATTAGTGGGATCTAAATAAAATTTAGCAAAAATCCTGACTTTTGTTGATACTGATAGTATTTGTATGATTTATCGATGTTTTGAAAAATGTTACTCTGACATCGACCTAAAAAGGATAAAAAGGATAAAGAGTGAAATGTCGAATAATTGCATTAGAGGCGGAATGGTGGAAAAAAAAGAAGAAAAAGTTATTAAAAATTAAAAAATAAAATATTTTTTTCAAGTTAACCGTTTCCTGGTTTGTCTTGGTAGTTTTTGTTTTTTCGATTTTACTAACATTTGGACCGACACCCATTTTTCAAAACGATGATTTTTATCACACATTTATCTTAACTTTCATCGGACTACTGGTGTTGTCTTTAATTACTCTTCGTCAAGCTACAATTTCTCTCCATCAAACAAATAGATAATTTACTAATAAATTTACCTGGCAATGAAACATGATCTCTACTCATCAACACCCAATAAACTTGGCCAAAATCTTTTCGCAAAAGTGATTTCAAACATATATTAATGCTAAAACAAATAATGCAATTCAGATTCAGACTAATAATGGCTTTAATAATAACGTTTTTTAAGTATCATATAGTTTAGAACATTTTTAAAAACACGGTTTTTTTTTTTTTGGCTATTATATCAAACATGCTATCACGATGGCATACATACGATAATATTGGATTTTCATGCAATTAATGTTGGAAAATAATAAGTTGCAATAACTTGTAAAACAGGAAAATGCAGAAGATAAAACTTATCAACTGATCGAGTCTCATGACAGCATGATATCTTAAAGTAAAATTGCCCGCTGTTAATTACTAGGACCTCCGTAAACAACATTCACGGGATATAATGATCAAATAAATCACTTGTGTAGCAATTACAAATAATTTCAAAACTCTCAAGTATATTCTAGAAAATATATATAAAACTCGAGCATGAAAATTATAATTTCGTTTTTGATGTGATTTTTCCAAAATCTGATGAATGCTTATATAGGCAGAATATATATAGATTTTACTTGACCCATATTCTTTCAAAAATATACATTTTTAAATAGTGATTTGACATTATTTCAACCACACATTCTTCAATAAAATAATATTATATCCAAATTCAAAAAATTTTCTTATTTTTTAATCACGCATTTCTCTTCAATACACTATTCAAAAATATATTCTTATGAAAATAATGTGGTTCAAATAAGGGCATAATTGTCTCCATCATGATAAAGAAATATTTATAGTTTTCAATGGTTTGAGAATATTGGATTGTTGATAATGATAATGATATAGTTTTCAATGGATTGTGAATATTTATAGTTGTTAATTATTGCCAGAGATGTGACCCGAAACCCTAACCTCCCATACAAATTTTACATTTTCATCATTGGACACTTCATCTAAGTTAATTATTTTTTTTCACATATTATATTTATTGTATAAATATCTAACGACATGGTTAAAAAATAGAAAATATTTTGTTAAAATATAGAAAGATTTTCAATATTATTTGTGGTAATTTCTGATTGTCTAGAAATATTTATTTTCACTATATAATTAATATTAAAAAAATTATATATATATTGAATAATTTAAAGTAAATAAAATACTTGAATTTTTTTCTAAAACATCTGTTGGAGATCCAATGAAATGTTTAATAATACAATAAATTATTGTATTACATTTGAACCATCAGGTTTTAGAGCTTGAGCAATTTGCAGTTTTTCTTGTTCAGTAATATAATTGAACCACCAATTATTAATTTGACCAGAAAGTCCTTGAATAATATTGTTTGTTGCCTCAATTGAAGAAATTCTTTCTTGAATATAGACGTTATAGCAAGCACCCATACTTTCAAAAATTTCAAAAATTTGATATTCAGTTAAACCATCTATATTCCAGATAATTATTCCTGAACCAAAAATGTTGTAGGCATTTTAGCTTTTTGTTCGAAAAGTAAATCTGGAGGAGTATATTTTGGATACTAAGGAGGAATTTTTGAAAATTGAACTTTTTTACCTTGAAATTTATTGATTTGAGGAACTCTTCATCATCAATAAATTGAGATTCAATATCGTCAATAGTATTGATGTTATTTGAAGTACAGGATGATGATATTTTTGATAACGAGTAGCAAGTTCTTTTAGAAATAGCCTCATGCCTGTTAATTAAAATTGGCTCTATTGGCTTTATACCTTTTGAAGAGGATGATTTAACAACAACTTGAGATTCATCAGGTTGTTCTTCAGATATCTTTTTGAAATGAGAAGCAAGAATTTCTGTATTTGCATATGGAACTGCAATCTCTTGCAAAGGAGGATGAGAAGATTGAATATTCTCAGCAGAATGAGTTTTCCAAGTCTTCTATGGAATATTAGTAACTTGAATAGATTTTTCTTTCTTTGATTTTGAAGAAATCTTTGAAAAAGTAGGTTTTTTATTGAAAACTTTGAAATAAGCTCATTCATAAAAATTTAAATCTTCAGAGAATTCTTCAAATTCTTCCCAATAAGATTCTCATTCTTCTTTTGAAAAACTTTGACGAAATATTTTTTGAAAACTTTTAACATCAGGAGTTTGATCAGTTTTGAATTCATTTCTTCTGTCAATCCTAGAAGAAATAACATTTGTTTGATGATTAAGTCTTTCATTTTGAGTAGAAAACATGTCAGAAAAAGTTGGAGAAGCAGGTTGTTCTGATTCTTCCTCTTTTTCTGTATCTTTTTCAAAATATTGAGGTTTTAGAATATTTAGAGTAAAATCAACACCTAAAAGAGAAGAAGTTGAGAATCTTGCAGATTGATAAGAAGATCCAGGTTTATCTTCATATCTCGAAGAATAAGATTTGTGAAACCTAGAGGAAGATTCTTGAAAGTCATTTTGACGTTTCCATCTGGAAAAGTAAGAATTTGATTTAGAATTGTTTGAACAGGAGCAGGAATAGGATTTTGAACATTTTCAAAATTTCATTCTCTTGGGAATCATGGTGTTTGAATGAAAAGGATTACATTCAACCAAAAGACTTTCATCTTTAGGAGATGAACAAAAAGCACCATAAGCTTGTAATATATCCTGTATATTACAGCAAAAGCATTTAAACGATCATTGAAATCGAGATTTTTGGTTTGAATATGGAGATTTAGAGCATTAAGAATAGCTCCATCATTGAGATTAATTGAAAAATTTGGATAACAATTTGAATAAATTGGACCACTTTCTAGATTTGATTCTAGAACAGATAATAATGAGTTTTCAAATTTGAGGAGTCTCTTATCTCAAAGAGTTAAGAGAATAGGAATGTCTACCCAAGTCTAAGCAAAGGTTTAACAGCAATTTGAACTAATTCAACATAAAGATATTTAAATTTCTTCCTATGATATTCAATTGATTCTTTTGAAAATAGATTGATATGAGCATTTTGACTTTTAACTGATAATGTTTGTTCAAAACTTTTAATAACATAATTTTGAATAAAATCAAACTTTCCAATTTCATAGATAGAATTTTTTTCTACTTTTGAAATTGTCCAATTATGTAATCTTTGTTCTATTTGAGCAATTTGAAGTTCATGACTATTGAAATCATTTGATGCAGATGATTGATCAATTTCTTCTTCATTTTGAAGAACATTTGACATATTTTCAGATCTATTTCTAGACCTCTGAAATCAATTTGAAAAAGATGACATAATTAAATTCAACGAAATTATAACAATTTACCACAATAAAAATAGTTAAATAAGATAGACTGATTCTTACCAAGTATACAAACGGGACCACCCTAACACGCCTTTCCCGGCTAACAACGGGTTGACCAACGTCTATTCAGTAGACATTTCGAAATCAAATCAGGTTCTCCTATTTGAACAGTTCATATAGTGATAAATTACTACAACCTCACCTTACTCTCTTATGGCTCTGATACTAAAATGACCCAGGGATATAGAAAAGTAGAAGTGAAAAGGGACAAATGTTTGAAAATAGAAGAGTAGAAGTGAAAAGAGACAAATGTTTGAAAATGAAGATAATTTTACTGATATATGAAAATTGAAATACAAATATTGAAATGAACTTTGAATTACAAGATTGAAAGATAAATATTGAAATATAAAGATAGTGATTTATCTCCCGCTAAATCACCTCCCTTGAGAGCTATACTGAATAAGTTCAACTAAGAGATGCACTCAATAAATTTTGAGGAGATCTTGAACATTTAATCTGTTTTTATGCTTGAAATTAGGAGCTTCAGTCTTGAAAAAGAATTTTGAATAATTGCACCTTTTGAAACTTTTGCACCATCCATATGTAAAAGTTATTCCATCACAAGAAAAAGTCTTCAAAGATAATTTTCTTGTCTCCCATTTTGAAGAATAGCATCAACTTTAGTCATAACTTTTGACTAACTATCCTTGATTGAACATTGCCTTTTGAATTTGTTTTGATTTTTTCGTAGACTAAATCTCAAGCAAATTATTAAGATTGAATAATTCTTCATCAGCATAATTAAGACTGGGCCCTTGAAAAGGTTCTTTATTTCTTTGATAAATATCATCAAAACAATCTTGAGACATTGATATTTCATCATCAAATATTTTCTTGATCAAAGGAACTTGAGTTTGAGTCCATTTTTCTTCATCATTAAAAATGACGCAATCTTCATCATGAAACATTAATTGTAATCTTGAATTATCAATATTTGTTCCAAGCTTTTTCTTTGTAGCAAAATTGCATTTTGATCTAATTTTTGTAAGAATTTCTTTTACATTATTTTTTGAGTATGATATCTTGGTCGTCAAGACAGTAAGCTTTTGAAGAGATATTTGAATATGGCATTGGAAGATTATTTGACAAAGTACTCCAGACAGTAACAATTTGTTTGGCTAGAAAATACTCTTCAGTAAAAAGAGTATTATTGAATTTGACTTCTTCGGAAATCTATTCAAGAAGAATGGTTGAGAATTCAATTTTAAGGGTTTTAACTTTGAATTCAAAAAGATGATTAATAACTCTTTTGAGAGAGCTATTAAAAAGGGAAGTATCTGTTTTTTAGTCAATATAAATTGAGAAAGTAAATCATCATTCAATCATTTGACGAATTTCTTCATTAACGATGTTAATGATTGAAGTATCTTTGAGGGTAAAATGAAGTTTGTGATAACTTTCACAAGTTGCAAATCAATTGAAATAAAAGTTATCAAAAATTCTAAAAATAATTTGTTTGAATTTTTTAGCACAAGTAAGGTCTCTGTTAATAATATTTTGATAAATGTCATCAAGATTGAGACTTCCCTCATAAGATTTCTTCTATTCCTTTTCAATAGGAATATATTTTGAGAAGAATGTTCTTTTGAAATATTTTGAAGAATAATTCTTTCCTTTTTCTTAGAATTTTTTTGAAAATTTTTGATAATTTTATTACTACTGTCAAAAATTTCAGTAGTATTTTTTAGACATCTTATAATATCCTTATTACTTCTTTGATAGTAAGTAGTAAGAATATCATGAAGATTATCTTTTTGAAATTTGAAAAGTCTTGTATGAGGTTTAAACTCATAGAATTTAGATTCAGTTCCTGAATATGAATCTGAATGAGAACATTTACCTTTGGTCAAAGAATTTGATTCTTTGATTGAAAACAATTTATATCTTGAAATATTTTTGTCTTCCAAAGACTTTGAAGAAGATCCAGAAAAGAGACAATCTTTTGTATTCATATCTCTCAACGAAAAATTTGCAGGAGAAAAATTCTTGCAAGATAGTTTGAAGTTTTTCAAATAAATAGTACCATAAAAGCAAAATATATTGTCTTTTTGGAAATTTGGAAAAGTTGAAAAATACTTGACTCGACTCTTTTGGGATCTGCTTTAACACCTCGCCAAAGCTTAAATCAAAGGCATCTGTTTCGACAATTATTGAAGCAGTAGGGTCAAGATTCGATAAGCATGGAAAATTTTGGACAGCTTTTTTTATTTTTTTGGACAGCTAATGTGCACTCGTGAGACCATGGTTCCAGACTTTTTTGTAGTCTTTTGAAAAGAGGAGCACAAATCAACCTTATCTCTTTGATGAAGTCGCTGACATAATTGATGCAACCAAGGAATTTTTGAAGATAAGATTTGTCTAAAATTTCATCAGGAAATTTTTCAATAAAATCTAGATTTCTCTAAATTGGAATAATTGAACTATTTTGAATATTATGACCTAAAAATCTTATATTTGTTTGACATAAAATAATATTTTTAGTAGAAACTATTAAACCATTTTTCTTGATAAAATGCATAAATGTATTGATATACTTGAAATGTTGTTCTATATTTTCAAAAAATATAAGAACATCATCAATGTAAACAATGATAAAATTTAAAAAATGATTGAAAATATCATTCATGATTTTTTGAAATTCAGAAAGAGCATTATTGAGAGGCTTGTAATTGATAACAAGACGTGAAGCCCCACATTCAATTTCAGTCAAATTATTGATATAGAATGCTGAGCAACTCCAATGAGATTTGCTCGGACAAGTTAAACCCTTGTCAAGTAAATCATTGATTTCCTAGGTACAAAAGTCTAACAATTCTTTGTTCATTTGAATATGATGAGATTTTGTGGGAATATTTGATTCATGAAAATCAGAATTGTATGAAAAAGATACCACATGTTTCTTACGATCCCAAAAAGTATTTGGAATAGTAGAACAAATCACTTTTTCTATTTGTTTTTGAATATTTGAATTTTTTCTTGAATTGAAGGATTTTGCAATTGTTCTTCAATTCTTTGAAATTTAATTTATTCTTTAAGAAATCGAATATGATTTTTCTTGAAATTAATATTATTGACAATTTTGAAATTGATGCTTCTTTTAAAGAATTAATATCTTTATAAGAAGGAGGATTTGTAAATTTGAAACAAATTTCTTGATTAAATATTTTTGTAGTTAAATATTTTGAAGTAGCTTGAAAAAGATAAATTTGAATAATAAAAGGAGTACCAAGAATACTTCTTGATCTAAATCTTTAACAAGATAAAAAATATTTTTGAAACAAATATTTGAATTACAAACATGAGTTTTTGAAAGTTTGTATTGAATGTTGAGTTTCTTACCACTAGCACCATAAAGACGCTCAATAATTTTTTCAAAATATTATGTAAGTATCAATCTTTCACGGATACAATTTTGATCAGCTCCAGAATCTATAAGGACTCTAGACGTGAATTTGAATTCTTTGTTAACTACAATACTCATATTGCAGTATCATTTTTGAAGTTGAACACGATTAATAACATTAATCATTTCTTTTTCAGATTGAATATTTGAAGGAATGAGAGGATTTGATTCTTCACCAGAAGAACTGGAAGAAAATGAATAAGAAGGAGTCTTTGACTTTAACTTCTTATCTTGAGTTTTGAGAAGAGAAACTTCATTTCTAACATCTTTCATTTGACGTTCAAGAATAAAAATTTGAGACTTCATGGAATTGAATTCTGATTTTAAATCTGAACTAGAAAATTTTGAAGTTTCGAAACGATATAAAACTTTTTGCATATTGAAAGGTTCAACTTTTAAATTTGAAGGAAGAAGGGAATTAAACTTATTTTTGAGCTGTGGATCTTCAATTTGAGCAACAATCTCTTTAATAAGTTCTTCTTGTTTAGTAAGAACATTTATAATTTTACAACCACAAAGTTCTTTTCCTTGACTGGAAGAAGATTGAGAATTTGTACTAGATTCAGCATCTGAATCTTCTTGATGTTGATAAACATGTTCCAACTCTGAGTTTGACTCATTATCAAAACTAAAATTTGAATCAATAAGATTGAGAAGTTGAAGTTTAATATCTTCATCAATTTGAAGATTATTAATCTTGCCTTTGAGATGACACTTATTAGAATAAAAATTAATTTGATTAAAATTAATGAAATGTTTAGTTGAAAAGTTGTAAGTCCCATAAAATATGTAATTAAAATTAGTTGTTGAATTTTAATTAAACTAAAATTAATTTCTACCAAACAGGGCTAAGAGCAACAACTATATACAATCTAAACAACCTCTCTACTATATGATCTTCGGGAAGTGAAAAATCAATCTCAGAGAGGGAATGCCCAGTTTGTCCATCCTTTTATGTCCTTTGCCCAAACCTTGAAGCTCTTCTGCCATTAAGAACTTGTAACCTTCGTCTTTGTACCATATGTTGGCTTGCAAATCTGCCACCTTGTGACCCTCTGGAGATATGTGTGAAAAACGAATATTCATTTCTTGTGCTAGATGAACGATGATTTCAATAAGATATTGCACCTCCAAATGACATTTTCCTTCGTTGATCAATGTTACAGACAGTCTTTGAATATAATGTATTTTATGGCCCATCTGGAAACTCGACTTTCAGCCTGTACATAAAGCTCTTAACTGAGCAACTAATGTCCCCGTTTGGCCTCCATTCTTTTCAAATTTTAATGGTTGGTATAGTGTATTTTTGAAAAATGTGTGATTGAAAAAGAATGAAAAGTTTTATTATTTTTGTGTAATACTACTTTATGAAAGATTATGTGATTGAAAATAAGAGAGGAAAAAATAATGAGAAAAGACTGAGGGCCAAACGGAGGCAATAAAGAAGACTTTATACAGAAGTTATAAAATCCCCACAGTACCTCCCATTTACTATCCCTAACCACTCTTCCTTCAGCTGCTTTTTTAAATCCAAATTTATAGCTCCATACTGGTTGCTAAAATTTTGTAAGTGTATGGTATCGTAGCCAAGTAATAAAGAATAAGTAAGATATTGTTATTACAAGAACTCAGTATTTAATCTAGTTTTCAATTAAATCTAACTTTAATCGAATCGGAAGATTAGAAAATATTTATATTAACAATCTAAAATCTATACTAAATTAACTAATCTAACTAATTATTTGGAAGAGTTGATGAAACTCAAGTAGTTGATAAATATTAGGATTTCAAATTCCCATACATTCATCCATTTTAAAATTAATTCAAGATTTAGATAACAAATATTTGGATATGAAAATCAATATTCCTTATTAATTTAATAATCTTTCTCAAGTATAACTTGTTGGAAAATTTTACCGATATTGTGCATATTATATTCATGTCATTAATTTCCGTGAAATCGAAACGTAATTTCGATTTACCAAAATGAATTTGAGAAGCAAAACAATAATAGTTACCAAATTCGAATGTACGAATATGGATTAATCTCTTTTCAATTCTTGAACGAAAGCAAGCCATTTTTAGGATCGAACATTGCAATATAAACATGTAAATAAAGTTAATCTTTTTCTAAAATCAAAGTTTAATCAAAGAAATCAGAAGAAGCAAGAGAATGCAAGCGATGGATTTTCGACCGAGGCAAGTGTTGAACACTTTGTTCTTAAGATGAATTTGCCCCGTATCGGTGCTAACAATTTTCTCGGCAATCATCTCCCAAGATATAACAACCACATCTAGTCATAAGAGCACTCCAAATGGCTTAGATCAATGAACTCGAATGGAATTCTCTCTCTACCATAATCATGACTTTGATGCAAGTGGTTAATGCAAATTAAATTGTAGACATGTAATGGAATGATATGGAATTATCTATTGACTTGAATTTCTAAATGATTAAATCCAAACATATGGGGTTAATATATAGTGGTTGGAAAGGTATGTCAAAAGACACAACCATACCAAGAGACACTTCTCATAAAGAGACATAATTATTCGAAATTAATCGTACCCATATTCATGATCCTTTATGCGAAAAGACACATCTTTTCATCCATATATTTCTAGAATATTTCACAATATTCTATACGATTTTCCAATAATTTCAAGTATTTAAGCGGTTTACTTTTGGCTTAATTTCTCATTCATCAAATAAGGAATTCCACTTAAATAATATTTAAAATTAGTCACAACCAATTTTCGATACAAAATTCCAACATAACTAAATCTATCATTGCATTTGACCCTCTTATATCTCTATGAAGAATGTGAACATGTAAGGATGCATTAATATTACAAAATATTAATAATATGATGAAGAGCATAGTGATACATCTTTATTTCCTATCAAACTTTACAATGATGATTACTACGTATCAAATTTCTATTCCTTTTCTCGAACGCAAATAGAAATCACTAGACAATTAGACTAGTGATCAATTAATTGAAAAGTATTAAGTTCCTAAGAATCATTCAAAATTCAACACATGTTTTTATGTCAAAATTCATAAGCAGATATCAAAATTTCAAAAGTAGGGTTCAACGTTATCTTAATATCTATACAATTAACCAAGCATCAAATTGATTACAAAAATACAAAATAATTGATACATCATCCAAAATGAACAATTGAAAAGAAGATGGAAAGTAATCTTAAAGTCTTGAATATCTACCATGACTTCTCGATGAATCTCCTTTGACTCTTCTTCTTTTTCAATTCAAGAAATTGTTATATGAAAATAAGTGTAGTTGTGTTTTGTATCAAGATTTTATAAAGATTTGAATATATAGGTTTTTTCCCCCCCTTATCAAAAGCTTTCTCTTTGACTCTCCTCTTTGAACGATATATGAATGTCTCCCTAAGAACCTCATTTGGCCTAAATAATATGTGTAATTTGAATCCCCACAAGCCTTTCCTATAATTGTAGACAAAGGCGTGTATCTATGATTTATAGGTCCCAAAATTAGGTCAAAAATCGTGCTCTTATTGCGTTCCAAAATAAAGGTTGAATCAAAAATAGGAAAGAAAATATTTTTTGTTTCGTATATTTATGTTGTCTCATGGTTATAAACCTTGTTGTCATGCGGATATAAATCCAAATATTCTATTGATTAAAATTAATTTCTTGCTATCGTATGGTTGGAAAAATATGAAGTTGTTAAGCAAAAAGAATCAAAGCTGGCTTGTTACAATGAAAGAGATACTTCTTTGCACAAGAATCAAACTTGGATATTGGTCAATAAACCTGAAGGTAAAAATATTAAATGGATCTTTAAAGTTAAAAAAGAAAAAAAAATAGTGAAAAGATATTAGATTAAGGTTAAGACCATGTTTGATAGAGATTTTAATCCAATTAACATCAATTTTTTTTATCGTTATTTTACTATTACAGCCGTCATTTTTGAATTCTTCTCTCATAGGTAAGACCCAATTTATTCCTAACGGACAAAAAATTAATTAACAAAATCTCTACCAAACAAGCACTAAGTTGGTGGATTGTAATGAAATATTCTCCCAGTAGTAAAGTATACTATAAATAGTCATTTCAACTTTAGCAACACAATTTGATTGGGATATAGACCAACTAGATTTTGAAACAATCTTAATAAATGGGAATTAGAATAAAAAATCTATCATGGTTTTGCTAAAAATAAGATTTTTAGTAAATTTGAATAAAAGTTAATAAAATTCTAATTAAAAAGTTAATAAAAATTAGGTATCTCATGAATTATATGATTAAAATTAATTGTTGATTTTGACTTAAATTTTTATTAACTTTTTAGCTAAATCAAATAGGACTGTATATCTCCCATAAAAGATTTGAAAATAAAGGAAAGTTTACTATGTGACTCAAAAAAAATTCCTTATGGCTTGGAGCAAGCCCGGAGACATTGATATAAGAGGTTGACTTTTAGATCATTGAACTTTACTTTAAGATAAGCAAATATAGACTATAGTTAATTGCCTTATCAAGAATAGAATGATGTTGGCGGTCCATGGATGAATTGATCATAAATATTTAACATAAGATATCAAATAATATTAGCCGTGAACTTTGGTTAATCTAACGATCTAAACTTAGTAAAACTTTTATTGGGTGTATTTGAATGTGAGTATAATGATTTTAAAAGATTTTAGTACATCTTTCGAAGGCTGATATTATTTGTCAAATTCATTGGTAAAAGGAACGGTTTTCATGAAGGAAATAGAATTACAAAGTTATAATTGTTGGGTTTTTTTGATACCTAATAATTCGGACGATGATTTAAAACAGTTGTCAGATTATTTATCGGAACCATGGACTTGGCTCGGCTCGGAGACAAACTACGCTTTTGGATGGCTCAGGTTTGGGTTGAATGATTATTTGGTTAGTTAGACCATTTAGTGATTAATATAGAGTTGAAAATTGACCAATTAGTTTAGGTTATATGGCAGCCCACTTAGAGATCTCTTGGCTCATATTTGGTGACCTAAACTAACCTATATATATGTATTTATCTCCCAACCATTTTGGTGTCTGTGTGTGTTATAGCAATGGAGAGGAGAGTTGAAAGAAGAGAGACAGCAGAAAGAGAGAGAAGCCATGTGAGGTTGTGAGTGAAAAATCAATCTCAGAGACGGAATGGCCAGTTTGTCCATCCTTTTATGTCCTTTGCCCAAACCTTGAAGCTCCTGCCATTAAGAACTTGTAACCTTCGTCTTTGTACCATATGTTGGCTTGCAAATCTGCCACCTTGTGACCCTCTGGAGATATGTGTGGAAAACGAATATTCATTTCTTGTGCTAGATGAACGATGATTTCAATAAGATATTGCAACCATTGTATTATCTTCTTCTTCCTCTTCATACCTTTGTGGATTGTTAACACCACCATCATTTTCCTTTGTGGGGTTTGAGAGAGTTTGGACAGTCCAAAGTGAAAGCGAAAGTCTCGGGTTGAGTCGAGGTAAATCGGTGTTCGTTTGATTATTTTCTGAGCCCGGAATCAAGATTTATCGAGGGATTTACGCTACAAATGGTATCAGAGCTTGTGTTGTTGATAAATCTGTGATTTTTGGGGCTGAAAAACGGGTTGGAAGTGACCAGAAATCGGACAAAAAAACTGGACAGTTTTCTGGGATTTTTTCAAATTTCTGCCGAATCTGTTTAGGCGTTTTCTGGTGAAACCAAAACGACTTAGGCGAAACGGACACCACTGGTGGACTGTGCACGCCGAGAAGAAGCCGGAATGGTGACAAGTTGCCGACGCGTGGATCGCCGTTGCCGGCGCGTGGGGAGGCTGACGAGGCGCGTGAGGGCGCGTCGACTGGAATCTGGCGATGGTGTCTTCACATAGAATATTTCTGGAGATGATACAGACCCTGCTGTGTTGTCGGATTTCAGTTTTGAGCAATACAATGAAAGTTGAATGATTTTGTCCTTGAACGTTCGGGTGTCGGGTGCTGTTTTCGTGTTACTGTAGACTTTAGGATGAATAGTGATATTTCTAAAGTGGTGAATTCGCATGTCTCGATATTTACGGACCTTCAGACGTGGTCCGCTCGGTATCGTACTCTTTGCGTTTTATTATTGCAGTTAAAATAAATGTGTAGGTTAATTATTATTTTTCGCGTTAGAAGTCATCATGTGATGTGACGTTAGGTTTGGGGTAATTATTGTTTGTTGCTACATGTTAGTTAATTGTCTTAAATTCTATGTGAATTTGTCACCATTTTTTTTTTACAACGATATAATTGCATGTGACTTAAGAAAAATTTACTTGACTATTTTGTGTGAATTATGTGTCAGTACTTTACTTGTGATCATTATTTGGTATTATTGGCATGTATAGGTCTAAGGTAAGTGCGAAAAATAAAATATATTTTAACTGTAGTAAAATTTAGACATAGTTGAAAGAGATTGTCCTAAGATGATAATAAAAGAAAAGATGAGAATAGACCCAAAATTGAAATTGATATCTATAATAACATCTTCACAAATTTAATAAATCAGTAAAGATCTAACTACTAAACTCTCATATAGAGGTGTAAAAATGGGCGAACCGGTTGCCGTCCAAGTAAGGAACTGGCACAACCAAATCCTGCTTTAGAACCAGGCTAAACTGGTTAATGAGCCGGCCCGTAAACATACATAGACCCGAGGACCTGCCCATGAACCGGTCAATATTAAAATAAAGTAAGTCAATATTAATTTTTAATCGCAAAAAATTACAAAATGAATATGAAATAACCTTATTTTAATTACAAAACATTATAACATTAAAAATAAACTATGAAAAGCATATTCTTAATGCTGTCAGTGCCTTATTTAAGGCTATTCTTAATTAAAAACCTTATAAAATTAAAAATAAACCGTGAAAAGCATATTCTTAATGCTGTCAGTGCCCACTTTATTTATTTATTATTTTATTTTTTTTAAGGCTATTTCAGCCTTATACATAGAGTTGGACATGGTTTGGGTTGGATAAAACTCAACCCAATTATTGTTTAAATAAAATCCAAATCAATCAAGCTTAGGTTTATTTGGATTGGATTGGGTTGGTCAGTTGGGCTTGGGTCTAATTCAAATTATTGTTAATACAATCTGAACAATTTTTAAAATTTGAAACAACTAGAACATCTCCGTTATTTTTAGCTTATGTAAGGAATTCTTTTTAAGAATTAATTTATAAATAAGTTTAAAACTATGGAGCATTTTCTTTTTATAATTTTTTTGGAATTCCTTCTCTTGGCTCTACTATAACGTAGAGGTGGCAATCGAACCAAGCGACCGTCGGCTCGTAAAAAGAAGGCTTGTAAGCAACTCGAGCTCGTATTTGGACAAGTCCAAGCACGAGCCGAGCGGGCCTCCTCGCGAGGCAAGCTGAACCCGCTCAGCTCGCCCACAGGCGCACGAGCCTAAAGTTTACGAGCCCATGGCTCATGGGCTCGTAGAAAAAGGGAACAAAAAAAAAGAGCTCGTGGGCTCGACTCGTGAGTAGATGGGCCCAACCTATTATGTCTATATAGGTTTTTCCATTTTACGAGTTAAATTTTTTAATTCATCAAATTGGATTGGATTAAATTGGATTTTAATACATAGCTCGAGACCCAACCTCAAATTTGATTCTCCAATGGATTGGTTTTTAATTTCAATTGGGTTGGGTTGAGTTCATCGGTTTGAGCTGTTTGGATTGACTTTTACCCAACCTTAACACAACTGTAAGGCTAAAATAGGCTTGAGTTTTATATATATATATTATTTAATTTTCTAAATATCAATGGGCTTGCTGATTAATTGCCAGGCCCAATTAGTACAATCGACCTGAGCTGATATTTACATCTATAGGCACGCGAACCGACCCACTTGACCTATGGGCCATTTTAATCGGGCTGGTCCCGAGTAGGCGATGTTGGACCCACCAGGTTTGACACTGCTACTCTCACATATGATGTGGACTGATGGACTCATTACGTCCTCTTAATCCAACAACTACGTTTTTGAGTCGAGTCCAACTGATAGCTATTATTATAAAGAATGACTCGAGTTCTCGAATGCCCAAATCTAAAACGTATCATGGCTGTCCAGGTTTTTGACAATTTATAGTTGTTACAAGTTTATGACGGAAACAAGGTATTTATAACATTTATGAAAATGATTCCAAGAACCAAGATCAATGTAAGTACATAAGAAAACGTATTCAAGACTAAACAGACAGACACAAAATAGATATTATGGGACAAACTATAAATTCAAGCTAAAATCATCATCGTACATATTTTGTTAAAATATCGAACCTCGGATTCAACAGGTTCAATTCCACCATTTTCCTAAACTGGAACATAAAACACAACATTAATTCGAGCAGGTTCCCGTGGGATCAGCGTTCTTAACTATCCAAGGATGTTCCATGATCTTCTGAAGGGAGAGCCTCTTTGTCGAGTCCTTTACAAGAAGCTATAGACAGATAAGGCCAAGGGCATTAGAAATGAACATAAACTTTCATCACCGTTTTCTCCTCTTAAGTTATAAAACGTCATAGACAACTCTACCTGGCTAATGAGATTTTTAGCATCAGAAGAAACGAGAGGGGAGTCAGGGAAGTTAAGGTCAACCTTCATAATCCTAAACAGTCAACATAGATCTTGTCAGCATCTGCCCACTATGATGAAGTCGGAAGATGAATATTAATTGCATATTTGGTACGCGGCATTAAAACGCTACTGTACAATTGAAACAGACAAGATTTTGACTTACTTTCTCTTAATCCTATCAAATACTGTACAATCTAGCATGCCTAATGTGCCACAAGTAAACTATAGAATTCTTACCTTCTAAATGTGTCCTTCTGGCTTTCTGCCTCGAATGGAGGGGCACCATACAAAAATTCATAGCAGAGAACGCCTAAAGTCCAATTATCAACTCCATAGTCATGAGCCTTATTCTCCACCATTTCTGGTGCTAAATAGTCCAAAGTTCCGCACATAGTGTGTCTCTTGTTTTTTGATTGCACAGACCATCCGAAGTCAGCAATTTTCAGCCGACCCTATAATTGATATGTAAGTAATATTCTTAACACATAAACCAGTATCTAGATTGCACATTTAGGTTTCAAATTATTTCAGAAAATTCCTATTAGTAAATATGGTGAAAACATAAGTACACCAACAAAAGCTTTTTCTTACTCAATTAGATGTAGATTATTAACAATATAACACGGAAGTTAACAAATTATGCTAGCTTAGAGTAAAGATCACTATTTATTTATTAAGAGTGCCTCACCGAAAATCAGGTAAACAATATACAGCTCTTATAGCTTTAAGAAGATCCAGTATATTTAGAATGGCAGTGAAAGGAACAAATAATTAGAGATAAGAGTCGCCAATGTTGAAAAAGCAAGTTTAAAATACCTTGTTTTTACTCGTGTATTTGTCAATTTTCATCAAAAGTTGGAACATACAAAGTAATTCCAGAGAGTGGCGTCACCTCATGGTCGAGTAACAAATTCTCTGGTTTGATATCCCTGTGAATCACATCCTTCTCATGGCAGTATGCCAAGGCCTGTGTGAGACTCGCTATGTACTGCATTTCCAAACAAAACAAAAATTAATACGTACATCTCAATAGCGAGAGATATCCAAAATTAAATTACTACAGAAAATATTGCAATTTATAGGATGAGAAATTAATTAAAGAGTTGAGAGAGAGACAAACACGTGGAGCTTCATGCAAAACAAACTAAATCCATGCGACAGAATATCACACACTATAAATTTTAATTAATCAAAATTATGTGCCACGGTTCCTACCCTGGTGTACATCAAAGAATGAAAAGATTATGCTCAAGTACAGACACAAACATTTCCAAAGATAAACTGAAATGAAAGTTAAATGGACTGCAATTCCTGTGACAATAGCCAAATTATTGAGAACAATTCCTTATGAATTACAAATTTTCTGATGCCATCACGTTGGAAGAACCACAAACCATTTCTTGCTATTGAGATATAATAGCTGAAAATAAAGCAAAATACAAAATGAAAAATTAAGAAAGAGACCACCAAAAAATTTAAGAAGTTACTTAGGTAATTGGGCTCGGCAAAGTCATTCCATTGACTTCAAACAACAAAAACTACTAATTTTTTATGAACATTGATGCTTGCTATTTGGAGATCTTAAAGGCTAAGAGTAACTTCACATAAAAAAAAATATAAAATCGCAAGGTAAACAATTATAATCTAAGGTGATCTTATCAATTATACAGTTCCGTAATAGGAATTCTTGGTGTTTTACAAAAATTAAATAATTATAGTCTAAACCTGACATTGTAACATTTGCAAAGAGATAAAGAAGCTGTTTGCTGACAATGC
Source organism: Olea europaea var. sylvestris (assembly GCF_002742605.1). Classification (NCBI taxonomy): domain Eukaryota; kingdom Viridiplantae; phylum Streptophyta; class Magnoliopsida; order Lamiales; family Oleaceae; genus Olea; species Olea europaea. The sequence goes on from NC_036251.1 coordinate 30,336,653, forward strand.
ACTTTGCACATTCAGCAAAATAGATATTAATAACAAATATGATAAGGTGAAAAAATAATTAACAGATTCTAAAACAAAGGGTAATCAATAGATATTCGAAAAAACACACACAATCACACACTCAAATTGAAGAATTTGAAATACACTCATGTATCACACCGAAACCTACAGAGCTTGAAACATACATTTTATGTCAAATTTTCCCTCTAAATATAGAGCTCTCTATTGTACTTTAATGTGTTTTTCAAATGTCGATTTATCTTTATCATCTATTCATTCTAACGGAATACACTTGGATGTGCATCTAGTGAGTACTTTTTCAATGACAATGGGAGAATAAAAATATATGACATAAATGTAACTAATGAAGTAAGATAATTTATTTGGAAACTACAAAAGAATATGACTTCTACCGTCCTAAAGTTAAACTCCTTCATCGAGGTAAGTGCAATTCTTTGTTTTAATTTAGAAATGAATGCAGTTCATTGGCTTTCATGGAAAATAAAATGGACATTATACTACTGAATGCTTCATTTTCCGTCGCATAATCAGAAATTACTATATTTTATATGCTCATAATGTGCGTGTCGTTATTTAAAAGAATAAATTGTTTCTGCCACGTTCATGAACAGGCTATCTAGCACCTGCATTCATAGTTTAAAATCAAGCTGAAATCTAATTGTCTTCGATGCCTCTATTTACAACTCGATCGCAATTTCTAATTTATTATAGGAGTGTGACCAGATTGATATCGACCTATATATAAAGAATTGAGACAAGATATGATAAGGGTGAATTTTCATGGATGTTCAAATTGCTATTTGTTTTGGATCTGCTGTGTAAGCATCCATTGATGCATATGATAAATTTCTTGTTTCCCAAATAATTCGTATTCGTATTTCACTTAATTCCCTTTTGTACAGAGGAAATTCAATATTAAATCACAATTAATTTCACATTTCAATCTCAACAAGATATTCTTACACAAACGCACAGTTGTATATACACACATAAACATGCATGAAGAAGAATAAATAGAGATTACAGTGGCAGCTTGTCTTTCAGAGAGATGGCCAGATTTCCGTAGCTCTTTGTAGAGTTCACCTCCATGAGCATATTCCAAGATGAAGAAAATCCGTTCCTCATCATGGAACCATCCAAACAGTCTCAAGACATTTGGGTGACGGAGACTGGTCTGGATCTTCATTTCCCTTCTCAACTGGTGGTGCAATCTGTACTTCTCTATCTGCTCCTTAAAAATCACCTTCAGCGCCACTATATACTTGCTCTATCATAAACCAAAGCCCAAAAATCAAAAACAAATTACGTAAATTCCCAAAAGTTCAATTTCCTCAGCACTATTATATGACCTTCAGCGCCACTATATAATTACTCTTACAAGAATCCAGAAAAAAAAATAATAATAATCACTCAAATTCCCAGAAATACAATTTTCTCAGCATCAGCAGTGTGTAATCTAACAATTATCAAATAACAAAAGAAACGAATCACTCAAATTTCGATTAATTGGATCTCCACTGCATTATATTTATACCTTGATTTCACGGGCGAGGTAGACACGGCCGAACTTTCCTTTGCCTAGGGGTTTGCCAATTTCGAAATCGGCAAGGGACCATTGCTTTTGTGGGCTTTTCAGGGGTTGTTTGGGGGGCTTCTTGTGATGGGTTTGGGATTGAGAAGTCATTGAAGACGAGAAAATGAATAGAAGAATTACAGAGAAAACTGGAGAAATTAGGGAATTAGGGATTAATGAGATTGGGATGGGAATGGGAATGGGAATGGGGAGGGAAATTGGAACTTTCAAAATCGTGCCGGTTTGGAAGTTGTAGAAATTGCAATATTGATCCCTAATCTATAAGATTTATAGTAACTTGATCCCCAGCGGATAAGTTTTGTGTGGGAAATATTAATGAAGGGTGAAATTGCCAATAAAAATGGACATCAATGGCGGTGGTGATAGTAGTGGTGAAACGTAATACGTTACAAAAGTATAACATGTACGTTGCTGTGTTACAAAAAGAAAAACACGGTACGTTAATATAGTAACATTGTATTTTTGCAATCAAAAATATTGAGGATGCAAAATAATCTATTTTTTAAGTCAGAGGTGTAAGTGGTTAAATGTTGGGGATCTCCATCGCTATTTAACCTCAAGTTTAACCAAACACTTTCTAGAGTTCTTAAGAGGCAAGACGGAAGCAACACATGAACGAAGTGGAACGAGGATTAAAATATCGTCACTTACCATCCCATTTGATTATATTTTTTAATTGTAGTTTTCTATTTTTACTTTTTAAAATTAAAAGATTTATGATCAGCTTGAGAAATTCGAACGGGTTTCCTTACGGTTGATCTTGCCATGTCAAGATACTAAAGTCTACAGTTAAGAAATGTAATTTATATTGGATTTTGAAGTTAGAAATGTAACAAATGAAGATGTGGTGATTATTGTATTAAGAGGGGAAAAAATTAGATTATGAAATGTGAAAAGAAAGTGAAATCTACACTTGTTAAATACAAAATTAACTTGCAACATAAAATCACCCGATTAATGAAAATAAATAAGGTCACTCAATTATAATGACTAATACATAGTAATTGTTGTTATAGTACATTGCATAATCCTCGGGTTCTTGACTTCTTTCCAACCTTACAAATTTTAAATCAACAACGTTCGTTTTGTTCGCTGGCCACTTGAAGCTTATTTGACATAGATATTAGCAAAGAAAATTATTTTTCTAAAGAATGTGGAAATTCCTTGTCGGGTAAGTTCAGACCCGCACGAAACGCGTAACGATCTGGGCATTGTCTCGGAGAGAGGCTCGGTGAAATAGGTATGTTTATGAAGATGCGGACTACCTGCACATCGACAGAAAGACCCTATGAAGCTTCACTGTTCCTTGGGATTGGGTTTGGGCCTTTGGTTAATTAGTGAGAAAAGGTTATCGATCACGTAGAATGTGTAATCGAAAATGAATTTATGAAAATATAATTTTAAAAAAAAAAAAATTGACAAACAAACCTTTAGATGAGTTGTAGAAGCGATTCATTTCTTCAAACAACAATAATCCCTTGTTCTAAACTGTTGCTGTTGGAAACCAGCATGTGAGCTCTGCTGTGGCTCAAGAGCCAAGTTCTGTTGTAACTCAGGCTATGGCGAAATTGCCAAGCCATGCTTTGAGTCAAACTGTGATTTCAACAATTGGGCATATTGTTACTGTTTCGGTAAATCATGAAAAAAATTAGAGAAATTCAACTTGAATTTCAAGAGGTGGCAGTAGAAAAAGATATTTTAACTAACCAACTTAACTCTTGCAAGATTCTTGACTGAAACTACTCCAAAACTCAATGAGGGTGAGAGAGATATTCAAGCGATTAGTGCGATTGATGCTTGGAAATGTTCGAATTTTCTATGCCAAAACTACATCATGAACGGCTTAGCAGACTCGCTGTACAATGTGTATAGTACCATGAAAAAAGAGTAATTACTCAAATGGTCATTGAACTTTACAAAAAGTTAACACGATGTCACTAAACTTTAAAAATTATCCAATTTATCATTGAACTTTGCAAAAGATTTTCATGGGGTCTCTGAACTTTAAAAATTACCCCATTCTTCACTGAACTTTGCAAAAAGTTTCTACTTAGTCACTGAACTTTACGAAAAGTTTTTCAGTGCTCACTAAATTTAGTGATCCTTGGAAAACCTTTTGCAAAGTTTAGTGATAAATAATGTTATTTTTAAAATTCAGTGACCTCGTGAAAATCTTTTATAAAATTTAGTGATGAATTTGATGATTTTTAAAGTTCAGTGACTCCGTGGAAACCTCTAACAAAGTTCAGTGACCATTTATGTAATTCACTCTCATGAAAACTGCTAAGAAGCTATGGAAGTCATTTTAGACGGAAAAAAAATAAAAAAATAAAAATCGAAAAATAAAAAAGTCCACTTGAAATAGTATGAATAATAACTGAACGTGAAACTTGACAGCAGGCTCAAGAGGTCAAGCTCAAAAGACCCAGCCCATGCTAAGAAGGCCGAACTCGAGTAGTATAACAATTAGGGCCATCGCCGGTATTCCACACGCAAGCAGGGTATGCTGCATACCAAAAGTATCGCGCTATATGTTTAGGCAGTGAGTTCTGATCGATCTTTGGCAAACTTAATGTATGCTAGGCAAAACTCCAAGTTCTTATACATTGTAAGTTCTACAAAATGTGTGAAAAAGAGAGAGTTTTAAATTAAGAAACATATAAAATATATGACTAAAAAGCATATTTGACTAGCTTAAAATGAATTCGTCAAGCACACACTAGACCCAAACTAAAAGTCGAATTAGAACCTTTAAGAGCATCTCCATAAAACGCTTTAAACATAACATACTCTTTATTTTAACGAGTCGACTCTTAAAATTATGTATTAAGAGACTCTTTAAATTAACATTTTAATTTTATTTTTTTTTAAATGAGAGCCAAACCTACTCTCTATAATTAAATGCATTCAATGTATTTCAATTTTCAATGGAAGAAAAAAATAAAATAATTTGGATAGAAGCTAGTGAAAATAAAAGATAAGAAAAAATAATAAACATTTTTTAAGATTAATAAAATTAAGTATTAAATATAAAAAGTATGTTGAAGTATTCAAAATCTTTTACTCTCTAAATTATAGGATATGCTATTTAAAAATAGAGAGAGTCTAAAAGATGCACTAACGAACTTTATAATGAGCTTCTAATGTATAATAAAAAAAAGGCATATTTAAATTTAAAGTATAAATTTTTTTATACACTCCAACAATATTATCTTTATTTTAACTCTTCATTTTGTTTGTTTCAAGTAACACTCTCCACATATTTTGTTTAACAAATTTTTTTATATATCAACGATCAATCAATTCGAATATGATTTCAATAATTTAAGAAGTAGAATATTGAAATTTGTAATTCAAAATACAATTATTAGAACATCTTCAAGACACTATTTTGGTTCTTTATTTTGCTTTTCAAAGAAACATCCCCCTCTAATTCTATTTTGACATATTTTTTAGATGTTCAGATCAATATTCATGATTTGAATAATTAATAAGTATAGCGCTGAAATATATAATGTATTAAATACAATCATTATAAGTAAAAATAATTTGAAAAACCAAACACACTCACTATTTTAAAAAATTTAAAGTAGAAAGTCTCTTACAACTTATTTTTATATCTCAACTCTCTAAAATAGGATACTTACATGAAGAGAGTATCTTGAAAATGCTATTAACAGCCCTACATACACACACAGGCCCAAAATAATCTACAGCAAGAAATCAACAGAATACTTATATTAAACACTATTATCCAAACTGTCAATGAGAATCAAATTAAAATGGAAGGGGTACCAAAGTGGCTAAATCCCACAGAAATTCAGCTCAAAACTCTGCACAGAATCCAAACAAAGACACAGAATTGAAGAGTAGAGCTTCAAGCCTACTTGAGCTCAACAATCCAACCCATTTTATCCTCAGCAAGTCCCATTTGTAGGCTGGTGAGTGAGGAATATAGTTGCTGGGACACAACTCCAACCCCTTCGCTTCCGTAAGTTACCCTGCACGAAGTGCAAGACATATTGTTCGTGATAGGAAATTAAGGTAGGAACTCGCTCCCTCTTTTACAGGACTACGCGATAACTTTTCATGTTAATTTTAATCGTATCGAAAAATGAAAAAGTTAAGAGAGTACATGATTTACGAATTCTCAACCCATCACTTTTTTGTGGGATGAATTATTTATCATAATGAGGCAACTAGTACATAGAAATTACCTTTTACCAAGATAAGTTATGCTTCCTACAGGGGATATAACCACAGCAGTTCCCGTACAAAAAACTTCATCGGCGTCAAGCAATTCATCCACTGTTACAAACCGTTCCTCAACCTAAATATCAATAGATACACACTATATTAATATCAAATTGATTTGAAAGGCCTGCACACCCAAGTCGACAGAGATGTGAACGAGAATCCTTTAAATAACCGAGTTTTTAAAGCTATTGCCATAGACATATCAATACATAATTTTCTTATATATTATGCCAATTTTTACTCAGGAACCTATAATTTAATTATTTTTTATTTTTTGGTGGGGTGGGGGTCGGAGTGGGGATGGGGGTGCATTGAAGAGATCTATGGAATCAGCTTGGTCAGGAAGCAACCAATAAACCGTCAATAATCATTTTCCCTTGACAGTAGGGCCTTTAAGGTTTCAAGGGCATTACAAGCCGACTACAGTAGTTCATTTAAAGTTTTCAGAAGCTCATTGCTGATAGTAGCTTCTACCTGGAATCCTTGACTAAGAGCAACATCGATTATGCTCTTTCGTGTAATACCAGGAAGAATGGTCCCTTTAATTGCAGGAGTAGATATCACATTGTCCTGAAATATAAAGAGTTTATCAGACATTAGCTTTTTATATTTTTACCGAAATGATAATTCATAAAGCGAAGCACCATATGCAGAAATTAAATATTGTCATACATTAAGGATGACCATGGAAAACAAGTAATTGGACAAAACAAATAACAGGAAGTTGAAGAGATCCGAGATTGGTCAAGAAAAAAATGTACATTTTACATGAACGGCACAATGCGTCATCTCAAAGTTCTTAAACAACTAATTATTGATCAAAATGCAAATTATTGCTACACAACCAGATCCAAACTCAAGGGATATTAAATGGAACTTAAACTCCTCTGAGACTAATGTCTCAGATACGAGCGTCTTCAATTTTATCCCATCATTTAATGTAGAAATCCAAAAATTGATTATAATTATTTACTACACATGTCAATTATGTGTTATATCGAAGGGTTAAAATTGAGAAATTCAGTCGTCTTGTCTGAATAGATAGTGTAAAATGTAATCTGTTCATCAACTCAGATTTTAATTTCTTGTCATGCTGAAAGGCCCCAAAACATGCCACCAACACTAAGCTCACTAATATAAAATGGATGAAGACCATCATCATAATGACATTCCAAAATATTGCATTATTTAAATTCAATGTCTATGGTTACAAACTTTCTTAGTCACTTATTAGTCCGAGAATATAATTTTGCCTTTTTTGCATGAACAATGCCAATGATGACGAAGATATGAAGTTTTCAATGACCAAGAAATACTAGAGAGATTAAATTTCTATAATGAAGCATCATAGTTACATAAATCCAATCATAAGCATTAGTATATACTAAAACTAGGATATTTAGCCCTGCTTGACAAAGCATTTTGAGATTCATAAATTGGTGGATCCAATGAAATATCAGGTTAAAAGAAAAGAATAAAAATACAACACTGACCTGTCCATAATTTAAAATCCCAGCAGATGGGTTCAATTCAATGTTCCCAAAACGCTGTAATTCGCCATTCAAAAAGTTTTTGCCTTGGGCGCATTTCATAATATACATGTAATCAGTGGGAATAAACCCAAAACCAAGGTTGTCCCAATCAATTTCAGCCAACTCTAATGCTACATTGCTGCCCAAACCAAAAATAGAATAAATAAATAAAAAGAGCAATAATTTTATTTGCACGCCAAATTTCACTATGCGCTTGATGACCACAATTGATTCAGTTATTGATACGCTTAAGTCTTAAGGAGGGAACAAAGTAGACATCCAAACAAAAATGTACGAGTTCCACAAAAAATGAGGTTACAAGATGCAGTTGACATAGTATTACAAGAAAGATAAAATTCACAAAATAGATTTGCCTCAAATGAGAATAAGCAACTAAGCCAATTCAGAAGTGTGTACCTTTACAACAAATACATTGCAAGAGGAAACCTCTTCGAGATATCTTTTGTGAACACTATCCAGATAGAGAACATCGGAAAATCCTTTTGCTTTTGCAGCAAGCTGTACTTTTAGAACCTAGAAAATATAGTTTTGAGGATTAAAGGACGCATCAGCATAACCAGAATATAAAGATTATCTAATTATATAGTAAGGACAGTACCCAATTCCATGGTTTATCAGATATCATTAGGCATCAAAATAAATTTAAAATCACCCCAGCCACCCACCCCTATTTTCCTTAGTGGCAGATCATAATTCCACAGTCGAAAATATTCGATAAGCATATATAAGCATGTTGCAGCGACAAGTTGCTAATTGAAATAACATCTCCTCATTAAGCGTTTAGGTCTAGGAAAAAAATTTAACAAATTAATGGGAAGAGGGAAAGCAAGAATATTATGGTTATCTATCATTATGATATTCGGAAGAGAGAGAAGAAAATATTTAGGTAGAGATGTGTCCACCACACAGAAAAAGATGTTTACTACGCTAGCAAATAAATAGGCACATAAAGAACCTAGCAAAAGAGGACACAAAGGAAAGAAGGATCCACAAAAGAGTAGCTTACTGCTGCATAATTTCCTATAGTCTTAACTCCGCCAGTACCACCAGGTGTTGCTCGATGCATTTCAGTCTCGACTACTAAATTTATTGGTGCCAAACCTTCCTGGTGATATCAGAAACAAATGATAACTAAGAGGATTTGTGGAGTATGTATTAGAAGCTGGTACAAAAAATTGTGTAAAGAATATTCATTGATCAAAAGGAATGGTACATTAGATAGTATGCTTCCACAAATCAGTTGTGAAAAAATGATTTTCAAGATGAGATAATAATTTCAGCCAAAAAATACCATGCTAAAGTAGTTCCTAAATGAATATTAGCAGTAACATATGAGATTCAACTATCCATCTTATCCAAAATAATTTCTGGATATCGTTACATGTGTGAGAGTAATTATCAAGTCTATAAGAACCAGTTACAAGACTGAGCATCAAGACAAGCTTCAGGTCAAATTGAGATACAGAACCAAACTAGTTCAACTGTTAATTCTATGCCTCCTTCCAGTATCTCTAGTTCTACTCCTTTTTTCTATTCTCCCAATCAAGATGAGAAGGTATGGAATTTGGTACACCACCAAAGTTGCAGCGATGGTTCGTTGGTCAAAAGAGACTTTTTGGATGTATCTAACTCCTTTGTTAAACTACATTACAAGATATTTCTAATAGAGAAAGCCAAACTAAATAACTTATAGTGCTTTCTCACTTTCCACCAGTAGTTACAATTTACAGTCAAAATTCAAGAATTACACCATTCTTCATTAGCATTAGAAGCAGATGTTGTGATAAATCAGATTTCAGAATGTATTATATCGGTCAACAGTCAGTTATATTATTAGTAAGCATGCATGAAACACATAGCAAAAGAGCAAAAATAATATTCCTAAATGTACTGAAAGGTAGCCTAAAGCAGATAGAATTACATAACAAAAAGAAGATATGATAAAGCAACTGATTCAGGTGGCAACATAATCCATGAGAGAGTCATGATACCTTGAAATAGTTGCCAACAGGTGATACATAAATCAAAAAGGTGTATTCGGGAGCAGGTGCAAGACCTAGAACAGCTCCACTCCCCATAAGCAATGGTCTTATATACAACGAACCTTTACCTGGTGGGGGAATCTGATAGAAGACAGCAAAGCAGATACATACATTCCAATTTTATGCAACATAATAAAAACTGAAATTGCTATGCTAAATTGTCACATTACCCATCTTTCATTTGCTAAAATGGTTAGTTTTACAGCTTCCACAAACTGTTCTACACTAGGAGAAGGCATGCACATACGTTCTGCACCAGTCCTTAGTCGAAATGCATTTTCCTCAGGACGAAACAACAAAATATTGCCATCATGTTTCCTATAAGCTTTTAAACCTTCTAATAATCCCTACAACATAATTTCAAAAAAGTAATTCAGCGAAAACAAGGCAACCTGAATAGAGCAACTCCTAAAACTAAAAGATAATTTCCAGTAAAAAAAAAAAAAAAAAGAATAAAAATACAACACTGACCTGTCCATAATTTAAAATCCCAGCAGATGGGTTCAATTCAATGTTCCCAAAACGCTGTAATTCGCCATTCAAAAAGTTTTTGCCTTGGGCGCATTTCATAATATACATGTAATCAGTGGGAATAAACCCAAAACCAAGGTTGTCCCAATCAATTTCAGCCAACTCTAATGCTACATTGCTGCCCAAACCAAAAATAGAATAAACTATAAACCCACAATTAAAACAAATTAAAGTCAGTTCACTATAACTTAAAACACAAATTTGGCTCTAAATTAAAAATATTACCTGGTGGGTGAGGCCACTGGGACAGTGTTGGCAGTGTCATTTACTCTAAAAGAGGCGAAACGCGATTGTTGCAGCTGCATACATTTAAATTTTCATAACTTAAATATATCATAGAAAATAAAATCAAAGTACATATAAATTGGCACAAATCAGGAATGAAACGATAATGACATCACCATAGACAGCGCGTGGTTGAATGGTACCTTGAGAGGTTGAGCGCAGAAGTGCCTTTTGTCGGTAAGGAGTGAAGGAAGAAGCTTAATAAGGCTGCCTGAAGGGCCGAGGGTTTGGTGGTGGGCGGTGGCGGGATTGGGCTGAAGGCCTGCGAACACAGTGACGCTCTCCATTTCTCTTTGCAGCCTTCAGTTTCGCTTTTTGACCAACTTCTTTCCAAGACACGTCTATGTCGTAATTGTACTTCGCCTGGACAATAATGAGGTAATATCCGGTTAATAGAATAAAGCCATGTTTGGTTTAGAAAAAAAAAATTTTGATTTTAATATATTTTGATAAAAATAAATAAATACGTAATATAAAAATCGAGAAAAATATTGACTATCAATAAATGTATAATTGAAAATAAATTTGAAAAAAAAAATAGTTATCTATCATTATGATATTCGGAAGAGAGAGAAGAAAATATTTAGGTAGAGATGTGTCCACCACACAGAAAAAGATGTTTACTACGCTAGCAAATAAATAGGCACATAAAGAACCTAGCAAAAGAGGACACAAAGGAAAGAAGGATCCACAAAAGAGTAGCTTACTGCTGCATAATTTCCTATAGTCTTAACTCCTCCAGTACCACCAGGTGTTGCTCGATGCATTTCAGTCTCGACTACTAAATTTATTGGTGCCAAACCTTCCTGGTGATATCAGAAACAAATGATAACTAAGAGGATTTGGTTGTTGGAATTTCTAATTTTCATTTAAAGGTGATAAATGGGTTGAATTGCTCACGGGTTAACACATCTCGTTTCGTTTCATGAGATGTTCGGATTCATACTGAGTAGTGATATGTGCTAAATTGAGCTCGAAATTTTTTCATGTGCCGAACTTGTTTGGTTGGTGAAACTCACGAGCCGACGCATATCTGGTGGGCTAAGTGACCGTTTGGTGCTTCCACAAATCAGTTGTGAAAAAATGATTTTCAAGATGAGATAATAATTTCAGCCAAAAAATACCATGCTAAAGTAGTTCCCAAATGAATATTAGCAGTAACATATGAGATTCAACTATCCATCTTATCCAAAATAATTTCTGGATATCGTTACATGTGTGAGAGTAAAAAAATCACTTTTAATTTTTTTTTTTTTTTGAAATTATAATTTACATTTTTATTCTTCCATATATTATTCCAAATACATTAAGGCAAATTGTTGGAACTTTATGACCAACAAAATCTTCGGTGATTGTGAACACTAAATGTAGGCTTTATCATAATCATCAATATATATTTCTCATGTTGCAATAGTATATTTTTTGTAGAGCCTTGAGCATAGATTTTTGAATCTTAATCAAATTAATATTTGACGAGTGTAATAGGCAAGAGGCAAATCATGATCAATAAAATGAAGAATCACGATTTGGTATAGTTCTTACCAAATAAAAGTACCAACGCAACATTGAAAGAAAGAGCAATCAACAATATGCTTAACTCATGCTCCAAGAATCCCTAGTCCAGAAATGAGGTGGCATATATGTTGGCTCGATATGCTTAGAATGTGGAAGACTTTTAATTATGGAGCCTTATGAATTTATTGTTTTCAGTTATTAATCAAGATGTATCTTACTTTTTATTATAGCCAATCAATAATGCTTCACGTACAAAAAATTGATCACAGAAGAGATACAGAAATTCAAAAAATCTGATGTGGCACCATACTTCATTATTATTTCCTGACAATTTGAAATGAAATCGAAATATTGCATTCTTAATATCATTTCGAAGTGCTCACGGCCTAGTTTAGTATAAAATTTATATTATTTTACCTCTTTATTCATATATTATTCCAAATGAGAGTTCGGTCAATTCTATATTTATATGCAAATTTTGGCCTCCTGCCAAATTTTGAACCTTTCTTTATCACTTCCTAAAGTCTTCGCTTTCAAATATGATAAAAAATTGTTCCAAATTTTTCGCAAGGCCATGAATGCAATCAATTAGATCCAGATGATATTAAAAAAAAAAATTAATCTAGATTTATATGCGAATGTGAATTTGGTTAAAATTTGTCATTTGTGTGGCTCTTCAAACTTTTTGAAAGTGTATTTCATGGATTTATCTTGCACAGAGATGTATTTGAATGATTGAGAAAACACAAAGCTTTAAAACCAAGATGAAATGGGTAGATTAATAGTTGAAGATGTTATAGATTGGACTTCATAATTTGTAAGTATTATTAATTTTAATTTTTTTAAATTTTTTATGATTATTCAGAAAATAAATTGTACGTGTAACATTTTAGTAACGTTTAATTTTAATTTTACCTATGTTAAAAGTAATCAGTCCTAAACCCCAATAAAGGATAAGGGTTTCAAACTTTTCAAATTAAAAAAAAAAAAAAAAATTGGCTCGGCCCATGAGCAATCGGCCGAACCTAGCCAAGCATGAGCTTCGCTCGTGTCCAAACGAACCAAGCTTGTAAGATTAAACGCCTAGCTCTCGGCCCCATTACCATCCTAATTTTACTCTATAAATGGATCAAATCTCTGTTTTTTCTAATTAATAAACTAGTTGACCTTAAGTAGGTTTTTTTAAGTGGAGTCCTATTTTTAATTTTGCGTTTCATAAATCATATTTAAGTTTTATATTTCAAAATTAAGGTTATAATTGAATATTTAACATGTATGTATATATGTATATGTATATATATATATGTATATATATATATATAAATCAAAATTCTATATATTCAAGGAAAATCAAACTTCTTGGCAGATTTCCTCACAAGAGAGTTTATTCAAAAGAGTGAGAAAAATGAGTTGGGCAAAGAAAGTTGAAGAAGAAGAGGATTCTCAAAATCCTTTTCAAACTAAAACCTCAAGAAAGAAGAAAAGTTCAATTCCTTTCTTCGAAGATCCCCCAAAGGATCAAAAGGAAGCTTCATCTTCCTCAAATACTCTTTCAACCTTCATCAAAAAACCTGATCAAAAGCAAAAAGCTGAGTCCTCAACCCTTTCAAATTTCAAAAAAGCTGTTCAAAGTTCTGGCAAACTTCCTCAAATTAATCCTCCAAACTCTTTCAAATACTTTACTAAGAGTCTTTCTGATTGTGTTCTTACAATGGAAAGCTCTTGGATCAATCGTTATGGTGGTCTTGATGATTGCCTTGAAAGTATTCTTCCAGAAAACTTTTGGTTCATGCCTTCAAATATCCAAAAAACTAGAGATTATTACGAAACCATTCTTTCTTTGACTGGTTCTGCATTAATCTTTCATACTCCTGAACCAAGAGACAAATCAAATATTATGTTTTCAAAAATTTCAATTCTAAGAGTTCTGTCTTATGAAGACTGGGGACAGTATCCCTGGGAAGAAAAGAGATTAAATCTTTCAAAAACATTTTTCACATGTCAAAATACTTTCAATTATTTTGATTACCAGAATGCTTGGTATAAGGTTCTTCTTTTTAGGCCAGTTACCCATTCTTGGTTTATCAACTTTAATAAAAATTGTAACCCTCATTTCCCGAGTTGGTTTCAAAATTGGTTTCAGTATCATGGACTTGAAGAACAAATTTTGCCCAGTCTAGTTCTTCAAGGATATGAATTTTTCAAAAGAGAGGCAAAACCTTTTCTCAAGCCTCAAGAAAATCTTTTGTTTCAATTTGCTTTCAATATGAAAGTTTCATGGATTTTCTGTTGGGATTTCTTCCATTATGAAAATCTTCAAGATATGTTCCCAACCCACAAAATTACAAGAAGATTCAAGATCAAATGGTGGGCAAAGTTCAAAGAAACAAATTGTTGTCCAAAAGCAGTTCAATCATGGATACAAGAACAAAGAAATTTGGGTGTACCTAAATTTTCAAAGAAAGAACAAGAAGATCAAGCTGATTTTTTGACTGAAAAACAAAGAATCATTGCAATGTTATCAAAATGTAAAGATCCTGAAGAATTGTTAGAAATTTATGATCAAACTTCTAAACAAGGATCTTCAAAAACTAATGAATCTGATCAAGAAGAAAAATCTCAATATTCTCAAGAGACTGACAATGGTGATGACTTAGTTGATCTAGGTGATGACTATGCGGAGTTTCTTGCTCAAGAGAAAGCTGCAAAAGCTCAAAAGAAAAATTTAAAGAAAACTTCAAAATGACTATATGGACCCAGTTTTCTTGATGAATTGAGACATTCAAGGGTCTATCAAGTAAGGGAATTCTCCTCAACCTTTGTCCAATTCAAAATTGGTGGTGCCACATTTGTCAAGATTCCCATCAACTTTGTGTCAAACATCAAAATCTACTTTAATAAAGAAAAGATTATCTTTATTAAAGGAAGTCAAAAATTGAAAACTTTTGACTAAAGTTGATGCTGCTTTACAAGATGCTCCATTATGATGTCGTCCTCTTCTCTTTTCAAGATTCTTTCTCTCAAATGAAAGAAATTTCAAGTCCGGACTTCATTATAAAAAGAGTTCAAGATTTCATTTCGAAGCAGAGCGAATTCAGCAAGAAGAAGTTTTACTTTTCTTTGTAATTTGTTCTCTCAAAAATTTTCAATTATCATTGTAATATCTTTAAATTTTCTCCAATATCTTTAAATTTTCTTCAATTTCAATAAAAGTATCTATTTTCATAAATTTCTGTTCTTCTATTTCATCTCCTATTCCCCTGGGTCTTTAATGGTATCAGAGCCATAAGTGAACAAGTGAGATTAGTTTAATCTTATACCATAGGCACTGTTCAATAGGTTTAAATTGGTTTGAATTCATGGATGTCTGCTGAATAGACGTTGGTCAGCCTTGTAAACGTTGGTCAGCTGTGTTAGGTGGTCCCGTTGGGTGGTCCCGTTTGTAGGCTTGGTAAGAACCAATCTATCCTATTTTACTGTTTTTATTGTGTAATTTTAATTTGATTTCATTTATTCAACTATGTCTTCGGTTTCAAATTGGCTAAGGAGATCTAGGTCTAGAAATAGATCACAAAATCAAAATGAAAATAGTTCAAATGTTTTTCAAAACGAAGAAGAAGTTGACAATGCATCAAATTCATCTGCATCTGCATCAAATGATTCCAATTCAAATGAATTTCAAATTGCAAAAATTGAACAACAACTTCAAAATTGGACTATTCCAAAGATAGACAAAAATTCTATCTATGAAATAGGAAAATTTGATTTCACTCAAAATTATGTTATCAAAACTTTTGAACAAACTATTTCAATTAATAGTTCAAATGCATTCATCAATTTATTTTCAAAAGAATCAATTGAATCGCACAGAAAGAGATTTAAATATCTTCATGTTGGTTTAGTTCAAATTGCTGTTAAACCATTGTTTAGACTTGGTTTAGACATTCCAATACTTATTACTCTTAGAGATAAGAGACATCTCAATTTCAAAAACTCTCTACTTTCACTTCTTGAATCAAACCTTGAAAGTGATCCAGTTTTTTCAAATTGTTATCCAAATTTTTCAATAAAGCTTTCTGATGGAGCAGTTTTAAACGCTCTAAATCTTCATATTCAAACTCGAAATCTTGAGTTTGATAGTCGTTCAAATGCTTTTGCTGTTATTTACAGGATTTATTACAAACTCATGAATACTCAACTCAATATTGGTGCACTTAGATCTTCTCCAAAAGAAGAAAGTCTTTTGGTTGAAGTTAATCCTTTTCATTCAAGTGTCGAAATTCCTAAAAGAATTCCCTGGAATCTTCAATCCAGAAATTTAGAATGGAATTTTGATAATATTCAAGCACCAATTCCTGCTCAAACAAACTCCACTCCAAATGAAATTTTAACTTTTTCTGACGGAAAAGCTAAAGTTATTTTTCAAGGATCTTCATCTAGAATTCCCAGATCTAACTCTTCTAGATCATATAGATCTGAAGAAAGAACTAAGAATTCTTTCCAACTTTCAAGAAACTCTACCTCAACATCTTTTAAAGGAGTAGATTTCACTCCTAATATTCCAAATCCTTTTTATCAACCTAAAGAAAAAGAAGAAGACACTGAGCAACCAGGGTCTCCTACTCTTTCTGATATGGTTCCTCCTTCAAATTCTGATTTTGATCATCAGTGTAATGTAATTTCTTCTAAGATCGATAGAAGAAAAGAGTTCAAAGATGATCAAAATACTCCAGTAAAAAATTTTCGAAAAATTTTTAGACATCAATTCTCTTCAAAAAAAAAAGAACAATTTTGGAAAGATTATTTTGAATCTTTTACAGAATTAAGCTTTTATGATTGGATACAAATCAAAGTTTTCGAAAAACAACCAGAAAAACCTCAAGTTTTTACTACAAAAACATCTTCAAAATCATGGAAAACTCCTGACGGAAATACTTTCCAATCAATTCATCCTCCTCTTCAAGATATTTCATATACTCATGGTAAAACTGAAATTCTTGCCTCTCCACTCAAAAGAGTTCAAAATTCCAAAGAACGACTTGATGAATTTCAAGTTGTTGCTAAGGATATCAAAAACATTCAAGCTCAGAACAATTTTACAAATATTGTTCTTCAATCTGTTTGTTCTCAACTCAACCGAATTGAATCAAATTCTGAATCTGAAACTTCTACTGTACCAAAAGATTCTTTTAAAGAATATCGAGACAGTAAAAGTAAAGATAAAAATATTTCAAAACCATCTTCATCATCCCCGATTTTCAAAAATGACGATATTATTCCTACTTTTGGAAAATCTTCTCAATCTCTTTCAACAGAAAATGAAGTTCTTTCAGAACTTGTTAATCAATTAAAAAATTTTCATGTTTCAAAAAATATCAATACAATCGATTTTGATGAAATCGAAAATCAATTTACTGATGAAAAATTTGATCTGATTAACAAACTCAGAAAATCTGATTATCAAAATATTCCAAAATTTTATCCTCGTCCTTCATTTCCAGATCAACTTTTTGAAGAAAAGTTGCCTCCTCAAAGATCATACGATGGTTCTTCCGGTGTGGAATGGAACATAGATGGTCTTACTGAACATCAAATCATCAATCTTTTAGGACAAATGACCATTTGTTACAAAACCTTTTTGGCAAAAGGAACCACAAGGCTTCAAGCTACTAATAATATTGTTCTTGGATTCACTGGACAGCTTGGTCAATGGTGGGAAAATTATCTCTCATCTACTTCAAAAAATATTATTTTTTCTGCTGTCAAACGTGATGAAAATAATAGTATTATTACAAATGAACAAGGAGAATCCATTAACGATAGTTATTCCGTTCTTGGATTAGCTATTATCAAACATTTTATTGGAACTCCAGAAAACTATATTCAATTTCAAAATGATATTCTTATGAACTTAAGATGTCCAAAACTTCAAGATTTTCGATGGTATAAAGATATGTTTTTAACACGTATCATGCAAAGAGAAGATTGTCAACAATCTTTTTGGAAAGAAAAATTCATTTCAGGACTTTCAAAACTTTTTGCTGAAAAAGTTAAAAATTCAATTTTAGAAGAAAATAATGACCTTCAACATCTTACTTATGGTGAAATTATTAATTTCATTAATAAGGAAGCTCTCAATTTATGTAATGATTTAAAACTTAAATCTAAATTGAAAGCAGAAAAGGCTCAAACTCAAAATGAGTTAGGATCATTTTGTGAACAATATGGATTTGAGAAAATCTTACCTCCTTCTTCAAAATCAAGAAAAATTCTTCATAAGAAAAGATTCTCAAAAAGAAAATACTTTCCTGAAGAAAATTTCATAAAAAGAAATTTTCAAAAAGAAAACAATTTTCTAAACGAAAATTTTCAAGAGATTTTCAAAAGAAAAATCCAAAAGTTACATGTTGGAAATGTAACAAAACTGGTCATTACTCCAATAGATGCCCTCTCAAAGAAAAAATTAGTACTCTTCAAATTGATGAAGATACTAAAACTCAGCTTCTCAATCTTATTCAGTCTAGTTCTGACAATGAGTCTAACTCTGAATTAGAACAAGTTTTTATTAATCAAGAGGATTCTGATTATGAATCTACTCAAAATTCTGATTCTTATACTTCTTCAAATGATAAAGAAATTTGTGGTTGTAAAACTATAAATATCTTAACAGGAGAAGAAGAAATTGTTCAAAATATCATTGATAGGATTGATAATCCTAAACTTAAAGAGAAATTTTTATCTTTGACTTCATCCTCTACATCAAAAGAAAATTTTGATGATATCAATCTTACAAATATTCTTCGTCGTGCTCAAAAGGAATTTTCAAAAGTTCCTAAACCTTCAATTCCTGATCTTCAAGGTGAAGTTAAGGAAACGAAATCTCAAATTTCAAAACTTGAAAAACATGTTCAAGATATTCGTATGGAAGTAGTTTGCCTTAAAGCAAAAGACTTAACCAATGAATATTATTCTCAAAATAAAGGAAAATCCAAAGTTCCCTCAAAAACTCCTTCACATCATTCTCATCATTCTGAATCATCTTCATCTGATTTTTCATCTATTTCAAAATTTCCTCAAACTGAAGAAGAAAAGATTAATGTTATTAATCGAATTCAACTTTAGAAATGGTACTGCAATATGACTATTGTAGTTAATAAAGAATTCAAATTCAATACTCGTGTTTTGATTGATTCGGGTGCTGATCAAAATTGTATTAAAGAAGGACTTATCCCTACAAAATATTTTGAGAAAACTACTGAACGCCTTTACGGTGCTAGTGGTAAAAAACTCAATATTAATTACAAAATTTCAAAAGCTCATGTTTGTAATTCAAATATTTGTTTCAAAAATATTTTTTATTTGGTAAAAGATCTGGATCAAGATGTTATTCTTGGTACTCCATTTATTGTTCAAATTTATCCTTTTAAAGTTGATTATAAAGGATTAACTACAAAAATTTTTGGAAAGAAAATTCATTTTGAATTTTCAAATCCTCCTTCTTATAAAGATGTTAATTCTTTAAAAGAAGCTGCAATTTCAAAAATTATTCATAATATCAATTTTAAAAATAACATGTATTAAATATATATATTACTAATAACTCATCCCACCCACCTCACCTCCTCTCATTAAAAACTTGAGTTAATTATTTCAATACTCATTGAACTTTACAAAGTGTCACATTTCACTCACCGAATTTTACTTTGCACCTCATCACTCAATCGACTTTGTAAAATTGCACTCTATCACTCCCCGAGTTAATTTCGTATATATCGTTCCCCTACATGGAAGACGGCTTGGACACTTGACGATTAAATTACTCCAATTCAATATTGAATTGCCATGTCATTAATCCCCCAACCCCCAAACACGCCTCACTCTTTAGAACACTTAAATAGCAATTAGTTAGAACTCTAGGCTCTTAAAAAACGTAGAACTTGAAGCTTGGAAGGTGGATTTCAATACACGTCATGAACCATAACCCGAAACTGACCCTACATCATTGTCGAAGGCCCCACCCCGACCATGAATATTGGTGTTTTCAATACTGGCACATGGAGGGTCCACACGGAGGTAAAGCACATCGTTTTTTTTCTTTGAAAATGTTGGTGGTCTATTTCTTTTATGTTTATGTAGTTCTTCTATGTTGTTGTGGTACTATTTTTTAAACTAATAACTTGTTTCACTTTTTGGTGTGGGATTTGTTCTATATACTATATAGTTAAATGATTATTTTCTTTGATTTTGAAAATCGAGAATGTCAATGTACTTACGCGACATGTTTATATTTTTATGTTGGTCTGCCTAATTTCTATTTAGGATCCATTTGGCTGTTTAAGATTCATTTGGCATAATTACCCATCTTCTTTATTCCCGAGCTTGTTTTGTTGATCTTTTTCAATTTCTTGTTTTCATGACAGATACAAAGGATGACACAGACTTCAATGATTCTAATAACGACTTATCGACTGGTAAAGATAATAGATTGTTCGACGATAATGTGACAGAGGAAATTGAGGTAGGTTGTAATGAAAAGGCAACTGAACGGGAAGAAGATGATGTAGCTATACAAAACGAATACAAGGATGTCGACGATATGGAATGTCCATCATCGAAATAACTGTTGTCTGTCATTTGATGACGAGGTTAGGTATCAATTTTCGGAGTTTATGGCTGAAACGGATATGCAAGATCCACAAATTCATGTTGGTCAGTAGTTTAGTTCTATGCAAGAATTTAGGAAGGTGATTCGAACTTACTGTGCAGCAAACTGATATAATGTGAAGTGTAAGGTGAATGACGAAAATAGAGTTCAAGGCATTTGTAAATCAGATTGCCAATGGAGAATATGGGCTTTTAAGATGAATAATTCGGACACGGTCCAAGTGAAGTCATATACGCCTCAGCACACATGTAGTAGGAATCAATACAATTGCCATTGTAATTACATTTTCATAATCCATCAGTACATTGAGCAATCCAAGGCAGATCCGAAGTAGAAAACGAGAAATATGTAGGCAACTGTGGAGAAGGACTTGAAGGTAAATATTACTCAAAATGTAGCTTTGAAAGCAAGAAGTTATGGGAAAAATTGATTAATGGGAATATTGAAGAATAGTTTGTGTCACTAAGGTCGTACACGAAAGTGTGTTGAGGACCAATCCAAGATCCATAGTAATGATAACACTTAATGGCTAGGTTTTTCAAGGTATATATATAATGCTTGCAAATTAGGGTTTCGACATGGCCCTAAAAAATCGATTGAAGTAGACGGATGCCATCTTTGGGGTGTTTGGGGTGGTGTAATGCTCATTACATTTGGCCTAGGTGTGGATGCATTTATCCAGTTTGCTTATGCCGTTGTCCAGAAGGAGAATATGATTGCATGGAGATAGTTTTTGAAATATTCGGTGGAGGATATTTAGATGGAAAATGGGCATAACCAGACCGTGATGATCGATTGGCAAAAGGGCTTGAGTAATGTGATTGACGAGTTATTTCCAGAGGTGGAGCATAGGTTTCGTGTTAGACACATGTATGCAAACTTTTTCGATAAGGGATTTAAGGGTAAGACTTTAAAGGACTTTCTTTGACGAGCTGCTAAGTTAACTACAGTGCCCAACTTCAGATAATGGATGCAATAAATTCGCTAGTTTAGTGAATCCGCTTATAAATGGTTGATGGAAAGGCATCTCCGAGTGGAGTAAATCGCATTTCAGGACACATTCGAAAAGTGATATTCTATTAAACAACTTGTGCGAAGTTTTCAATAAAATGCTAATTATTGACGCGGAGAAGTTGATTGTGGCTATACTAAAAGATATGCAGTTGGGATTTATGACTAGCATTGAAAAGTGTCGAAGTAAGATGAGAATGTACGTAGGGCAACTATGTCCTAGAATTAAAGAAAGGATTGCCAAGATAGCTAAGAGGGCAAATGAATGCTCATTCCACTTATCAGGAAGGCCTAGATGGCAAGTAGAATGCAGGTTAGATTCTTATGTCATTGACTTGGAAGAACAGAGTTGTGCCTATAGGTGGTAGGACTTGACAGAAATACCATGTAGCCATGCATTGGCCATTATACGGGAGTGTAGAAATGATCCTAAGAAGTATGACCAATCTAGACGGTAGATACCTATTTGAGATAAATCCAATTAATGGAGTACGATTATGGCCCCAGCTAGACGTTCTTCAAATCATGCCACCATCATGGACGTCTCCGTAAAGGGAAAGAAAGCAAAAGAAATGAGGAGGCAAGCTGATAAAGATGTTATTGCAAACTCCTAAGGAAAATTGCATGTTAGAAGAAAATGAAAAGTATCGATGACATGTTCAATATGTAACTTAAAGGGTTACAACAAAAGAGACCAATCTAGACGGATGCACGTTTCAACGTACGTATTTAATTGAAGGTTTATTGTTAATTTGAATTTAAAGATAGTTGATCATTTGGTTTCCCATCTCTAGAACTGGTATGACGGACGGAAGGAGACATGTAAGTACTTATAATGGCTAATGTTTATCTTTTTCCATTGAATGATGTGCTAGTTTAATGTTGTTGTTATAATTGCTGAAGTTTATCCTATTGTTATTTTCATTAATAGGGAAAACTGGTTTTTGATCGAGGGAATGGATCTAGTTTGAGTAAAGCACATGATGAAGTTCACAATTTTCACTTCATGCCCACTTCCGAAGTCGAGAGGCAACATCAAACTATTGTTGTCAAAGATGGGCCAGCTCCTTCTATCTCTGGCGGTGGAGTTATATTGACAGAGCATACCGAACTTCAAAAAATGGAAGCTATTGGTTATGCTGGTAATCAAATTTGTGGTGGCTGCATGTACTTGTCTATGTCATTCTTGGGGATGTTTTATGATAAGTTTGCTGCTAGTTTTTATGTGATGCACATAGGAATATAGTTGTGGTATTTTTTTGATGGTGTTAGATGGTTTAATGCTTGTTTTTGGATACACAAATTATAATGTCACATAGCCAACTAGTTTAGGCATTTTTGTGATGTTTTGGAAAGTGGTGGTGTTGGTGTTTTTGTAATGGTGTTGGTTACTGTAATACTAGTCTGTGGATGAATAGATTATAAATTCGAACAACCTACTGATGTTTCTAGTTTTGTTGGATTTCATTTTTCAGTTGATGTAGGAGCTGTAAAAACAGCTTTACAAAGCATGTTATATATAAAGTTCAGCAAATACCACCAACACTTCAAATTGAGATGCCTATTTCAAGTGAGATTTTACTAAACAAAAAAGTTCAACATAAGCCATCGTTCACCAAATATAAACACTGCATATGTAAACTAATTCCACTTACTTAAATAGTTTTTAGTACATCACATAATGAAATATCTAAGATAGACAAACTTCACTAATTTAACATAAACACATACTATTTAGATCACGAAATATCTCGTAATGCATACAAGAACATTAAATTTAAAACGTCTTCTCGTCAATTACATAGTTTGAATCTATTCGATAATCTTTTCCCTTTTGTTTCTCTTTGGCATCCATTTCTACTTTTCCCTTGCGGAATGTAATGTTGATGGATATCTCGACATCCGATTATTCAGTAAATCGAGTACAAGTTTTGAACAAACCCAATAAACCTTCAGTTTGTTGTGTGAGATTATGAGTGGCTGAATAACCGCATCTTGATTCCCGTTCATCTCTAATACCATTGGACTGACCCTTATCTTGCAATGGTTTTCGTTTGTCAGGCAAAACGTTTCTCCACTCGAAAAATCCACAATCTCTAGTGCAATAAATGAATAACCAACCAATGTTTGCAGTCTTTTCTACTTCCATCCATTTCATAAAGCCATTCACATAATCTGGACATCGTTACTTCTTTGGGCATACCGACAATTGGTGCCCTGGCTATCTACAACTGTGGCAAATCCTCTTTTTATTTCCTAACAAATAGAAACATATATTGTATCCATGAATATACGGTAGATATGTTTCATAAACATAAGAAAGATGTACATAGCAAATTTACATG
Organism: Olea europaea var. sylvestris; assembly: GCF_002742605.1. Taxonomy (NCBI): domain Eukaryota; kingdom Viridiplantae; phylum Streptophyta; class Magnoliopsida; order Lamiales; family Oleaceae; genus Olea; species Olea europaea. The sequence goes on from NC_036251.1 coordinate 30,360,472, forward strand.
TGGTTTTGACACTACTAAAGTGTTTGTATCAAATATACCTAGCTAATTCAAACAACTAGCTGTAAAGACACCTATTCAGAATCAAACTAATTGGAATTCAAATCATCTACAATAACCATCTCAAATGCTTCCTACCTCATTTGGTTAGAAGTATAGAACAAGCATAAAGTTTTGACAAAAACAAATAAAAAAAAAAGAATTAAACAAACGCAGAATATTGGGGAAAAGATTAGTTGTAGAATCAGAACTCTTGCTGCTTGTTGGATTTTACAGTTAGCAACTACTTTCAAACTCTAGCACACCACCAATCTCTTTCAACAACAACAAAGCCAATGATTTCAAAAAACTTATACTTCGAATAACAAAGCCAACAGCATTGACATTACTGTAAAAAAAGATGGGGAAAATTTTAACATTACCTACATTTGTTTTCTCCATTTCAATAGTTTTCAAGAATCACCCTTGTCAGACCTTCAATTTTCGAATTGGAGTTAGGGCTCGGAACTCCAGATTTAAGAAATGAATCTCATTCTTCTTTTGTATATATATTTCATTCCATCTCAAGCTTTCATTATAAGAGCTGTGTTTGGGGTTTGGGGATTAATGACATTGTAATTCAGTGTTGAATTGGAGTAATTTAACTGCCAAGTGTCCAATCCGTCTTCCACGTAGGTGAACGGTATAGACGAAATTAACTTAGTAAGTGATGGAGTCCAATTTTACAAAGTTGAGTGATCGGGTGCAAAGTAAAGTTCTATGAGTGGAACGTGACACTTTGTAAAGTTTAGTGAGTGTTGTAACAATTTACTCTTGAAAACTTTGACCTCCATCTCGTTTCTCTCTCTCTCTCTCTCTCTCTCTCTTCTATTTCTTCCGTCGAAAAACCAATCACCATTAACCACCGTAAAAAACCACCATTGCAGCCACGTAGGGACCACTGTGCATAGCGCAATCGAGTAAGATTGCTGCTCATAAGACCACCACGCACAAGTCCATTGATCTAATCCAATTTAGGATGGTATTCAGGGTTTTTAGGTCCTTTCTCCGGTAACGATGGTGATACAACCTTTGTCCTCCGAAATCTTCAATATCAATGTCGCCCGAATACGATAGCGCGACTGTAATCTAGCCGTCGATCACCAATTTGGCTATAGCCTTTGCTATCCTTTATCAGTTGGTGCTTTACAACGACTTTTTCTCAGTTGGCCAATAGCGATGACTACTTAGTCAAAGTTTGTGTTTATTTTCGTTATTGGTTGTTGGTGGAAAATAAAATGGTTGCTTCTCCCTCTATTCTATTGGTTGTTGGTGTGGTGGTGGCGGCGACAATGGTTTCAATATTTTGGGGTTTTGGGAGTTTTGCCCGTAGTTTTTGGGATCTTTTTTGTTGAAGTTCTAGATGGTTTTTAGTGATGTTTGTGGTGCAAGTGGGGTGGTGCTAGATCTAATGGTGATTGTGGTGATGCAGGTATTGGTGTTGTTGGCGATGGTGGTCGATTTGTTAGTAGTGATGCTGAGGTCAATAAATGGCGGTGGTGCAAGTGGCGGTGGCAGCGAGGTGGTATGGCATGCATTGGTGTCAGTGGAGTGGGATTAAGTTGGGTGGATCAAAGTGGAGTGGGATAAGGGTGTTTGTGACAAATTATTTGGATGATTGTGATCAATAAATAATACGTGACCTAAAAAATATGAGATTGTGACAAATTTTGAAATCGTGACTCATAATTTGTTAAGTTGTGACCGAGAAATAACTTGTAATCAATTAATTTAATAATTTATAATCGTGAAATAAGTTGTGACTTATTTAATTTGTAATTTGTGACTGAGAAATAACACGTGACCTATTAATTTAATAATTTGTGATCAATAAATAAATTGTTTGCTAAAAAAATTTGTGATATGTGACTGTGGAATAAGTTACGATTTATAAATTTTGTAATTTGTGACGGAGAAAAATATGTGGCATACTAATTTGATAATTTAAGATCGATAAATAATTTGTAACTTATAAAATTTGTTATTTGTGGCCGACAAATAATGCATGATCAATTAATTTAATAATTTGTGACTAATAAATAAGTCGTGACATATGAAATTTGGAATTCATAATTGTGACATTCTCTGACTAACTAGTAAGTAATTGTAATAATAAATTGTATAGTATTGTGATATTAATATGTTTAATTGATAAAAAAATTTAGCAATCTATTTTAATTCAAAAATCGGGTCATAATTATTTAATTAACAAAATATGTTAAAGACCTATTTTAATTATGACCTGATTTTTGAAACTTTAAAATATATTTGTTAATTTTGAAATTGTATTTTCTAACTACATTAATTTTCTATTGTTCCCTTTTTATAATTATCAGAAGAAACGTTGAATGTATGTTTAGGGGTAGGAGTGTCCAATCTCATAACAATTATCTAATGTGGAATTTTCATCGTTAAGTTTTGTCCAATGCCTATTTAACCTACTCACAGTCTTAGGGGCACAGTGAATTGAGACTTTATAGACTTTTACATATTACTTTTTAAAGTGGGTGATTTTTGTGAATTTTATAGACTTTTATGGATTCGCTAAGAATTAATAAAATGTCTTCTACGGATTTTTGTAGACTTTGATAAAATATTTTTAAAGACTTTTCACTTTGCAAATTCATTATATATTTGAAAAATTGTAATCTTTTTTACTGCCTAATTAACAATTTTGAGAACCATGATGCACAAAATTTTCTTGGGTAAATTTACTAGTTACGATTTGGTCGTTCAATTTTGGCTCAAATAAAATAATAAATTTTTGTACATCAATTTATAAGAACATAACCAAAATTTTTTCATGAAATTAACATAATTTCTAAGAACACAAATTGTTCTTAAACGCGCACACACACACGAAAGATTGATTACATGGAATTCTACATTTTGAAATAACTTTATATAATTTCAATTCAAAAGTAATTATGTACATACAGAATAATTATAAATTGATTATAACAAATAAATTGAAAAGATATGAGAAAATCCTAAAATTAGAAAACGCAAAAAAAAAAAAAAAAGGTGTTGCTCTGAAATCTTCACAAATCTTAGAGGATATGAGATATTTTCTTTGAGATTTGCTATTTATATTTTTCACCAAAAGGTCTTCAAAGGTTCAGTCAGTAAGAATTTTGCCGAAGTCATTGTTTATTTGAATACCTAATGAATTATAGAGAATTATAAAAGTTTCAATTAAATACCTCGTGACTTTTAGAGATTTTTTGAAAAAATTACAGAAGTCCCAATTGAATTTACCTAAAAGTTTAGAGAGTCATTAAAGTTTCAATCAAATACACTTAGGAGTATTTTAAAGTCCCAAATGAATATAACCACTACATCTCATGACTGCTCAAGCACATAAGCATTATCTAAGAGTAATATTATGTATTTAGACTCATAACAATTATTGAGTCTATGTGGCAATTGTGACATTTGTTGATTTGCAATTTTAAATTCAACTCTCGATTTGTCATTCAGTTTAATCCTCATCCTCTTCGTTCACTGTAGGGTCATTGTTGATGGATAATTGTTGAATTTGTGGCTGTTCATTATTTTAGGGTTTTTGGATTATTAAATCTTTTTCCTTTTCCTCTCTCTCTCTCTCTCTCTCTCTCTCTCTCTCTCCCCCCTTTTTCAATTCTTAGAATATAATTATATTGAATCTGTTATTTGACGGGGACGTTGCAACTCGCAGAACATACTATTTTTTTTTATATGATCATGGGTGTCGGGACCAGCTCACGCGCATCTCGATTAATCTCACGAAACTCTGAAATTTACAGTCGAGTACTCATTTTAATGACCTTGAGGGGACTCGAATTGGCGATAATTAGGGAGCAAACACAAAGTGTGACCACTGAGCTATCCTTCAAAGTTACCTAAACATACTACTTGTTCAAGCTTTAAGTTTCAAAAATATCTATAATAGATTGCATATACGTACGACCTTATTTTTTTTAGAACCAGTTGAATGAAGTCGAACTAGTTTGATTCCTGATAACTCGATTAATCTTATTCTCGTTAAAATTCAAACGTAATTAAATAGAAATATGTTTTTTGTGTACTTTTTTTGTTATCTTTTCTTATTCTTCTTCTAGGTTATGGAATTATATTAATGATACAATATTGAGAGGTAACCACATACATAAAAAGGTGTTCTGCTTTTAGATAAATGAACTTTTTTCCATACTGTTGAAGCTCGCTTAATCGTTTTATACAAGCCCACCTTGTGGTTGAATGTTGGCTCCACCTTTGGTATGTTAATGTTGCGACTTATGTTGTATGGCATGTGACTCCCTCTACTCTCTAATGGTTTGTAACATTGTGATTTTGTATGCGCTGTTTAACAAAAGTAATTGTAACTCTAACCTACATATGTAACTAGTTCAAATGGCATACGTTCATACGAGATGTCACAATTTTAAATACTGTTATCTCGTAATCTTTGGGCGCATTCATGTGATGTTTATTCATTTAGACATAGATGGTTGTTAAATGTGACCCCTTGGGACATTTGATAGGATGTTTAACAACATAAAATTATATCTTGTATCCTTTTATATTGTAGAATTGTTACTACAAAGTTACGGCCCTCCAATTGTGTAAATAAAAAGATAATGCTTGTTTTTCCTCAACTATTTACTCTTCCTCTGTATATCACGGTAAAAAAGGAACAAACATCGTTCCGATTACCGTAATTTTGGGAACAAAATTTCTGAAATGTAAAAAAGAAAATGAAATTCTAAATTAGTTGGATTAATTAAATTCCTAAATACTCAATTTAGCAATTTTTTATTATCAAAATTAAAAGTTAAACCTACGCTCTGGACTAATTTTTCCTGTTAAGTGTCTATAGTTTCAGCTAAAAATGCATTGTTAATAAATTGATGGAGAATGTATGGTTAAAAATAAGAAATTTTTTTTAATTTGTATGTAATATTATTTTATTGAAAAATATGTACCTAAAAAGAAGAGAAGAAAAAACATATTTTGGAAGGGGATCAAACAAAGGCTAAATTAGTGAATGCTCTCAATTTATTTCCTCAATATGAATGCTGTCATCATAATGTAATGCCTACATAAAAGTGATTATTCGAATGCACGGTTAAAAGTTTAAAAAAAAAATTATGAGAAAATGTGAAAAATAATTTTTTTCAGAAAAATATAATTAAAAATGAGTTAAAAAAAAAAGAAAATGTTTTCAAATAATCACTTCCAAATAAGTGCTTAAGGTTACACATGACTAGGTAAAACGTTAACAAATATTTCATGTCTTTTTTACTCGAACATGTCCAGTTCAAGTATAGTATCAATAAGCACTTACTATAGAATCACATGAAGGAATATTTCTCTTTTAAGTGCGAGTATTATGTCAAGCTTCAAGAAAGATTCCATGAGTGAAAAATAAACATGAGATTACTAATGAACCTAATAATAAAGTATAAATTCGTAAAGTTATGAGGTGACATACCCAAAAAGAGAGAAAAAGAGGTGACTTGAAAAACGAAGCCAAACATAAAGAAAGTCGCTTAAAATTCTTTTGAAGTCAAAAACATGTTTGGTTGTTTAGAGTGGCTTCTTTCATGCTTATGATCATGAGAGAGCAAGCATCCTGTACATTCTTTTTCATCTTGAAAAGTTACTCATAAGGCTAGCCAAATATGCTATTTTGTAATGTTTTAAGCTTAATAGCCAAAACATGCACGTCAAGACTAGAAACAATCCTCAAAATGAAAAAAAACTTATATGAAGGACCCGTTTGATAGAACTTTTGCTTTTGCATCTTGTAAAGCTACTTTAATTGGTGCTTAAGAATCAATTTCTCAAAGAGCTTTCTCAATAATCCAAAAGTAGTTTTTAGGTTTCAAAAACTCCTTTTGACTTCTCAAAAGTCATGTCAAACAGGCCTTAGTGTTGTGAAGATGAAATCTAAAGTCATAATAGTTGAAACAAAAATAGAAATTTAGTAGACTGATAACATAAGAACAATAGTCCTCAGATCAGTTATGGCAACTCGAAATAAGATCAAGCAAGCAAAAGGATCCAAACAACTTCCCCAGACAATGGCAACAGCACAGACATCATAAGTTAATTTTTATTTATACCAGCAGTAAGAAATCAGAACTCAAAATCAATCTTCAGACCTGACTTCCAGCTCCTACAGCACATCAAAGCATTCATCATCTCTGCCCCCGAAGTAATGACATGATGATCAGGTGGTCTATTTTCCAAGTAATAGTAAGCATCGTGTGAAGTGGCCACTGATATAGGGATGGCCAAGAAGTCACGGGCAATTTTTGAGACGTTTGGATACTTGGGAGCTTCAGATTTCCACCATAGCAATACATTGAAGTTTTCGTCCCAAGGTAAGACGGGCTCTTCTAAATATGAATCCAGATCAGACTTTTTTGACTGATTATTGGATTGGACAAATTCACTGTATTCTTGGCCTCCAGGAAATATTTGAAACTGTTCTTCTTTATCATTTATTGGATTTCCCTCTTCTGTTTTAAGATTTGAAGTACCTTCAGAATTATCCATTTCAATGCCATGGCTCACATAATCTGCATAGATTGTACGAACAGCCTCCAAAACAGCACCACTTGGAAAGATGCCATCTATATCTTCAAATTTTCTGGAAATATATTCTATGTATTGCATCTTGCAACGTGGATCCATCACCGATGCAATTGCCAGGACCAGGAACGTTTCTTTTATGTACTTATCAAGCCTTCTAAGCATTATCTTAGCCACGCAGCTAGCAAAGGAGACTGAACTGGTGGCTTCAAGAATTAAATTTGCACGAAGCTCCTGAAGATTGTACAAAAATTTGTTAGCGGTTGAATGTCTTGTTTCAAACACCTGTTTTGCAACATTGTGAGCGTTTTCCACCAATCTATACACAATGCGAACTTTCTCCCATTCATCTGCAGAAGGCACATCATAATCCCTACGAGTATCTTCCGAATTGAATTTTCCCAGTGTTTCCATTTCTAAAGCATTTTTCAGTTTCGAATTTGTGATATGCCACATAGATTCAGACCTCGACCAATGTAGCTTTTCAAGTTTGCTGATGATAGTAGAAATCTCTTGAAAGGCATCTTGCGCCGTTGAACCAAACATTTCAGCACAACAACTCACAGAAAAAAGACGAGAATCAAGTGGCAATCTATTCTTCTCCTTAAGTTTAGACTTGATGGACTCGACAGTTTCTTCACATGCATCAATATTTCTTGAGGTAAGAGAATATACCTTACCTTCGAGATTCCAGTCATCTAGAGATTTCAAAATTGCTGCATCAATAAAATCAGACCTCCACATATCGTATCGCCGAAAACGAAGAATCCATTTCCTGAATTTCCAGCTATCATCAATGAAATGGGTTGACAAACACATGAAGTCATAACTCGCATTCCAGTTCTTGTAGCAAGTTAAAACATCAACTGAAAGAGCAATTAATCGACCCATATTATTCAAAGTACGTTTAGCTTTTAGTTTCGCTTCCTCAAAAATCTTCAAGCAATCCTTTTTGGTTGTATTAGAATCCAAAGTCAAAGAAGGATTCAAACTAGCAATAAAGTCTCTAAAATAGTAACTTTCGACATGCGGTGTCATCTTATCGAAACATATGAACTTGGCGATAGCGTGTTGTGCTATTTCTGAGTCAATAGCAGTACGGCAATCATCTTCCAAAATATCTTCATCATCTCCCTCATCTTCAAAAAGCCTAATATCTTCATCTCCAACAGAATCCTCAGATTCATCCCTCCCATTTCCTTGGCAATCAGAGTTGCATGAATCATCTCCTGCTTCTAAATTATCAAGCACGATTATTTGTTGCCATAACACCCACTTCAAAGATGATTAAGAGCAAATCAAGTTCTCTAATAAAGTTAGCATGCACAAGCCCAGCAAAAGCTAATTCCTCGTCTTCATTTTCATCAGCATTTCTTCTACCAACATGATCATTATTTTTCCCCTCAGTATAATCTTCAGCATCCGTTTAAGGCCCTTTTTCATCAAAATTTCTCATTATACGCTTAGTTTTTCACAGTAATCAAATAAATTCAAACCCAACCAAAGTTCAATCCTAAAAAATAAATATTCGCAGAAGAGGAAAAAAACTCGAAAATATAAAGAAGTAAACAAAAATACCTGGCAAAATGCATTTGCGGAGAACAAATAGCACTATACAAAATCAGAATAACGCAAAATAAAACAAGTCCTAATCCACTGATCCACCCCAAATCATGCAGAAGAAAAACAAAAGAGAGAAATAGCCAAAATAATACTCAAAAGAGTAATTAATTAAAATATCCTGTATCCAGATAATAAAAAGCTAACAAACAAAAAGAAAAAACAAATTGCATATTATCATCATTTCAAAGTTTGATGCTTAAAAGTTTAATATAAATTAAATTTCGTGACCGGAAAAATGTAACTTTAAAAATTAAATTCCACAAAACTAATTAGAGGGAAGTTACCATCTACTTTTTGAATGTCATCGGCGTCGGCGGAATCATAAGGGCGCTTCATATCCACGAGATGAGTAACAATTTTTAGGGTTTTTTACTTTTTGGGGACTAGGTTAATTCTTTTCTTCCCATTATTTCCTCATTCAATAGGGGATAAGGATTACTCGAAGCGTTGATGTGAACCGTCCATTAAGAAGCGAAAGCGCGGGAAATGTTTCTAATGCATCTGAACCATCCATTAAATCTGGCCTAACCATGGAAAGCCCTCCTAATCCTCGATATTTGAATCACTTACTCCCCGTTTGCCCTCATTATATTTTATTTTTTTCTCTTCTATTTTCAATTACACAATCTTCCATAAACTAATATTATACGTAAATTGAAAATTTTTAATTCTTTTTCAACCACTCATTTTTTTAAAAAATAAATATTATTCCACCCATTCTTACTTGAAAAAATGGGGGCCAAACGAGGCTTAATCAATGCTTCAAAATAAATTCAACTAAATTTTTATTGAAATTGTAACCTAGTCTAGACATTTAGCCCGTTTGGATTTCATAAAAATTACAAAATAAAGTTTTTTTTTTTTAACGAGGTGTCCCAACTTGCGTCAAACTATATCCTCGTCCCTGAACCTCCGACCCCTCAGCAGCTCAGGGAGGTAAATCGCGGGATGTGCCCTTGTTGGTTCGCAGGTTCTCACACGGCTTTTACTCCTTCCCCAAAGGGAGCCTCTTCACTGCCTTACAGCAACTTGCCTTTCAAGATAAATCTTGCCTTCCAAATTGTGCCTTCCAGGAATCGAACTCCCCACGCTTGGTTCCAGAGCCCCCCAATGTGATTGTTCCGCCAACTTGAATGTGCCCCGGGGGGCAATTACAAAATAAAGTTGTTTGGACGGATGAATTGTACATGACAATTTACAAGTGTTGAAATTGCAACACCTTATTGACGGTTTAAACTTTATTTTTGTCCAAATTTCAATAAAATGTTACTATCTGACATTATGTAAATGCATCGACAAAAATTGATAAAACATATGATTAAAAATTGATAAAAATTATGAATCTCATAAAATATATAATTAAAAATGAATTTTAACAAATGAAGTTCAAAAAGAATTGACAATTATAGATTTTTTTTTTTAAAGAAATGTTATGAAAATTGATTTTTTTTTTTCAAAGGTAATGTTATTGGTCACTTTGATTAAGTTTTTGTTTGTCAACCATTCTATCATAGGAATTTGTTATTTGTACATTCCGAATTGACACCCCGTATGTACAAATAACTTTATTATTCTATCACATTATTTTTTTTACGGTACTTATTTTTAATCATACATTTTTCATTAAAATAACATTATACATAAATAAATAAATAAATCCCTTTTTTTAAGCACATGTTTCAATTTCAATTTCAATTTCAATCACTAATTCATAATACACTTTTTTTTAAATTAAAAGAAGCCCCTAAATAAGTTTCGAAATGAAGGCGAAACAGAACTTCACACATTTTCTTTCATGTTTGAAAGGCTAAACATTGTTTAGAGGTGTATACCCCCAAAATCGAAAAGTAATACACACCAAAATCAATCGATCCGTTGGAAATGAAGCGCGACCGTGAAAACCCCGCCCCCGCCCTCGTCGCCGCCGATGACGATGCTCAGAAAGTAGACGGTAACTTTTCTCTGTTTAGTTTTGTCGAATGTGATTTTCAAAGTTACTATTTTGTACTCTGATTGTGTGTAGTAGTACTATTTTGTTCTACATATTTTTAGATATTTTTGTTTTTTTTTTTCCCCTGTTTTGCTAAGCATCATTATTGTTTAGGATTGAACTTTGGCTGGGTTTGAAATTTGAATACTGTGAAAATCTATTAATAGATGCTGTGGAAGTGTATATAAACAGTTTAAATTATAAATAGTTAGAAATGAGTGTTCAACAGTAGCCAAACATGGGCTTAGGCGATAACATACTCTGTGCTGCTAATTTTGAAATAGGAGATGATTCTTGTCATTGTGAATTCGGAGAAGCGAGTGACAAAGGGGACGATTCTGTGGGAGTTGAAGATGAAGGAGATGATGAAGATATTAGTGATTTGGAAAATGATGACCCTACTGATATTGATATAGAAAGAGTGCGACGAGGTATTGCCAATTTCATATGTTTCCAGGATGTGCCACCGAATCTTTTAAAAAATGATGATTTCAAAAACTTGATGACTGAGTACTTTCCTTCCTTGACCTTGGATTCCGAGACGACCAAAAATGATTGCTTGAAGGTTTTTGAGGAAGCGAAATCAATAACTAAATGTACTTTGAATCATATGGGTCGAATGATTCCTCTTTCAGTTGACGTGTTAACGTACTTAAATAGACATGGTTCCCGTTATGACTACATATCTTTGGCAGCACACTTCGTTGACGATACTTGGAAGTTGAGGAAATGGATTCTTTATTTTCGGAGGCTTGATTTTTTTGATGCAGCAATCTTGAAATCTATAGACGACTGGAGCCTCGAGAATAAAGTATATACTCTGACGTCAGGAAATATTAATGCATTTGCAAGGGATGAAATTATTGAGTCCATCAAATCTCAGTTCAAAGAGAAGAACAGACTGCCAATCGATTCTCGTCTTTTTTCTGTGAGTTGCTGTGCTGAAATGTTTTGTTTGATGGCGCAAGATGCATTTGAAGAGATATGTATCATCATCGGCAAACTCAAAGAGCTACATTTGTCAAGGTCTGAATCTATGTGGCATACGACAAATTGGAAACTGAAAATTATGTTAGATATGGAATCAATGGGAGAATTTAATTCAGATGTGCACAAGAATTTTGTGCCATCTGCAGATGAATGGGAGAAAGTTCGAATTGTCTATAAACTTGTGGATAACACTTACAATGTTGCAAAGCAGGTTTTTGAAACGAAGCATCCAACAGCTAACAAATTTTTGTACAATCTTGAGGAGCTTCGTGCAAAATTAATTCTCGAAGCCACTAGTTCAGTCTCTTTTACTTGGTGCGTGGCTAAGAAAATGCTTCAAAGGCTTGATAAGTACATAAAAGAAACGTTTCTGGTATTGGCAATTGCGTCAGTGATGGATCCTCGTTGCAAAATGCAATACATGGAGTATATTTCCACGAAATTTGGAGACAGAGATGGCATCTTGGAAAGTGGTGCTGTTTTGGAGGCTATTAAAAGCATCTATGCAGATTATGCGAGCCATGGCACGAAAGTGGATAATTCTGAAGGTACTTCAAATCTTAAAACAGAAGAGGGAAATCCAAGAAATGATAAAGAACAATTTCCAAATTTTCCGGGCGGGCAAGAATACCATGAATATGTTCAAGTCAATAATAAGCCTAAAAAGTCCGATCTGGATTCGTATTTAGAAGAGCCTGTAGTACCTTGGAATGAAAACTTCAACGTATTGCGATGGTGGAAATCTGAAGCTCCCAAGTATCCAAACGTCTCGAAAATGGCCCGTGACTTCTTGGCTATACCTATATCAGTGGCTACTTCACACGATGCTTACTATTATTTGGAAAATAGACCGCCTGATCTTCGTGTTATCACTTCAGGGGCGGAGATGATGAATGCCTTGATGTGCTGTAGGAGCTGGAACACTGGTCCTAAGATTGATTTTGAGTTATGGTTTCTTGCTGCTGGTGTGAACATATTATAACTTGTGATGTCTATGATTTTGAATTACCATTGTCTGGTGGAACTGTTTGGATCTTTTTGCTAGCTTGATCCTATTTTGAGTTGCCATGAATAATCTAAGAAAGATGTACCAAATGTTTTTATTTATTGTTCTATCTAATCAGGTGTAATATTAGACACCTACTCATCTTATAATATTGGGGATCCAAAATGTTTATGTAAATACTCTTTGCCCTGGTTGGTACAGATTTTTAAACTCATTTTTTCCCAATTTTATTTTTAATCATGCATTTCCAAGATAATATAATTTTGTACGTTGACTCATAATTAAATTTTAATCACATTTTTCGAAAATCTATTTTCAAAAACTTACATCAAACATGCCAGTAATATAAAAAAGGTTAAATTCATTTGAGTTGAATCGAGAGTGAGTACTTAGTTACAACTGAGAACTTTTGCTATTTTAATATATTTTTGAATACTTTTTTCTTGAAAAAAAAAGGGGAAAAGAAAAGAAAATCTTGCTAGTTTAAATATGGCAACGGACAATAACTGTACTTATTAATTTAAATTAGATGGCAAATTATGTCAAGCTTGTATAAAATTTTAAGGTTTTGAAAATTCTCGACTCTACCATGAAATTAATGTTGGAGACGACTTATAAAAAGGGTTATGTAAAGGTTGGTTTTTGATATATTTATTTGACCAGTTTTAACCCGCAAGAGCGTGATCAAAACACAATTTATATGGATGAAAATTTGGACAGAGTTTCGGTATAAAGATTGCGCAAAACAAGTATTAAGAAGAAGTAGAAATAGAGAATAATTCAAGGCGAGACATTATCTCTTTCCTTAAGACAAATTGCCCCACTACGGTGCTCACGGTGAATGACACTTGTCTCCTAATATACAATGGATTCACAACTTGTGGTAGATTGACCAGTTTTAACCCGCAAGAGCGTGATCAAAACACAATTTATATGGATGAAAATTTGGACAGAGTTTCGGTATAAAGATTGCGCAAAACAAGTATTAAGAAGAAGTAGAAATAGAGAATAATTCAAGGCGAGACATTATCTCTTTCCTTAAGACAAATTGCCCCACTACGGTGCTCACGGTGAATGACACTTGTCTCCTAATATACAATGGATTCACAACTTGTGGTAGCAGCACTTCAAACCATAAGAAACCGATGAACTTTTGACAGAATTTTCCCTCTACAAAGGAAATGTATGAAATGCTATAGAATTAGAAAGAAGAGAATTGCAAGAGGAGAATGAATGCTCAATGCAATTGGTGTGTCAAAAATCATGTCTATAGAATTCTATTTATAAATGTAGAAGGGGTGCAAATGAAGTAGTGTGGGCCAAAACATGCATTCTTTCAAAAAAGTTGCAACACTCGACCAAAACTTACACCTTTCGAAAAGTTGCAACACTTTATTTCTTTCAACTTTGGTCCGTAATTTCTCATTCATCCGGAATTGGTTTCAAGATTCCAAATATACCACGACGATCTACTCGACAAATAGAATAAGTTGGTCTATTTACTTTTATAATTTCACCATCGGATCAAGTCTGAATATTTAGTCGAAGTTGACACGTAGTCACAACTTTTCATTTTCCATTTTTACACACCTTTTCATTTTCCAATTTTTACACACCTTTTCATTTAATATATGAACCAATTCCTACAATTAATAGTTATTAAATACAAGAATTAATCAAATCACTATAGATTAAATTTGATTCAAGTTATCGTAAGTTCTTTTTTATTTTGAACCTAAAATATAAATAGGTTGAACTGAAAATTTAATAAAAGAATATGAATAATGTATTTAACTAAAATTTTAAAGAAAATGACAAATTGCAAAATTTACAGAACTAGCGAAAATTTTCTTAGATTTTCATTGCAAAAGAATTTATATGACGTTCTCTTTGTAGTTCTTGTGACGTGAAATGTGACATTGAGGATACATCATTGTTATAGAGTTAGTAGTTATTTTAAATGCACGGGTATTTGCATTATGTACATTGATCTTAGTATGAAATTCAAGTATGACTAAAGTTTACTCATGAAATGATAATATCACGACTCGTTGGGATCAAAGTATAGCAGACATAGTGGAGTAGGACTCGACTTATGGTAAGGTCAAGATCCTTGACCTCATGTACGAGGTCCGCCCAGGGGATAGAACTAACTTAATGTGTGATGCGCACGGGGGCACATACTCGAGTACCTCCAAGTTGGCCCGAAAGTTATGGTACCATCAGATAGTATTAATAAAGTGAGAATTGCGGCGATAATTTTCAATCATCATGTTGAATTTAGTATATGTTGACATCAAAATTAGTAAGGCTAATCTTAAGCCAATTTTAAGAAAAAAAGGGCGATTTATTGTTGAAAAAAGACCACAAAATATGTTTAGAGAGTGTAATTATGCCTTGAGTTGTTGTATGAAATCACTTGCCATTTACAAGAGTCCTATTCAACTATTTATACATAGTTTCAACCGACATTACATCAAATCAGTCAAATCAACAACAGTATTGATCTCAGAACTCGAGTGTCGGATTATCTTATGATTGGTCGAAGAGGCCGGTGCCATGTGTCAATGTTTTCCCCAGGTAATGATGACCTTCAAGGGGCTGGAAGTTGAAGACTTAGGATTGGTTGTTCCGGGCGGTGATGATGTCACCTGTGGCAAGTGTATTTGATTGATAAAGTGATGTGACAGGAAGTAATTATGATATTTTTCTGAGATAACGGCGGGATTGTTTGACCTGGGCGTAAGGACAGAACTCACATTTAATTGAAGTGGGGTTAGCGAACTGTTTTTATTAGATCAGAGTTCGGATGTCAACAGTTACCCCCCAGGTCAGTTTTTCCGTAAGGGGGGCTGATCTTCTGACTTCACGAGTTCTTTTTCCAAGAAAAGTAATTATTATTATGCCAAGTGTCATGCTTGGGTAGGAATGAGCTGTACAGCATTTTTAGATAACTTCTTTGATAAGTTTCCTGATGTTGTGTCATTTAGCCTAGGAGACATTTCAACCGTAGATCTTTCCTCCTTTATTTTGAACTAACGGCGCAGATTAAAACCCTTTATCTTCCTTCTTTTTAAATATTCAATGCCTTTTTATTTTATTTTTTTACTTTACACTATTTTCTCTCAAAGCACCAAGGAATTCTAAGCAAGCCCTGTCTATCGTTTGAGTAAGTTCGTCCTTCGAGTTCCCAGGTATTACTTCGCTTCTTCACTTAGTCTATTTGTTTTGTTCTTTTCCATGAATTCGGACGAGTCGAGGGTTCAATCCTGGGAAAATCGACAGGAAAAATCTGTCACTTCTACTTCTAGTTCGTCCTCGGGGTATAGAGAGATTTTTACTCCTGTCCCTATTTCTGTTGCTAACCCCGTTACTTTGGCCCGTCCTGGGGAGATGGGGTGAGATAGGGTAGATGAGGAGGTGGGTTCCCCTATGGGTAGTGAAGGGAATGATCAGTTGGAGTGGGGGGCTAGTTCTTACAGGTCGGTAGTTACGGGTGATATGTTAGCTAGTTGGAGGGCAAAATATGATATTCCGAGTTCGGTAATTATGATAATCCCTAAACCTTCTGATCGTGCTGACGCTCCCCCTATGGGATGTGTCACATTGAATTCTATCATCCTTCAAGCCGGGCTGAGATTATAGCTCCGACCCAGTTATGCCCAAATGGGTGGCAGACTCTAATCGTCATGCTTATTCTGTGGGATAGATTAGGTATCCCTGAGCTTACGGTTAAGCAGTTCAACTCTTTATTTACTTTTAAGGAGGATGGGAAGAACTCGGGTTGGTGGTACACAAGTGTTAGGCCAAGGACAGGACGTTCTTTAGTTTTAGACACCCCCTCCTCGATTAAGAAATGGAAGGAAGAGTGGTTCTATGTGTCGGGGGAGTGGCAGTTTCATTTTGCCTGGGTGAATAGGGACGACGTGGTCCCAGCACTTTATCACTCGTTATGTAAGTAATTGCCTCTTGGTGTTTTGACCTAGATTGTATTCCGAGCGGTTCTAATTGATATCATGTTACTGTGCAGATTACAAGAGGCCTACACTGAAGAAAGACACTCAGAGGCGAGCGGAAGCAATTCGTGCATTGCCGAAGAAACAAAGATCTTAAAAATTTTTGCTCTCGAATTTCGACTTTTTCCAGGCCCGCTTGATTCAAACTAGGATGCCGGGGCCTTCCACCGTCATAGCGTCTACATCGGTTCCGATCAGTTCAGGTCGGTTTTGATTGGTTTATTGAGGTGATATTTATTGGAGTCGAGTACTGACATACTTTTTTGTTTACAGCTCACAATTCAAAAATGTTGAGATACAAGGCGGTGAAAGCTACGGCCCAGCGAAGGCCAAGAAGAGGGACATCCCAGAACGGGATAAAAGCTGTTCTAAGGAAGTGGAAGACTAGGTCCCCTTGAAGAGGAACCGTACTGGTACGCCAGCCACACCAAGGGTCCCTGAAGCCGATCTCGCGTTGAGCTCTTCTCCTTTGGTGGCCATCACTTTGCCGTCTCTAGCTCATACCTCACCACCTCCTACAGCACCTGCTTCCACTTCGACTAGCTCGGCAAGGGTAACGGAGAGGTGCCTGGACTTACAGAGGCCATCAGTGGACAGTCTACTAGGCCACCATTTAGAGATCTTCTGGATTACTTACAAGCTCTATCTCCATCGAGGGAGGTTACTGCTGCACTTCTCCCACCTCTGCGTGATTCTGTAAACATACTTACCAGGAGTTAGGGTGAAAGGGAGCAGGGCTTCCTTAATGAGATGCCCATAGGCGAGGCTCTAGTGACTGCTCGACTCCACGACCGTCGCTCTATCCTGTACATGACGGTCGTAGCTGATAATGTATTTTCCTTACTTCATTTTATTTGATGATTTACATATTTGCGAAATGCTTAACTTATGGATTTTAACGTAGGTGAAATCTGAGCTCGACAAACTGATGGAGGCTAAGGATCAGGCCTTGAATTTGTATAACAGCATGAAGGCTGAGAGAGCTCAGTTTGCAATAAAAGAAAAAGAATACAAGGAGAAGCTTAACATGATGGGATTTGAGTTGAACTCGAGGCTAGAGATAGAGGAGAAGTGGATGGGGAAGATTAGAGCTCTGAGGGAGGAGGCCGATCGTAGGGCTAAGGTTGAGAAGAAGAGGATTGAGGAAGAGAGAGTTCGGACTGAGGAGGCTGTGGAGAAGGTACGGGAGGCAAATGAGAGAGCAAGAGAGGCGATGCGTAGAGTTGAGGAGGCTGAATCTAGGGCTGCGAGGGCAGTGGAGACTTGGAGGTCGTCCTCCAAATTTGATGCTCTTGCTCAGGATGCTTACATCGTGGTTATGGAGGAAGTAGTAAAACACATTCGCAGAAAGAGGCTAGGGTTTGACATGGGTTTCTTTGAGGAGGCTGTGGAAGAGCAGAAGGAAGAGCTTCAGCGTTTGTCGGAGGCGACAGGAGTTCGAATTTCTTCTGCTAATGAAGATGATGTCGCTCATTGCGAAGACCTCCCTTCCCCTAGTATTGTTTGTGCTGGAAGATGAGCCGCACTCTATTTTGAATGCTTATGAAAATAAATGTTTTCTTTTTTTTATGAGGTCTAAATTTTATTGCTTATTTCATCCTTTTGTGAATTTTTAATGATGGAATGTATTCTAGTCAGCGTATGTGACAGAACTCGTAAGTCATGCGAACCTAGATCGACCTGCACATGTTCCTGGGCTTCGTAGAATTTCCAAATAGGAATTTCCGCTAAGGGTTGTAGCATTTATGACCTTAGATCGACCTGCGTATGTAGCAGGATTTTGTAAAATCTCTTAGAAGGAATGTCCACTATGGGTAACACGTACAGCCTTAGATCGGCCTGCATAAGTAGCAGGGCTTTGTAAGATTCCTTAGGAGGAATGTTCACTAAGGATAATACGTACAACTTTAGATCGACCTGCGTAAGTAGCAGAACTTTGTAAGATTCCTTAGGAGAAATGTTCACTAAGGGTCGCAGCTCTTACGACTTTAGATCGGTCTGTGTATGGAGCAGGGTTTTGTAAGATTCTTTAGGAGGAATGTCCACTAAAGGTAATATGTATAGCCTTAGATCGGCCTGCGTATGTAGCAAAGCTTTGTAAGATTCCTTAGGAGGAATGTCCACTAAGAATAACACGTGTAGCCTTAGATCGGCCTGCGTAAGTAGCAAGGCTTTGTAAGATTCCTTAGGAAAAATGTTCACTAAGGGTCGCAACACTTACGACCTTAGATCGGCCTGCGTATGGAGCAGGGCTTTGTAAGATTCCTTAGGAGAAATGTCCACTAAGCGTAACACGTACAGCCTTAGATCGGCCTGCATATGTTGCAGGGTTTTGTAAGATTTTTTAGGAGGAATGTCTACTAAGGGTAACACGTACAGTCTTAAATCGGCCTGCGTAAGTAGCAGGCTTTGTAAGATTCCTTAGGAGGAATGTTCACTAAGGGTCGCAGCACTTACAACCTTAGATCGACCTGTGTATAGAGCAGGATTTTGTAAGATTCTTTAGGAGGAATATCCACTAAGGGTAACACGTACAACCTTAGATCGGCCTACGTATGTAACAGGGCTTTGTAAGATTCCTTAGGAGGAATGTTCACTAAGGGTCGCAGCACTTACGACCTTAGATCGGCCTACGTACGGAGCAGGGCTTTGTAAGATTCTTTAGGAGGAATGTCCACTAAGCGTAACACGTACAACCTTAGATCGACCTACGTATGTAGCAAGGCTTTGTAAGATTCCTTAGGAGGAGGGCTTTGTAAGATTCTTTAGGAGGAATGTCCACTAAGGGTAACACGTACAGCCTTAGATCTTTGGAAAGAAAATTCATTTTTTTGTAAGATTCCTTAGGAGGAGGGCTTTGTAAGATTCTTTAGGAGGAATGTCCACTAAGGGTAACACGTACAGCCTTAGATCGGCCTGCGTAAGTAGCAGGGCTTTGTAAGATTCCTTAGGAGGAATGTTCACTTAGGATCGTAGCACTTATGATCTTAGATCGACCTGCGTATGGAGCAGGGCTTTGTAAGATTTCTTAGGAGAAATGTCCACTAAGCGTAATACGTACAGCCTTAGATCAGCCTGTGTATGTAGCAGGGTTTTGTAAGATTCTTTAGGAGGAATGTCCACTAAGGGTAACACGTACAGCTTTAGATTGGTCTGCGTATGTAGCAGTGCTTTGTAAGATTATTTAGGAGGAATGTCCACTAAGGGTAACACATATAGCCTTAGATCGGCCTGCGTAAGTAGCAGGGCTTTGTAAGATTCCTTAGGAGGAATGTTCACTAAGGGTCGCAGCACTTACGACCTTAAATCGGCCTGCGTATGGAGCAAGGGTTTGTAAGATTCCTTAGGAGGAATGTCCACTAAGGGTAATACGTACAGTCTTTGATCGGCCTGTGTATATAGCGGAGCTTTGTAGGATTTCTTAGGAGGAATGTCCACTAAGGGTCGTAGCACTTACGCCCTTAGATCAGCCTGCATATGGAACAGAGCTTTGTAAGATTTCTTAGTACTCTGAACAAGATGTTCAAAAGTAGGAAGTCCCTTTTCATTGGTGTGATTGACATTACAAGTGGGCTTTATATGTCACGGACTTTTCCCGTTCGTTGATAATACTGTTTGAGGTGTTCGGCATTCCAAGGATGGGGTAAGGGTCTACCATCCAAGTCTTCCAACTCATATCCCCCCCCTTTTATTAGGACCTTCGTTATCAGATAGGGGCCCTCCCAATTCGTGCCCTGGCATTCACTGCGTACCTCTCTTGTGGGGAGGAATACTTTTCGTAATACGAGGGATCCTACTTTGAATTCTCCTTTTCGGACTTTTTGATTGTAGTACTTGGCGTTCCGCTGTTTGTAAACGGCATTTTTAAGTTCGGCATTGTTCCTTTTCTCCTCGGTTAGGTTGAGTTCCGTACGAAGAGCCATGTGGTTCCTTTCTTCGTCGTAATCAATTATGTGCAGCGAGGGAATGCTGACTTCTAGTGGGATCATAGCCTCTACACCGAAAGCCAGTGAGAACGGTGTTTCTCCCGCGCTAGTCCTTATAGTGGTACGATTAGACCATAGCATGCTGGGGAGTTTGTCGGCCCATCCTCCTTTAAACAAGTCGAGTTTTGCTTTCAATGTATGCTTAATAATTTTGTTAATGGCTTCGACTTGACCGTTTACCTGCGAATGGTGGCGTTGAGAAATATTTCTTGATGCCGAACTCTTCACAGAAATCTGAAAGTCGTGCGTTGTCAAACTGTTTTCCATTGTCCATAACAATGGAGTGAGGTATGTCGAACCTGCAGATGATTGATTTCCACAAAAAGTCAATTGTTTTCTAGTCGTTGGTAGGTCGCACCAGCGTTTTTGAGATCAAATGGCATTACTCTGTAGCAGTAAAGACCTCGGTCAGTTACAAACGAGGTATGTTCTTGATCTGGGCCGTATATCGGTATCTAGTTATATCCGGAATACGCGTCTATGAAGCAGAGTAGTTCGTGTCCGGTAGTGGCGTCCACCATTTGATCTATTCTTGGTAAAGGAAAACTGTCTTTTGGACATGCTTTGTTAAGGTCGATGAAGTCTATGCATACCCTCCAATTTCCGTTGTGTTTTTTCACAGGGACCGAATTTGCGCCCCACTTCGAGTATTTGGCCTCGCGGATGAAACCGTTATGCAACAGTTTTTGCACCTCCTTGTTGAGTGCTTCATATCTTTCAGGGTTTAGAGGTCGTAGTTTTGGCTACTTTGGCCGAACTGAAGGATCCACCTGTAATTTGTGGCATGCGATGTTGGGGTCTATCCTCTCATGTCCCTGTGATCCCAAGCGAAGACATCAAGGTTTTGTCTAAGGAAGGCCACATTTCATTTCGGGTGGATGGCTGCAACTGGCGCCCGGCTTTTAGCTCCTTTGTTGGGTCCTTGGCACAGACTTGAACTCTTTCTAGTTCTTCGACGGGTTCTCCTTCTTCGTTTCTGGTCCGCGTGTCTAGTGGAATGAGCTCGGATTTCCATACGTTTGCCTTATGCACTCCCGGGGAGTTGTGTTGATGGCTGGTATAGGTTTCCCTCATGGTGGTCGTTTGAGGGTCCTGCCATCGTGGAGAACTTGGTGGTGTATTCGTTTCATGATGATGGGTGTGAAATGGATTTCTGGAACTTGTGCTACGACTCATGGCTCTTGAATTTTGTGGAGAGAATGAGACTATTTTTCACAATTAGAGCCCTCATTCTAGCGCCAAACTGTTGACGTCAAAATTAGCAAGGCTAATTTTAAGCCAACTTTAAGAAAAAATGAGATTTATTGTTGAAAAAAGACCACAAAATATGTTTAGAGAGTGTAATTATGTCTTGAGTTGTTGTATGAAATCACTTGCCCTTTACAAGAGTCCTATTGAACTATTTATATATAGTTTCATCCGATATTACATCAAATCAGTCAAATCAGCAACAGCATCGATCTCGAAACTTGGGTCGCTAGATTCTCTTGTGATTGGTCGATGAGGCCGATGACCATATGTCAATGTTTTCCCCAGTTAATGATGACCTGCAAGGGGCTGGAGGTTAAGGACTTATGATTGGTCGTTCCGAGCGGTAACGATGTCACCTGTGGCAAGTGTATTTGATTGATAGGGTGATGCAACAGGGGATAATCATGATATTTTTCTGAGATAATGGTGGGATTATCCAACCTGGGAGTAAGGATCGAACTCACATTTAACTGAAGTGGGGTTAGCAAACTGTTTTTATTAAATCGGAGTTCGAATGTCAACAATAAACAAAACTTGTATGTATTTGTATAGTTCCTTCGAACTCTTAAATTGCACTAAAAAAATCTATGTGAGATCAATAATTTCTTTTTATTTAAAAATGGGAATCTCCAGATATAAGTAACTCGTAATTAATAATAACTATAATTATTATTCTTCAATCACACTACAAGTTTATCTTAAAACAATAAAACAAAATAAAATATTAGAGTTGGAGAGCAACAATTAAACATATTCATAAAAATAAAAATAAAAAAAAAATTAAACTATTTTGCCCGAGTTTTTTTAACATAATGGTTGACATCCTCTCACATACGATTGGATCCCGAATGAATAAAAAAGTCCGAAAAAGAAGTGGTCCTCCTCCCATTGTTAGTGTCGGTCAACTATTATGTCAAAAAAATTCGATCACTATAGCATCATTGTGTAAAAATAAAAAAAATAGAGCTGGAAGAGGATGGAATTGACAAAAGATAGAAAAGTTGGGAGCAAAAATAAACATTTTAAGGAAGTGTACACTTCATAACATAACTTGTCACAAGTATACCCGACAATACATTATTGTATGTATTTTGTAAGCATACAAGTTAGTGGGTCCCAAAATATCAACTTTGTAGTTAAGCAAAGATTTTGATTCGTATTCTTGTATCATAATTTTATCTAAACTTGATGAAACTACCCACGTTGTCTTTACACCTACTTTTCTCCACCGTACTTTTTTTTACTTTCCCAAACTACAAACAAGAAAACATGAAGCAATCCTCCACCTGATAGTGCCCATCTCTGTCTCATGTTCCAACATTTCAAGTGAATAATAAATTCAATCTCCAGACTCGATGTTACAGTATAATGAACAAAGTTTCTATCTCGCATCCTCATATTTTCAATGAATAATGCATTCTATCCTCTAGACTCGACTAAAAAATGTGTTCGATAATTCCAATATAACGAAAAAAGTTCCTATCTTGCATTCTCACATTTTAAAGTGGACAACACATTGTGTCATTCACGACCAATTAATGAATAAAAAATATTGATGAAACTACCCATGTTGTCTTTACACCTACTTTTCTCAACTTTACTTTTTTTACTTTCCCAAACAACAAACAAGAAAACATGAAGCAATCCTCCGCCTGATAGTGCCCATCTCTGTCTCATGTTCCAACATTTCTAGTGGAAAATATATCCGATCTCCATACTCGATTAAAAAACACGTGCGATAGTTACAATATAATAAACAAAGTTTCGATCTCGTATTCTCACTTTTTCAATGGATAATGCATTCTCTCCTCCATACTCGACTAAAAAATGTGTTCAAAAAAAGTTTCTATCTTGCATTATCACATTTTGAAGTGGAAAATATGGTTGACACACTATATACAAAACCATGAAAAATTAGTCTTCATAGGGCAATTGTCACTGCTTATGGACCCGAACCTAGGTGATCTATCCATAACCAGGATGAAACTTGGGTGAAACTAAGTGGAGGTCCGACCCGACTGATGTTGAAGAATCAGTGGATGAGTGTGTGTATATATATATATATATCTGATTGGGAGAGCAAAATTAAAATACGTATTGGATTTTCTTTAGCACTATAATTGAGGGAAGATTGTTTTTGGATTTATGGAAATGTTTTAATTACGATGAAAAAGTTCATATATACTTTCAATTCATACATTTCGTCACACCCACAATGACTACTAACATTTTATTCATATTCTGTAGGTTTTACTGCTTGAAAATTATAATTTAAACACAATAACATGTATGTTCTTTAATTTTTCCTTTTCCTATTTTTTTGTCGAGAATTAATAAATAACACCCGGTTGGTATTTTTAATAATAGCAATAATGATAAACAATTCAATGGGAAAAGAATCGTGGGAAGAGAAAAAGTGAGCGACTAACCGTAAAATTTAGTATAGTAATAGGTGGGCCCCCAGGGCATATCTCCCAGTGGCAAAGGGGAGGGCGGATAGAGCTCAGCGCGGCAGTGTGCAGAGTTCGATTCCCCGCAAGGTAGAATTGGCTTTGTTGCAAGCGGGAGTTACCATATGGGTTAATAGCCTTGGCCTATCCATTTGCTCTCCACCCTGGCTCCTGGGAGGCACATCCTACGATTTACCTCCTCCACAATGGCCCAGGGCAGGGTCGGTGGGGGCCCCTAAGGTTGGGGTTCAACTTTTTCATATTTCTCTTCAAACATCAATGGGATTTAGCGAAATCTGCAACACAGGCTTGGTTTTAGGTTTGGGATTATCATCAACAAATGAACCCAAGTCTGAAAAACCAATCCTGAAATTATCGGAGCCATCACTTGCTCTCAGCCTGTCTGGTGATCTGCGCTATGATCGGACGGTGAAAAAAGTAGTGAATATTTCTGATCAGACGGATAAGTTGTATCGTCAAGACAGTACAGTTACTTCTCTCTCTAATCTTAGTGTGAAGAGAGACAGAGAATTGGGGAATGAAGAGGGAGATATAGAGAGAGTTTGTTCAAGATTCATTGATGAAGATGATGAGGGCTCTAATGGAAGGAAGAAACTTAGACTCACTAAAGTTCAATCTGCTCTTTTAGAAGAAAGCTTCAAGCAACACAGCACTCTTAATCCTGTATCTCTCTTTAGATCTCTCTCTCTCTCTATATATATGTATGTGTGCGCGTGTATATATAGTTTTATGATACTAAAGATACTCGTTTGAGTTTAATGGGCTCGTTTATATCATCTTTATTCTGCGTGGAATTTACTCTAACCGATGATAATTTTGATTGATCAGAAACAAAAGCAAGAATTGGCGGGGGAGTTGCATCTGAGGCCTCGACAAGTGGAAGTGTGGTTCCAAAACCGAAGAGCAAGGTCTCGTTTTATCTAAAAGCTTAAACCGTTGAAAAGGGAATAAAATTATAGTGCGATTTGATCAATTCAATGGCATCTAAACCATCTATTTTCGTATATACAGAACAAAGCTGAAGCAAACAGAAGTGGACTGTGAGTACTTGAAGAAATGCTACGGATCACTAACAGAAGAAAACAGAAGATTGCAGAAGGAATTACAAGAATTGAAAGCACAAAAACTAGCACAACCCTTTTACATGGCGGCCACCCTCTCCATGTGCCCCTCTTGTGAAAGGATCGGCGGCGACGGAGGCAAAGTTCCGGCCAAGAGCCCCTTTTTGATAACTCCTAAGCCGCACTTCTATAGCCCCTTTGCCAACCCACCAGCAACCTGTTAATTAATTAGTTAGTATCAGGATAAATATAAAATTATAGAAAAATCCACCGACCCCTCCTTTTTGTTGGTTATGGGCTAGTTAAGGAAAAATTAGCTGGTATTATTGCAGCTAATTTCTAGAAAAATTAGAGAATTTTGGCTAATTTTAATCTTTTTATATGTTTTTAGCAAAGATTTGTAAATATTATCTAAATATATATGAATTAAGTGATTATTATTTATTGTTCTTCTTTAAGTACTTTTTTTTTCCTTTCAAGTAATGGGGTATGATTATTGCTGAAAGGAATAATTTCTAATTGAGGGCTTTAGGCAAAATCTCGAAAGAGGTTACCTTTCCCGTGACCACCCCCACCCCGTATTTAAATGCACCACCAATTCGGGTATGTTGATGATTAAAATTAACTTAGCAATTATAGATCATCTTAAGAGAATTTTAATAAGGTAATTGTATCTAATTATAGATTATTGTAAAGAAAAGAGAAATTCTAATTTAGCAGTGATTTAGCCATTTATTAGAGAGAGAGAGAGAGAGAGAGAGAGTTGTTTAGTTCAGCCTTTTGTAGTGGATCATTGCCATTATTTGTGATAAGCTTTTCAACTTGGAGCTTGTTGCCCTCTATCTTGTTAAGCTAGAGTGTTTGACCTCGATCTGTATGTCATCGTTTCGTTTGGAGATATTTGATTGGATGCTGACTGCTGAGTTTGACAATTTAAATCAGCATTTCACTTACGACCTAGTCTACGACCTAGGTTGTAATTATATGTTACCTAGTCAATCAAGACTTTCTTCTTATTGGTAGAAGGAGTGGCGCTGACATCATGGGTGACACTTATTCTTCTAATTGATTGTTATGAGATTACTAGGATACTTCTTTACAGTTTGATCATGATAGTGTTTCGCGATGACGAACGACCTCTTGTCCGAATTCATAGTCCGACTTTCCACAATTTACTTGGAGACCTCTTAATAAAATTCTTTAATCTTGAAAAGGATCGAGGTTATGCTTGAGTTCGGACACCAACAAGATGAATTGAGGATATTTTATTATCCAACCCATCTTGCTTCAAGCCTACCGATGCCCCTGAAATTCCCCTACGGCAAAAAAATTTTATGACACGTCAACGTGTACAACCTTTGTTAGCCATCTTAATTTAATTTTTGAGTTTCCTTAGCATTAACTAAGAAGTTACTATTACTATTTTAGTAAGGAAAATTTATTTTTCTACACTGTCTTATAAAGGAAAGAAGGACGCACTATTGTGAAATTCATTCAAAATGCTTAAGCAGTTGAGTTACTCTTTTCTTGCATAGGTAAACAATTACTTTACAAAATCAACCTTTTACTTTTTGGTTAAAGTTGAATGCGATAGTAAACTACATATTAACCTCAATAAATATGTATTATTGACTTAAATATATATTTAACTATGATTTTACCACTTAAAGGTAAAAGTATGGAGTTGATCTTGCTTGGTAGGGACTGCAGCCGAGTGGGACAAGACCGAGGACCATAATCCCTGCTCCGTTGGAGATTTCACAAGACAGAATGAAAACGATTACTCATTTACCATTTTAGAGGGAAATTTTCCGTTTGATGCAAACGGAAATTTTTGTCATCTACTTCTCTAGTTAGTGTCGATATAGACACGTAATGTACACGTGTCATACATGGACTGGGGGGTTTGGCTCACACTTAATTTTTTAGTTATGTTAGTTTATTCTGCCACAGAAAGGTGTGGACAGATACGCGTATTTTACTTAAGGAAGATAAAGAAAATCTTGGAAGAATTACATTCGAAAATAATAATAATAAATTAATAATTAAATAAATAAAAAGACTAGGGCATGTCAGGCCGCGTGGATGGCCCTACTTTTAGGGAACCAGTGGGCCATAGTCCACGTGAAGTTCGCGTGTCCCCCTCTTAAATAACCAATTATGAACAACTTGATTTCAATGTTCAATCATGTAAGATCTTCTGCTTTGTGGGCCCAAGCCCGTATTTTATCCCTTTTTTTTTTCCTTTTTTTTATTTATTCTCAAATACTTTTTTGCCAATTTCTATCTTACTCCTATTTTAAGAAGAAATTTTGAAGGATAACGTTTTGATGGTAACTTTTCATTTAAGTCCTCGTTTGGCAGCAATTTTTTATTCCAAACAATCAACCTTTTGACAGTTATTTTGCTATTCCAGAGATTATTTTTTACTTCTTCACTCACAGATGAGACTTATATTTATCTCTAACGATCAAAAAATCAATTTTCATAATCACTACCAAACATGCCCTAAATTTTAGTGTTATTGAGAAATTGTATGCTGAAGAGAGGAGATAGGGATCAATTTCGGATTTAGTTCAACGCTGTCTAATTAATTTTAAAAAATAAAAATAAAGATCTAGGAGTGGGATTATCCATTAATGAGATAGACAGTAGCTAGACTCTAGAGTTTGAAAAAATGGACGGTCCACATTTGGAGGCATGGAAGGAATTAGATATTTAGATAATTGTTTGGAGACTCGTTATTATGATTGGTCATGAGCCAATCATGGGCCAAGTCAAAGGTTGAATGATTGTGAGAATTTATCCTAATTGGATGATTATTATCTAATCACATAATGAAGAGCTAGTAATCAATTTTAAGACTTAATTAATGAACCGAATCAATCCCTTTGATCGGTTCAAATGCATTTAAGGGTTCATTCGATATGACTTCCGAAAAGTCAAAATGAGTTTTGGAGATCCCAAAAATTACTTCTGAATCCGTTTTACTAATTTTATAAAAGTGTTTTTTCTAATTATAAAAGCTTTTAAGTGGAGTTGGTCCAATGTAAATTTTTTCAAAAATACTTTCGAAATAAAAAGCTCTTTTAAAAATTATTTTTTAAGCAAAAAATTTTGATAGTTTTCTCTAAAAAAATTTTTTACAGAAAGCAAAATCCTTGTGCCAAATGGACCATAAATAAAAATGAGTGCACATCCCTAATTACAAATGTTTTAATGTATTTCTTAATATTGTTTAGTGTAATTTATCATATATATAGCCCCATTTTGAAAGAAAAATACATTTTTGAATAATGTATTGATCATAAAAGTGTGGTTAAAAAATAAAGAAAATTTTGAATTTGCATTTAATATTATTTTATTAAAAATGTTATTGAAATGATCTCAAAATATTGTTTAAAAATACATTTTTTTTAACTAACAGAGCTCAAACAAGGACATAATTGCTTATGGGACATTTTTAAGAATGCCCAATTTTAAATGTATGAGTTGAAAAGTATCAACTCATTTGAATTTAGTGACAATTTATTTATTATATCCTTAATGAAAAGTTATATTTTGAAATGGTATTTTCGACATTTGATTTTTAAGCAAAAAATTTTGATAGTTTTCTCTAAAAAAATTTTTTACAGAAAGCAAAATCCTTGTGCCAAATGGACCATAAATAAAAATGAGTGCACATCCCTAATTACAAATGTTTTAATGTATTTCTTAATATTGTTTAGTGTAATTTATCATATATATAGCCCCATTTTGAAAGAAAAATACATTTTTGAATAATGTATTGATCATAAAAGTGTGGTTAAAAAATAAAGAAAATTTTGAATTTGCATTTAATATTATTTTATTAAAAATGTTATTGAAATGATCTCAAAATATTGTTTAAAAATACATTTTTTTTAACTAACAGAGCTCAAACAAGGACATAATTGCTTATGGGACATTTTTAAGAATGTCCAATTTTAAATGTATGAGTTGAAAAGTATCAACTCATTTGAATTTAGTGACAATTTATTTATTATATCCTTAATGAAAAGTTATATTTTGAAATGGTATTCTCAACATTTGATTTTTTTTTTATCAATTTGTCACGAATTTTGAGAAATGGCTTCCATGAGAAGCTACATTAAAATAATATTTCTCGACATTTCATATGTCATTCTTGACATTTGAATACCGTTTCATTTGTCTAGAATGATATTTCATCTTGGACATGACATTTCTCTACGTTTAAAAATGTTGTTCTCGACATTTCTGTATCAATGAAAAACATAGTATTTATTGTGATTTGAAATGTATACTTTTTGAAATAAATATGACAGATTATGTGTCAAAATTTTATTGACCAATAACAATATTGCAAAAATGTCCATTTTTTTGTCTTAGTGTGAAGTTATAAATTGTTAATAAGGGTATTTTGCTCTAAATTCTTCCAAATTGGGCATTTTTGCAATGATCGACATTTTTACAAATGACTAAGTAAAAATGAACATTTTTTGAAATTTCCTTTTTGCTTATTTTAAGCTATTGAATTAATTAATATTAATATTTTATTGTGGACCGACAAAAGATGAGGTGACTATCTTGGAAAATACGACAATATTGGTGATTGTCTAATCATCATATGAATATTTCATCATCTTATCCACATCAAATCATAGATTCTTTCAACTCCTCCTTTTAGATAATCTTTTCATATTTATTTATTTTTTTGTTATACACCGTTGAAAATATAATGCCATGAATTATCCTTGTACAAAAGCAATGGTGTGGATCTGAACGACGGTCATTATCATTCCCATTTAGTCGAGAATTTTTACAAGGGGATGAGAAAAATTAAAAATAAAAAAATTATTTATCATCTTATTTTAACTAATCTCTAAATATGATTTAAATTGAAAAATATGAAAATAAAATAATAATAATAATTTGAGGGCATCTCGCCCCCATTTACCGTGTGGGATGGAGATCTTCCGTTCCATTCGAGTTGAGACATAAAATTTTATCATCCCTAATTTGAACTTGTTTTTCATAGTTTATTTTGTCGTAGATGTTAGTCTTTTTAGACTTTCGTCGCTATGAAATACGGATTTGATTTGGCATGTCTTGACTTTATGGAAAAGATCATATCTAGAACTCAGCTCCTCGTTTTTTTTTAAATATTGAATTGATGAATTAGATTCGATTTTACTAACACTACTCTTTGAACTAAATTTAAAAGATTGTAAAGGTTATTTCTCTTTATTCCATTTTCATAAACACCTCATTAAATAAGAAATTAAGTCTCGTGAACAAATCAACGAGTTACACCACATGAACAATTATCAGTAATCCTCAAAGTAATAAGTTCGCTCGATTGAAAAAAAAAAATTTAACTTGGTGCAATCTTAAAATAAAAATGACAATCTAATAGGCCGATTGAAGCTATCATTTTTAAAATTTTGACATCTATATTTAGAGCCTGTCGGGATGTACTTTTTCACCAAATTTTTAGCCAAAATTGAGCTGTTGGTCCAAGCTACGGGTCCCACCTCACACACAGGCAGTCAAAAATTGTGGGCTGCAACGGTAGGAAAATTGCTATCAACGATCACTTTTTTGCTTTAAATTTCTCCCAAACAGGCCCTTAACTAGGAGACGACTACCCCACGATATTATGCAAATAATCATAGTAGATTAATAAAAGAATCCTTAACAACTAAGATTTCTATCTATCTTAGTATTTGAAAAGGCAAACTTTAGTTAAATTTCAACTAACTTTTATGATAATCTTAGAAAAGGCAATAATGCTTAATGGAGACAGCAACGGTAAAGGAAAAAGGACTATTTTATAAAATTGTTTTTGAAGGGTTCTTATTTCTTGATCGCCCTTTTCAGACAGATTAGCAGATTCGCAATCTGTTTATGCACACGCAATTCTATTAAAAATTAAATAAAGAAAGAACTTGAAGGACACGTGTCAAGTGCTGGTTAATTTGTCGGCAATTCTGGGTGTTTCTAACATTATGGTTGTACAAATGAAAACTTGGCGTGTGGTATTGTTACATCAACTTTTTTGTAGAAATGGAATTTTAAATATTTATTTTTTGAAGAATATATTATCAAAAAATAGAAAGCAAAGATTTTATTGTGTAAATATTTGGTTAAAAATAAATATGACAGTTAAGGAGTTTTATTTTAAAGAAAGACAAACATGGACGATAATTTCGATTAGGCTACGTGTACATTACAACTTAGAGATTTAGTTGCTAACAGGTTACATGATGAGATTCGGCTAAGTCAAAATTTCACTAGCTAAATAAAATAAAATAAAAAATCTCACAATTTTTTTTTTTTTTGCCATAATGCATAAGCTCAATCGTTTAAGCGGTGAAGATATTTTGATAATTCTAATTCAATTTATCATCACATCATCTCAATATGTAAAAGAATTTATAAATGATTATGTACACAAGTATCTTTATCATAATTATAGATTGCATAATGCTAAAAATTGAATTATGTTCTGTTCTTATCCCTTTTGCATTATCCTTTCAAGGATTAAGAATTTTAATATCATGTTTGCCACTACATGTCGGTACTTAACAACACGATGTATGATTTAACGTTATTTTTTAGTCGATTAACAATTAGAGTGTGTTTGATTGAGATAAATGTGCGATTGATGCTTGTAATCAATTTATTACGACCAGTTTAGCAATTACAAGAAGGAATATATTTTTCAGAAAGAATATTTTAGGATACAGTTTTTAGATTTACTTTTTATTAAGTCCACTTTCTTTTGCTTTTTGGGAGTGGATGGCCTAATTCTTTCTCTATAAAGTCCATTAAAGATGATGAGCTTCCATGAGCAACAAACGAGTGCCTTCAATGGAGGAAAAGAATGTTACCACATTATTGGTTAGCTAGCCAAATATGGAAAAAACAATGACTTCGACACACAGTTCCATCCATTTGGATAAGATATTTTCGAGTTTCAATATAGTTTTCAAATAGAATAATGTTATTTATAGTGAAAATTACTGGTAGTCGTCATACGTGGTATACAGATGACATTTTGTTATTTGATGTATTAATGTGATCTTTTTTTATTACTTAATACATCAAATAACAAGCTGTTATATGTAGCCACATAGGACAACTATTGATAGTTTTCTTTATGAAGAGCATTATTCTTTCAAATATATAAATATTGTATTTGTTACCAAGATTATGATTTAATCACAACAATATTCCTCCAATTTTAATTTCTTTTAAAATTAGACGAGATAAGGCATCTTTGGATTCAACTATTTCCTTGTTAGAAAGATAATCGTGTTATTCTCTTCACAGATAATTTAGAATGTTAGGGCCTATTTGATAAGGCCCATTTTCCATGGAAAATGAAAATCCACCAAAAATGCATGTTTGATAGGTATATTTTTCTAGACAATTCATTTTTCCACTTTCATGCCACCTCAATTATTTTTCTCCAAATTGATGAAAATTCATTTTCTAGGTTGCTGGTCGATTTATTTATTTATTTATTTTGTGTTTTGCATTTTTTGTTTTTTTTTTGGAATGGAAACAATTTTTATCCCTAATTATAACAAATATATTTTCTTTTAATTGACAATTTTCATGTAAAACAAAGTTAAACGAATACCAAAAGATAGATAATTTTCTTGTTTTTTTTGCAATAGAAACAAATTTAATTCCCAATATCAGTAAATTTTATCTCTTTAATTGACAACTTTCATATAAAATAAAGTCAAACGAACATTACAAAACACTTTTATACTAATAAAACACAATTATTGACAATTCTCAATAAAATAATTTTTGGACAATTCAATTAACCGAAATTCGTTTTCTTTCCACTCAAATTCTATATTTGCAATCAAACGAACCTTTGTATATTTTCTTGCATTGTATGAAGTATTACAAAGGGAATCTTGATGCTCAAGAATAATGCTTAATTTTGGATATCGATTCAGATTATAGGACACATTTAATAATTCATATCCCAATACGTTTCCAATAATGCTCGAGAAAAATCACACACGTTATCTTCTCTCTCTCTCTCTCTCTCTCTCTTATTTTTTATTTTTATTGCATAGAATTCTAATGATGGTTCCATATTTACAAGACAAATTAAGGTAAAAATAAAATTAAATATGTGTGAAATTTCTAGACCATCTTTGATGAACTTTTGGCGAGCTATGCTACAATGATAAATGGGGTTTACAAAGTTAGGTTACAAAATCAAATTTACACCAATCATTTCAAAAATAGATTTTCAAATCATTTGAAATTAAGGGTTCAGATTTTGCCAACACTCTTTATCACTCCACTTCTGGGCACCAATTTTGTAGGTGTAGAATTATTCAATTTTGGTTTAGGGGCACTCCACTTCTGTACACTAACTTTGTAGGTGTAGAATTATTCAATTTTGGTTTAGGGGCTATGCCCCCGCACTCCATGGGAGGGGGATTCCTACCCCTTTCCAATTCCCACGACGATCTCACTGCGGAGGATAATTCGCGTACTAGCTCCGCACGATGACAATAATTAAACTTCACAATTTAATATCAACTACAAAATCAAACCTGATAAAATCTTCAGAAATACTACATCTGTCACATAAAGATAAATTTACTTTTATTTTTCGTATGTTCCAAATTATAGGCCCCTTTCCTTATTAAGCGTATAGTTGATTTCTTAATTTTTTAATATGCCCCTATTTGATGCGTACAATTATTAAAAAAATATAAACTACAATTTAAATAATTATTTAATGTAGATATATGTATTGGAAAAATTACAAGTAAAATTTATATTTCTATATATATTAATTACATTTTCTTAATTTGCGTGAAAATGAAAACAAATATATCTTTATGAAATAGAGGGAGTACTAGTTTTTAGTTAAGAGAGACGTGTTGAGAATATCAAAAGGAAATAGAAAATATAGACCGAAAAAAAAAAAAAAAGAGAGAAATAGTTTAAGCTTTCGGGTAGCTTTAGTTGATTTATGATTTAAAAGGCCTAATAATGTGCGTTACTAGGACTGATAACTCACCCACTGAAGCCTAATATGGATTATTTTTAGTGAAAATTAAACTCGCACCTTCTTTTCAACTTATTATTTCAAAAATCATGTATAAACATTTTTCTTTTAAAAATCAGATACATCCTACTACAAACTATACATCCTACTACAAACCTCAATTTTATTTTATTTTTTTATTTTTTTTACCCATTCTTCTAGTTACAATTGCACTAACACCACCACAATTGTCTCCCAGCCATCATTGCTTGCCGTCGCCACCATGTTACTATCGACTCCGTCTGTCACCACCACCATTTCCCCTATGCTACTGCTGCAGCAACGTTGTGCACTCTTCGTTGCAGAGAACAAGGGAGGAAATTAAGGCTTGGATGAGGATTTAGGATAGGGGGCTCTAGTGCAATTCGTGAAATTACATGCTCCTACTTGCAATTTCAATTCGGGGTCAAATTGGATATGGTGGTGGTGGTGGTGGAGTGATAGTGGCGTGGGATAAAAACGTTTATGATCAATTATTTGTTTGATTGTGCTAATATAATGTATAATTTGTTAGCAATAAATAATATTCGACCTTAAAAAATATGTAATTGTGATTTATAATTTGTGTTTTTTTTGACTACGATCATAATTGTGTGTTATTGTGACCTTGATCTATTATCAGGTGATCACAAATGTAATCACCTGATTTTTGGAACTTTTTCACAAATTTCTTATTTTTGAAAGTATACTTTGAAACATTTGTAATTATGTACTATTCCATTATTTTATTTACTTGGTTATGTGTGATATTTTTTCCCTTAAGAATTGGGAAATAGCATATTGGATTGTTTAATCGCTGCTGTGGGCAGTGGGCTTTTGGCCCAATGGGTTGACAATTAATTATTAGTCCAATTAATTTTGTATTACATTGTGCTCAGATATGTAAATACATAATTTAGTAAAATATTTTTTTAATCATAAAAAATGTATTCGGTTAGCGATTTTTTTTAACATCGATACTTAAATCAAACTATTTTGGAATGGTTTGGTTCAATTTGAGGCAAAATATTAATAGGCTCATATGGATTTGAACCAATTGTTTCAAACTAACAAGTTCGATTTAATTTGTACTTTTCTTTTTTTATTTATTTTTAAATACAGCCCTAATACCATGCAAAATAGTCAATTAATAAGGTAATTACATCTACACATGGTTTTTAACTTTTTATTAAAAAATCAAATTTAAAGGTATTTTATTAAAAAAATAGTGGTAATTCAACTTTTAAATTTTAATAATAATATTATAAAATTAAATGAATATATCACCCCACCCTACCCAACCCCATTTCACTCACAAACACAAAATAATTCTCCTTTCTCTTCTGTATCTCTATCCTCTCCCTTTTCTCGTCTCTCTCTTTATCACACATGGAAGATCACCTCCGAAGACCACTGGCGAGCGTCGTCGCGCAGCGCTGATGGTTTTTTGGTTGTTTCTTCTTCCTCCAATTTGTTACTTAATCGGAGTTTTGGGGTGATTTTTGTTGGTGTTTTGCAAATTGTGATGGTGGTGATGCTGGGGACGATGGTGTGAGGAGGCACGACATTCAGATGGTGTCGACGGTGAATTAGGGTTGGGTTGGTGCCCATGCTGATTGTAATTGCTAAATTAGTTAATTTGTGATCAGTAAATAATATATGATTGATAAAATGACAATTTATGATCAATAAATAAAATGTGACCTAGAAATGTGAAATTTTGACTAAATTTTTTAAATGTGATTTAAAAATTTGTGAAGTTGTGATCAATTAATTTGATAATTTTTTTATCATGAAATAAATTGTGATTTGTAACCGAAAAATAGTATATGACTTATTGATTTGATAATTTATGACATGAATATAAAATTTGAGATTTGTGATTGAGAAAAAATGTGTGACAATTAATTTGATAATGTGTAACCAATAAATAAATTGGGACTTATAAAATTTGTGGTTTATAATTGTGACGTTTTGTGATTGTGATTAATATGT
This sequence comes from Olea europaea var. sylvestris, assembly GCF_002742605.1. Taxonomy (NCBI): domain Eukaryota; kingdom Viridiplantae; phylum Streptophyta; class Magnoliopsida; order Lamiales; family Oleaceae; genus Olea; species Olea europaea. The sequence continues at coordinate 30,396,546 of NC_036251.1, forward strand.
AACTATGGAGATGGATCCAATTAAAGTGAATTCTCTTTTTTTGGTGATGACAAAAGGATTAGACATCCCCCCATGCTACGATTCCTTGCTGTCTTAAGGATCGGGAAGCAGAAAAGGATTGCGGTACTGCTTTATTAAAGACTCTCGAAAGCAAGTTGCCCATTCGGGTGGGTAGAGTATATTTAACTAATAAAATATATTTATTTATGTGATATTTGAAATTGTATCTTTCAAACACCTTAGATATGCAATGTTCCCATCAATAAGTTCTCGTACAAAAATTTAACTAAGCATCGTGAGGTTTCACTTCCTCTTAACGAAATTTTCATGTTTCGACTTTATTTTCTTTAAACTGAGATTGAGTTAAAGACACTCACCCCCTAGCCCATCACCAAGATTGAAAAAAAAAAGACTTGATTAGCTAATAAAGTTAAAGAGTAGCAGATGCAACATTAGTCTTGACATTTGTTTACCTCATGATTCATTGTCCAATAAAATTGGAAAGCAATCTGATTCAATAAACAATGAATCAAGGGTCTCACTGTCACCTAAACTGGTACAAATTAACACCAGTGTCGATATGTAATATTATTTTATTATTAAACTAGACCTAGGTCAAGAAAAGCAAAAATAAAAATAAAAGCAAATGGTGATTTTTGTTACCAGCAGTTAATTGTGTGGTTTCATGCATGGATATATAATATATTCAAAATAGAGACACATTTTGAAATCAGAAATCAACCACTGCAAGAAATCCCTTATAATAATAATAGGCAACAGCCAACAAGTATCCAAAACCCCAAAAACCTAACTACTAGCTGGCAACACATTGTACAATCTCGATCCCTCTATAAACAAGAAAAAACCCACACCCAACTCACAAATTCTGAAATGGGTTGCAGCCACAATCTTATGTCTGGCCTTAGACTTCATCATTTTGCCATTTCTTTACTGATTCTATTAATTTCAATCTCGTCCCACCTCGGAATATTCAATGCAGAAGGTAAACTTGGTGGCATTTGATTTGAATATACAATTTGATGTTCTAAACAAAACATAAGTTCTCTATATATATGCATGTTGCAGGTAGAATTTTAGCACAGAGCGCAAACAACCACCAGGTATATATAGATTATAAAGTCTTTTAATTTGTATATTTGAAGCATTATTTGTGTTTCTATTCTGTGAGTTTCATTCATGGATTATACTTCGAATCATTGAAATTTAAAAAACTTGATTTTTGTTTCGATTTTCATTGGTAGACAGTGAATGAAGATCAGAAGGCAATCTTGAGGGCGCAAATCGGTTCGAGGCCACCGCAGTGCAAGAAGAGGTGCAGTTCTTGTGCACAATGTGAGGCCATCCAGGTGCCTACGAACACCCAAATAAAGAACTCCCCCACAATCTCAGGAATTGCCTACAATAGAGGAGATGACACTCCCAACTACAAGCCCATGAGCTGGAAATGTAAATGCGGAAATCAAATTTTCAACCCATAATTGTTTCAAAATTCTGAAGTCTTAAACCAGACTGAAGAGTACAACGAACAATATTTTTTTCAACTGTTGAACGTTAGCGATAAGATCATGTATGGGGACTAATGCCGTCCTTGTATCGGAACTTCGGAAAGTCGATTGAGGATGGTGATTGGAGCTGTAGTTACCATAACAACTGGTATAATAATTACTTTCTTTTTGTGGGCACCTTCAAATCTCCGTACAACTCATGTAAATTTTTCATTCCACTAGTGTTATATTTTAAATAATATGGATTCTGGATTTCTGCCCTTTCTATATGATCTTATTTGCATCCAGAGATTCTGCAATAATGCAAGTCTGTCAAATAGGCAGGTGAAAGATTTGGGTTAAACTGTAGAAAGTGACGAAGATTTGTGCCTATTTAAGTGTATGACTTCCTGATTTTATAGAAGAACCGTTAGGTCTTTCTGAGAGATACTGTCCTTTCTGGAAAAAATGCCTTTTTCAACACGCAAATGAATTCTTTTTAGGCAGGAAATTCAGTCATGCATGCAGCTTCAAGTTTTTCCCTTTTTTGGGTTTGTGATTTCTTGACTGGCAAGTAATCTTCTTGATTGAGAAATGGGTTTTTGATTCGCTCACTAAAGCAATTTGTCATGGTCAGACAAACTGATTTTTAGAGATTAGAACCTAGAGATTGTCTACCAGGATAAAATGAACCTCTGCTCTGTATGAGAATATTTGAGGGGCTAGGCTCTAGCCATTGTCCAAGGCCTCCTTAGCTTAGAGTCTTAGACGATCGAGACTGGCGTAGTCGAATCAAACAAAGGTCAGACTCTCGTGAGCTTAGATGACCACTCTGGCCAAGCTCAATACTGTCCAATTACTGGACGCAAGTAGCCAAATTTGGGACGTTATGTCTAACATCTGCCTCTAAAACTTACACCTTATATATGTTATTAATAAGCCCACCGACCATTAGAGCAGGTTAACCAAAAAATTATTTTACTTTTTTGACAATGTATTTATTATTTTATTCATTCTTTCGATTTTTGACAATGTATTTATTTAAAGAAAATATTTATTTATTTAATTATTTTATAATTATATAAATTACTAAATCATAACTTCGTTGAACTAAATTATTCACATGTTTTATATATAATGTTAAATTGACGAAAATAATTGATTATATTATTAATTTACGATAAACAATTACAATAAATTTACAAAAATAATTACTAAATTAAAAAATCCTTAATTATTATTGATAATATTATTAAAAATAATAAATTTTAATAATATAATTAATAGTGTAATTAATTAATTAATTAATATTATTATTATGATCATCATCATTATCATCATTATAGAACGAAAACAACACAAATATTGTTAACCATTATCTTTGAAAAATGAAAAATAAGGACAAAACAGACATTACATCATTTGATGCAAAAAATGGTGCAATGAACAGTGTTGCATTGTTGTTGCACCATTTTGCATCAAAATTGTGCAATGGTTTGAGGAAGGTTTGCACCAAATTGCACCTTGCACCAAAATTTGGTGCATTACACAATCTTTTGGTGCAAATTGCTTCAATGCAACACCAAACTTTGCACCATTTTGGTGTGAAATGGTGCAAAGTGAATAGTTCATTACACTATTTTTTTTTGTACCAAATGGTGCAATGTCCGTTTTGCCCTTATTTTTCACTTTTCAAAGATAATGGTTAAGGGTATTTGTGTCATTTTCGTCCTATAATGATTATGATGATGATGATGATTACACTTTAATTATAATAATATAATCAATAATAATTAACGTAATTGTTAATTTAACTAAAAGTTTATATTATTAAAGTTCATTATTTTTGTAAATTTAAGGTAACTGTTTATCATAATTAATAATATAATCAATTTTTTTTATTTAACATAATATATAGAACACGTGAATACTTTAATATCAATATATTTGTTAATTTACCGAAGTTATGATTTTGTAATTTATAAAGTTATAAAATAAATAAATAATTTTTTTAAATAAATACATTGACAAAAATCAAAAGAATGAATAAAATAATAAGACACTATTCATTTGGTGTAAGTTTTGGTGTAACGGTTGGAGAAGAATTTTGATTTTGTGCAAAATTTGATGCAAAATGGTGTAAATTTGGTGTAGCGCTGAAGATGGCCTAAGCTTCCACAGCATCTTATGACATTGGGTGTTAATGCAATTGCTCCAATTGATAGCCAAATCAGCCCAATTTTGTCCACAAATCGTATGCACATAGAGGAAAATTTGCCTTCTTCAATTGACGGCCCGAACCTGCTCCATTCCACCACAAATTCGAACGTGGACAATTTAACCCAGGTACACACAACATTGGGGATGGATTCAATTGATCCAAAACATGCATCAGCTAATCCAATTTTTTGAGTCAAAATCGTCAGTTGACTGGGCGAAAATTGCACCTGTGATTTCTTCACACAACAGAAATTGTTAATGGAAAATGGTGGTGGTGGTGATACATATAGCTTATGTACTGTCTGTTCTGGGTGGGCCTTGCGCCCACTTACCCTTCATGGCTTTCTGTCGCGCTCACTAGAATTCGAATTCATAACATTTCCCTTAATTAAGACTTAAATTAAATTCTAGTACCAATTGACGGACAGTACGTAAGCTATATATATATATATATTTGAATAATTTATTTAGGACTCATTTGTACTTTTTACGAAAATTTTGGAGTTGTAATAAGTTCTTTATTTTTCTTTTCTTTATTTTATTTAAATGGGAGAGTATATTTGTTATTTTACAATTTTAATTAAGAAAATGGATGAAAATGATTATTTTTCCAATCAAAGGTGAAAATGTCAAAAAAAAAAAATAATAATAAAATGTAGGCACAATTTGTGCTAATTACACCCTTAATTTTCTTTAACTTATGCGCATTATTCTGTATGAATGCTTCCAACATAAATCAACCATTTCTTGACATGGGCAGGTGACAAAAATATGCAAGATGAGGGTTTTACTGTCTGTCAAAACTGGATTTGTCACTCAAATAACAACAATTTTTGTCAGATCAGATCAGATCAGTTCAAGGTTTGTTATTGTTTTATCTTTTAGTTTCACATTTTATAATTTTTTTGCTTCTCTTTTTCTCCCTTCATCTCATAAATTTGATCATTTTCCCATAAAGACCCCACATTTCCAAAAAGCCGGCCATTCTAATAAGAGAAGCACTTGGTGTACACGTAGGGGTTCACAAAACCCCTATCGACACCTCACAATGGGGGATTGATGGGTTAATTTTTGACATTTTTTTATTTTGTGAAGCCCACTCTTTTGTGAGTTACCTAGCCGGGTTCTGTTAACCTAGGTTTTGTACACTCAGAAAAATTCTTCTAGTAGTCCTTCAAAGTGATAACTTTATTTATCATTCTTCCAAAACTTATCATGTAAATAAAATTATAAAACACTAGACCATTACTACCAGCATAATATATCTAGCATTCAACTTGAATAAAGAAGCAAATGAATTTTATTTATTAAGGACATGTCTGGTACTGTAGTAATACAGCAAAATAAAACATCTCGCAAGATTTTCTTCTTTAATCAAGTCCATATCCATCCAATTTAATATAATATTAAATATATGTCACTTCACTTAATAAATCCAAATGTATCAAAGTATCGAGGAAGAAGTTTCTGATAATATTTCAAGATGATAGGATGGATAATGTGCGTTAACTATGTCATCTATCAAAGAAAATAGAACGAACGGATCTTGTAGGATTCCCAAGAAATTCTTCTTCTTTGGAACGGAGGTTTATTAGTTTTTAAGTAAGTAGGTAACTCAACAAGAAATTTCGTTACCTGTCCAATTTCAAATGAATCAAGATAACCATTTGTTTCAATATAAATAGTCACTGTCTGTGCTTGTAGGCTCAATATATATGTACTCCAAGTGATTTTATTTTATTTTTCTAACCATTGGTCAAACTCTCTATGTAGTTTATATCTGGTAAGACTAAATTCATTACCTTGTTACGGAAAACTAATTAAATCAAGACAGAGAGAAAGTAACCTTCAACACATTACTAGATTGCTTATATTACAATCGAATTCATATGTTCCTCATGAAATTGATAAAACTAAGTTCACATTATTTTAGGGTGGTAGAAAAGCAACAACAATCATTAATCATACATGATTGAGCATTATAAGACGGTATCATTCAAGCCATAGTTGAACATCCAATACCATAAACAATCAATCAGCCTTATATTTAAAAATATATATATATAAATTATTGGAGGCAAAATCATACAACAAAATCATTCCTCCACTACTAAAAAGATAAATATTCCAAGTTTACTGCTAGAGACTATATAGGTAAATTCTTGGAATGTAATGAACATCAAAAGCATCCTTCTATTTTGACAAAGTTTAACAGTACTGCAACTACATATAAAAACAAGCATGTACAGGGTAGTCTAGGATAAAACCTGGATACCGTCCAGCAACAACTCCATATGCGAAATGAGCAACATCTTAGATCAATTCACTTATCTCAATTGTCCATCGAGCACAAATCCACAACTCATCCCAAAAAGGTCAGTGTTGAAACCATTGGATACTTTTAATGTCAATCCCTTCCTTCACCATCTCATAAAGCGGGCTCCTTTCCCTTAAACTTTTCAACCTGCTTAAGTGTCAATTCCACTGCTTGATCAATCTCCTCCTTGGTGGTGAACCTCCCTATGCCATACCTAACTGAGGTATGTGCCATGTCCTCCTCCACTCCAAAGCCCTCAACACATATGATGGCTCCAAACTCGCACTCGTGCGTCCACTACCACTCGACACTGCCACCTCCTTCAATCCCATTAACAAGCTCTCCCCTTCGACATAGGCAAACGACAAATTCAAATTCCCAGCATATCTCCTCTCCGTGCTTCCATTCACTACTACCCCATCAATTTCTCCTGAATCCCATCCAACAACCGCTCCTGCAAAGCCTTAAATCTCTTATCATCATACTCCATCTCTCTCATCGCTAGCTCACATGCTGCCCCAAAGCCAACAACCAAAGGCGTAGGAACTGTGCCACTCCTTATCCCCCTCTCTTCTCCACCCCCATTCATTTGGGGCTCCACCCGAATCCTTGGCCTCCGCCTTATGTACAAAGCCCCAATTCCCTTTGGCCCATAAATCTTATGCCCACTCAATGACATCAAACTTATATTCATTTTATCCACATCAATCGGAATCTTCCCCAAAGCCTGAGCAGCATCAGTATGCAAAGGAACTGTTGTGATTCTCCGATCACGAGAAGAGAATAAAAGAGGAAAAACAATTCTATTTCTACTTGAATAGAATTTACAATGGAGTTTACAAACTAAAAAAAAACCTCTCAAAAGAGTCTCTCTAATCTCTCTCTTTTTTCTCTCTTCTCTATCCTATTTTTCTTCCTCTCAAGGGACATGCTAATTCTCTTTATGGTACCTCATATTTATAGAAAAATCTTGGCTACAAACCATCATAAACTTGTGGCCAAAAACCAATCAAGAATTGCGGCTAGAGAATTTCATTTCAAATTGTCTTCTTGCATAGATTTCTTCTCCACTAAGCAATTGAAGTTGTGGCCATCAAAAGGTAGAGAGTTTTAATTCAAATTTTCTTCTTCATCCATGCATGTGGATTCTTCTACATTAAGAAAATGAAATTCAACAATTTCGGCTGGAAGAAGCTAGAAGAAACTTGATTAATATGCGGCTGGAACACATCAATTCTCCCCCTCCAGTCGCATTTGAATCAATTGCTATCTGACAACCAACCCAGCTATGTCTCTGCATAGCTCTAGCTTCTCCCTTAGAACCACCTTTGTTAACATATCTACTGAATTCTCATTTGTGTGAATCTTTACTAGTCTCAACAGCTGTTGATCCATCACCTCTCTTATCCAATGATAGCGAATGTCAATGTGCTTTGTTCGAGAGTGATACATTGAGTTCTTACTCAAGTCAAGAGCACTCTGGCTGTCACAATGTACTTTATAATCTTCTGCTTGATCCCTAGTTCTTGGAGAAATCGCTTTAACCACAACATTTCTTTACCTGTTTCCGTCGCTGCAATATATTCTGCTTCTGTTGTAGATAAAACAACACACTTTTGTAGTCTTGACTGCCATGAAATAGCTCCCCCTGCAAAAGTGTAGAGAAATCCTGAAGTAGATTTTCTACTGTCAAGATCTCCCGCTATATCTGAATCTGTATAACTTTTCAAGATTGGATCAGCTCCCCCGTAGCACAGACATATCTTTGATGTACCTCTGAGGTACCTGAGAATCCACTTGACTGCCTCCCAATGTTCCTTTCCAGGATTAGAAAGAAAATGACTCGCCATGCCTACTGCATGGGCAATATCTGGCCTTGTACATACCATGGCATACATTAGGCTTCCAACTGCTGAAGAATAAGGTATTAATGACATTTCCTCTATCTCTTTCTTGGATGAGGGGCATGAATTTTTGCTCAACTTGAAGTGGTTGGCCAATGGAATGTTGACAGGTTTGGTATTATACATGTTGAATCTCTTGATCACTCATTCAACATACTTCTCTTGGGATAGCCACAACCTTCTATTCTTCCTATCTTGAGTTATGTGCATTCCCAAAATCTGTTGAGCTGGGCCTAAGTCCTTCATGTCGAAGAACTTGGAGAGTTCCTTCTTTAGCTACCTAATTTTTGTTGCATCTTGTACGACGATCAGCATGTCGTCTACATATAATAGAAGAGCAACAAAATTGCCATTCGAAAGGTGTTGAATATAAACACACTGATCCCCAGCTGTTCTTTTATAGCCTTGACTCACCATAAAAGAGTCAAACTTTTTGTACCACTGCCTGGGTGTTTGCTTAAGACCATATAGGCTCTTCTTTAGCTTGCAAACAAAGTTTTCTTTCCCTGAAACTTCAAAACCTTCTGGCTGCTCCATATAAATTTCTTCATATAAATCACCATGAAGAAATGCTGTTTTGACATCCATCTGTTCAAGCTCTAGATTCAGACTGGCTACTAATCCAAGGATAACTCGAATTGAGGCCATTTTCATAACAGGTGAAAAAATCTCGTCAAAGTCAACTCCCTTCTTCTGAAGAAATCCTTTGACTACCAAACGGGCTTTATGTTTTACCACCTTTCCCCTGCCATCTTTCTTGAGCTTAAAAATCCATTTATTCCTTAATGTTTTCTTTCCCTTCGGAAGCTCAACTAATTCATATGTTTGATTTTTCTGCAGTGACTCCATCTCATCCTGCATTGCTTGTATCCACTTGTCTTTGTCCACATGAGTTTGTGCTTCTTGAAAGCTCTTTGGTTCTCCTTCGTCAGTGATCAAAAGGTACTCTGATTCTGGATATCTCGTTGATGGAATCCGTCCTCGTTCCGATCTTCTGACCTATGGATCGTTGATTTCAGGAGGTGCATCATCATCTGGCTGATGTGATGATCCAACAACTTCTAGTGAAGAGGATTGTAACTGCTCCTGATCAATATCCCCTTCTTCATCCTCCTGTTCTGCTTTCAGCATTTCCTCATGCACATCCTCGTTATCTATGGTGAATTGTGTTGGTGCTGGATCTGGAGCAATATTTTGGGCACCAAAATTAGAATTAGGAGATATTGTGGGCTTTTCAATGTCTTCTAATGTTTTGTTTTCATGGAACACTACGTCCTTACTTTTGATGACCTTCTTTATCTTTGGGTCCCATAATCTGTATCCAAATTCCTCATCTCCATAGCCTATAAAGATGCATGGAGTGGTCCTTGCATCTAGCTTTTGTCTTAGCTCCTTGGATACATGTGTAAAGGCTAAATAGCCAAATACTCTTAGGTGAGAGTAGGAGGGATATTTACCAGACCATAATTTCTTCGGAATTTCAAAATTCAACGGTACAGACGGTGATCTGTTGATCAAATAGCAGGCGGTTCGAACAGCTTCTTCCCAAAATGGCTTTGGCGGCTTAGCCATACTTATCATGCTTCTGACCTTTTCCATGATCGTCCGATTCATCCTCTCGGCGACTCCATTATGTTGTGGGGTACGTGGGATCATTTTTTAATGTCGAATGCCGTATGTCTTGCAATAGGCATCAAAATCTTTGGAAGTATACTCGCCTCCAGTATCTGTGCGGAGACATTTCAGCTTCTTTCCTATTTCACGTTCTACCATGGTATGAAATGATTTGAAGTAATTCAATACTTGGTCCTTTGTCTTCAAGAAATATACCGACGCCTTTCGAGACGAGTCATCAATGAATTTTAAAAAATACTTGTTACCGCCTAGTGATTCAACCTCCAAAGGACCACAAACATCAGAGTGTACTAGATTGAGCAACTCTGATCGTCTCGTAGAAGAGAAATTGAAGGAGACTCTATGTTGCTTACCAAATAGACAGTGACTGCAAAGATCCAGCGCAGATTCCTTGGCAACTGTGATTAGCTCCTTCTTTGTCAAAGTAGACAATCCCTTCTCACTCATGTGACCAAGTCTTTGGTGCCACAAATTTTGAGAAGGTTCATGTTCTACTACGTTGAGGCTATCCACATGCATTTTCATATGAGTCTTGTATAAAGTGTCACATATATGTCCTCGAGCGACAACCATGGAACCTTTCATCATTTTCCATGTGCCATTGTTAAATTGATTGACATAGCCCTGTTTGTCAAGAGCTATCCCTGAAAGTAGATTTAGCTGAAGATCAGGTACATGTCGAACGTCCTTCAGGGTTATTTTACACCCGAGGTTCGTTTGTATCTGAACATCACCAATTCCTACGATCTTAGAAGAACTGGTATTTTCCATCTTCACTGCACCAAAGTCGCCGGCTTTGTAGGTTGTGAAGAAATCTTTGCATGGAGTGGCGTGATAAGATGCTGTAGTGTCTATTACCCACTCAATATCTTGGTTTGAAACATGAAGACATGTCTCCTCATGGATGAAGCAGATAGCCACCTCTCCAGAAATAGTGACTATTGTCTCTCCTTCCTTATTTTTCAGCTGTGAACTGTTGTGGCCTTGCTTTCGTAGCAATTTTCCGAGTTCTTCTTCAAGTGGCCCTCCATACCACAATAGTAGCACTTATAAGTAGGCTTCCTTCCATCTATGGATCTACCTCTACTTTTGCTTCTGCCTCTCCCCCTGCCAGGAACGCCTCCTTGTTGTCTTCCTCGATTTACCATGACAAGGGCATGTGATTGGTTCGTGTCTACGTCTTTTCTTCTGGCCTCTTCATTAAATAGGGCATTCTTAACCATAGACACGGTAAGTTTTCCATCATGGGCTGAGTTGCTAAGAGATACTACTAATGTCTCCCAACTACCAGGAAGAGAACTTAAAAGTAGTAAGGCTTGTATTTCATCCCCAAGCGGCATCTCCATAGATGACAATTGGTTTACCAAGCTCTGAAATTCACTGGTGTGCTCAGCAACTGAAGTTCCACTCTTTAACTTCAGATTCACCAAACGCCTCATCAACAGAGCTTTGTTTTGAGCGGTCTTGGCTTGGTACATGTCCTCCAGAATCTTCCAGAGGGCATATGCATCTGTCTCCTATGCTACATGGTAAAAAACACTATGGTCAATCCATTGTCGAATTTAACCAATAGTTTTTCTATTTAGCTTCTTCCACTCTGTCTCCTTGGTAGGATCGGGATTTTCACCTTTGGCTTCCAAGGGGTCATACAAATCCTTACAACTAAAGAGATCTTCCATCCGAGGCCTCCACAGTGTGTAATTGGTGGCAGTAAGTTTGATCATAGCTCCTGATGAAGATTCCTCCATTGACATCTTGACTTGCAAAAGCTTTATCAAAAACTACGAGGATTAATTGATGAAACAAGCTCTGATACCATTTGTTGTGATTCTTCGATCACGAGAAGAGAATAAAAGAGGAAAAATAATTCTATTTCTACTTGAATAGAATTTACAACGGAGTTTACAAACTAAAAAAAACCTCTCAAAAGAGTCTCTCTAATCTCTCTCTTTTTTCTCTCTTCTTTATCCTATTTTTCTTCATCTCAAGGGACATGCTAATTCTCTTTATGATAGCTCATATTTATAGAAAAATCTTGGCTACAAATCGTCATAAACTTGTGGTCAAAAACCAACCAAGAATTGCGGCTAGAGAATTTCATTTCAAATTGTCTTCTTGCATAGATTTCTTCTCCATTAAGCAATTAAAGTTGTGGCCGTCAAAAGGTGGAGTGTTTTATTTCAAATTTTCTTCTTCATCCATGCATGTGGATTCTTCTACATTAAGAAAATGAAATTCAACAATTTCGGCTGAAAGAAGCTAGAAGAAACTTGATTAATATGCGGCTGGAACACATCAGGAACATTAAACTCTAACAGATTTTCCCAATTTCCTCGATCGGCTGAATCACACCAATCTCATTATTCACCATCATTACTAAAATCAAACTCGTATCTGGCTGAATCGACTCCCTGAGCTTTTCCAAGTCGACAAGCCCATCAGGCTTGACCGACAGATAAGTTACATCAAATCCCACCTACTGCAAATGCCGGCAGGAATCCAACACACACTTATGCTCAGTCTAGGTAGTTATAACATGACACTTTTTATCCTTATAAAAGTGCATAACGCCTTTAATTGAGATATTATTCGACTCAGTAGCGTCCGAAGTGAATATAATTTCTTTCAGGGAGGCGTTAATGAGGGCCGCGACCTGAGCCCGGCCTGATTCCACGACATTCTCGGATTCCCACACATAGAGATGAGTCCTTGGATGGGGATTGCCATATCGGGAGACGTAATAGGGAAGCATGGCTTCAAGGACCCTGGGGTCCACCGGAGTAGTGGCCTACATGTCGAGATAGAGTGGCCGACTGGAGATTTTGACGCCTTTCATTGTTACACCATTTAAGCCCTCTTCAAGCGGCTCAACTCTGGCTGCTGCGGTGGCCGTGGAGAGAGGATGGCGATTGTGGAGGATGATAGTGGCGGCTGAGGTGATGGTGGGTTTAGTGAGAGAGCGGCTGACGACGGTGGCTAGAAGCTTCGAGGTCATGGTGCGGTGGTGGAGTTCTCTCGACTAGGTTAATTTGCTTTTGGGTTGTGTTTCTACATCAGGGAGTTGTACATGCACTATTGTACATTGTGGTTCCCAATATTGGAATATAATTTAAAAATTTCACATGTGGTCCTGTTCTATTACCGTAATAGCATGTTAGTACACAACTTTGAAACGAAGCGGGCTTTCATCATTATTGAACAATTGGTTATCAATGACGAAGACCTTCCAAAAATATGCAGGACTGACTCCATTACTCTCACATATTCAATTTATGAAACTAGCTTTTGGTTTCATATTAAAAATATGAAGGCTGAGTAAAGTTAAAAATGACAATAATGATTCGAACATAGAACTGAAAGAAAAAAGAACTTCTCCCTATAATAATAGTGACATCTTGCTCTATCCTTTTTTCCTGAGGCTAATGGCCAACTCTTTTTCCTTATAGTCTTTTCACTTAATGTTGATGTGACCAAAAGTGGGGAGGCATCTGTACCCGAATAAGAGCAACTTGATTCTTCTGATCACTTGAGGAAGCAACATATCCCCATAATTTTTAGATTCTCTCTACGCCCATATACATATAATCTAGGGGATAACCATTAAAGCGTCTATGATAAGGAGTCCTAAAAAAGAACACATCATCTTATCTAATCCTATATTGTTGATCTTCTAAGCCATGAGAAAGCTTTGAGGGAGGGCCTGGATGCTAGGCAGTAGTCATCCTCGATGGCTTAGGATATTGTCCTAAAAGTCCCGATCTAAGAAAGCTTTAGGAAAGAAGTCAACTCCACAGCTTCCAAAACCCAAAAATTTAGTGAGAAGTCTCTTAACATCAAGAGATATGCTTTGTGGGGAATACACCCTCGCAACAAGTTAATCGTGTATATATCATGGACCAAAGAACAATGAAAGCATTTATCTTGAAGAAGGGAGTTTGATTTGCATATGGAGGTGCACAAGGGGAAAGAAGTGGGAATATCTGTTGTTGGAAAATTATTAATTTGTAATGTGGGCCGACGTGTGTAGTTAATTGTATGTAACGACTATTTTAAAGTTAAATCCAAAATTAAAGTGATCTAATGAAGAATTAAGTAATTGGGCTTAGGGTGTCTAAATAAAGTGTGGGTTGTATTATAAATGTAAAGATTAGATTCCTTTATAATTGTATTTCATGATTTTTATATATATATATATGAAACTTCTCATTTTTTATGTCATCACATCAACACAATAAATTAGAGAGAAAGCATATTAAAGAGGAAGATCCAAAACTCATAATCAAGAACATACAATCTACAATCAAGATTATTGATCAAGAACCAAAACCAATAAAAAGAATCAAAGAATTTTAGGAGGCAAAATTCAAGATTGAAAGCAAAAAACCAATCAAGAAGGGAGTCCAAGTTGATTTTCAAGATTCAAGATTCATTAATAAATAATCTTTCTCAAAAAATTAAAGTATGTTTCGTATTATTAATTTTCTTGGTAATTTGACTTGGAGAATCTTGACAATAAAGTAATTAGGTTTTTATGTTCTTAAGATTTAAAATTCTATAAAAATTTAACAAGTAGTATCAATACCAACTCCATGTTAAACCATTAAGATTCAAAGAAAGAATTTTAGGATTGAAATTTATAGTTTGGATTTATATAAAAAAAAAAAAAAAAGGATGTGAATTTTAGCCTTGATTTATAAAATTCAGATTTATTTTTCAGGTGTTTTTAAAATTGACAATTTTAAGGAATTAATTGTTGAATTTGAGTTCAGTTATAATTGAAATTTTATATGAAGTGTGATGTTATGGTGGAAATTTTATAAATTGTTTTCCTTTTTCGACACTTCGAGGATATGGATTAACGTCCCAAAATCTAGTTATAATATATTTGGAATTGATGTTGTTTATGCAATATGCATGAAGTATGAGAGAAAAAGGTGGGTGCTGCCCCCAGGGCACATTTTCAAGTGGTAAAAGGGGAGGGTGGAGAAATCCAGCTTTGCTTGAGGCTGCTGCGTCAAGGGTTCGAATCCTGAAATATGGATTTGGCTCTTGGGTAAGTGCAAGTGTACAAGCAGCCTTCCACCCTTTACCCTTGAAGGCATAACTTGCGATTTACCTCCCTCACGATGCTCCAGGGTAGGGGTGGTGGGGGACCCTTAAGGTCAGGGTTTAACCTTTTTTTTTGAAAAGGTGGGTGCTGGTTTTAAGGTGGTTTAGTAGACAATTTAAAGTCAATGTCAATGTCAGCCTTTTTTTTTGGAAAGCAAATAAAGTGGTGAAAAATAAGCAATTTGGTGTTTTTTTTAGCTGCGTGAATGATTGATTTTTTAATTGAAGAAACAATTAAAGAAAATCACGATCTAGCTCAACAACGTCCTTTTTGGGGGCATTGCAAAAAAATAAAAATCTAAATGAGCAATCAATTTCAAATCTTGATATTTAATTTTTTTTTTTGGACTACTATTTTTCTAAAATAAATTACTTGAATGAACATGTTATCAAAGTAACACCTTTCTCCGTAAATTAATTTATTTGGAATATTAGGAAGGTTGTCTGTACATAATTCATGCAGATGTTCACCGGTTCAAAGGAAACTCAATATTTGTCAGAATTATATGCACACGTGATAATAAATATGTGACAATTGTAAATTTTTCCATTATGTGAACGTTGAGTCGGTCCAAAGATAGACTTGATGTTTGACCAAATTCATTATCAATATTTGATTACTGTACCAAAAGTATCACTTACAAGTTGATATTTCTATCCAAAAATTAAATATCAATTGTGTGTTTGGTCTCTTGTAATAGGGCTCACTATTATTTGAAATTATTAATTGTCCAATACGCATTTCCACATGAACATGTTATTTTAGGATCTCTATTCGGTTAATTCATTTACCTCTGCAATATCTATCGACATCGATTCATATCCTGTGTTTGAATCAAAGTTTAAAGGCTGGAAAGAGAAAGTTTGTATTGCTCTTAGCGACATGGATCTAGACTTTGTTTTAAGGATTGAACAATCCAATACTCTTACAAATAAGAGTTCTGCTAATAAAATGGGACTCTAATAAGTGGGATTCTTCAAACTTTATAAGTCTTATGATTATAAAGCGTATAATTCTAGCAATGTTCAGGGGCGTTATGTCCAATAAGGTAACCTACTGCTAATAAATTTCTTAAAGAAATATTCTAAAACACTTTGTGAAAAGAAACGATTAGGCCGAAACTAGTACGCAGCAAAGTTGATTTCATTAAAGCATAATGCTAAAGAAAATATACGACAGTACATCATGGACGTGTCTCATCTTGCTTCAAAACCAACAACATTAAAATAGAAGTTGTATGATGATTTGTTCGTGCATATTTTTTTTTATTTCTCTTCCTGCACAATTTTTTAATTTTAAGGTCAGTTACAACTATTAAAAAGGGAAGTGAAGGGAAGTGGACGCTTAGTTAGGTCATTTCATATTGTGAGTAAGAAAAAAAAGTCTAAAACAAGAGAGAGCTGAAAGTACTCACTTGACAAATACCACTAAGGACAAGTTAAGCGTAATAAAGTTGCGTCCGATTTGATTGAAAAGTAACAGCAAACTCCTGAAAAGAATAAATCCATTTTTTATTAACGTAATGACATCTAACCTTTATCGTAGCCCATGCTAGCAAATCAACTGCTTTATTTTTTATACCAACAATTAAGAATTGTTTTCCCCTACGTATTGCATCAAAAACCAAATCACAAGCTTTGGATCCAGCTATTACTTTTGTGAAAATTTGGGACACATGAAGAGAAATTGTACTAAGTATCACGCTTGGCGTGTAAAGTCAAGTATACTTCTTATTTTGGTATGTTGTGAGATTAATTTAGTTTCAATACCCATACACATTTTGTGTATAAATTTCGGTTCATTATTCAAATAAGTGTGTTTATGCAAGGTTATCTAAATGGCCTATATCTAATTGATGCAGAAAGATTCATCTGTGTGAAGAGATGGCAAATCAGTTAAAGTTGAGGCTATAAGAACTTTTAGGTTATTATTAAAGATTGGTTATTATTTGAATTTGAAAAAGACATTTGAGGTACTGTCTTTTTAGATGAAATTTAGTTTTTGTTTCTACATTGAATAAATTCGATTACTTTTGTTCAATTGAAAATAGTAAGTTCAGTCTTTCTCTTAATTCAAATATTATGATTACAATCCTTTATTCAATTATGATGACCTATATCTACTTAATATGGCTACTTCTTATAAAGAAACCTTATACATAAATTCTCGTTGTATTAAAAAAAATTAACAAATGAGAATTTCGCTTCGTTATGGAATATCTTGCAATTAGATCACATCTCTCAAAAGAGAATGAAATATCTTATATCAAAACGAATTCTTGATTCCCTTAATCTTTCACACTGAAGTATTTATGTTAATCATATTAAAGGGAAACAAACAAACATAAAGATATTAGGTACCAATAAAACTTCGAACATCTTAAAACTAATTTATACGAATATCTGAGGACGATTTCTAGTGACTTCTTGGAATGGTCAACGGTTATTTATTATGTTCAATGACGATTTTTTTCATTCATTTTGACTACCTGTTTCTCATCTATGAGAAATCCCAAACATTGGACATGTTCAAGGTATGCATGGCTGAGGTTGAAAATCAACTCAACAAAAGAATAAAACGCATCAGATCTAGTTGTGGTGGCGAATACTATGACAGATACGACAGATCAGGAGAACAACGTCCAAGGTCTTTTGCTAAATTTCAAGAGGAATGTGAAATCGTCTCACACTACACCAAAATCTCTCTAAGTTGAAGTGCTAAAGACTGAAGGTTAAATTCACAATAAAGTTTCAAGTAAAATAACTGTCAAAACTCTTTATAAACTTTGGATTAGCAGGAAGCCTAGTTTGAAACATTTGCACATTTGAGGTTGTCCAGCTAAGACAAGACCTTATAGGCCTAATGAAAAGAAACTGGATTCCAAATCTATTAGTTGTTATTTCATTAGATACTCAGAGAGGTCATAGGGTTACAAATTTTATGATCCCACTATAAAGTCAATTTTGGAAACGGGAAATGCCCAGTTCTTTGATGATGTAGGAAAGATGAAGGTTAGAGATTTTATATTTGAGAAGGAATATATAAATATTCCTTCTGTTGTAATTGATTATGATATGGACCAGGAACAAATTCTTGCTCCAGATTTTGTTCAAGAAGCAATTTCGGATCAAAGCAATATTATAAAATTTCTCATACACGATCAAAAGATTATTTCAAGAGAACAAATTTAATAACCTCAAGAACAAATGTCATTAAAGAAATTTACTAAAGAAAAGAGAAAGGAAATTCAAATAATTTTATAATCTTTCTCTAAGAAAATAAGGATAATATTGTATTGGTGGACGAAGGTCCAATTAATCAACTTTCATTATGCAAATGCAAAGGAATAATTTCTAAGAATGGATTAATGCCATAAATAAAGAGATAAAATTCATGAGTAACAATGACATTTAGAAACTCATTCCATTGTCTGAAAGTGTGAAACACATTGATTATAAATGGATATTTAAAATCAAGATGGATTCGAAAAGTGATGTGAAGAGATATAAGGCTTATCTTGTGGCAAATGATTTTACTCAAAAGGAAGCCATTGACTTTAAATTGACTTTTTCTCTGGTTTCTATGAAAGACTATTTTATGATTATTATGTTATTTGATCTTAAACTACATTTGATGGTTTACAAATAAAAAAAATAAAATAAAATCTATGGGCTTAAGCAAGTTTTCTGTCAATGATATCACAAATTTCATCAAATAATTATCTTGTTTGATTTGGAGATGAATTCAACTGATAATTGTGGATATCACAAGTCCAGTGGGAGTAAGCATATTTTCTAGTATTGGATGTCAATGACATATTAATTACCTACAATAATAAAGGATTATTGGATTAAAACGAGAGATTTCTGACATGAAAGATCTTGGTGACGTCTCTTTTAGGAATATAAATACGTTGGGATCGTTATCGGGTATATTTGGATTATCACAAAAGGACTATATCAAGAAAGTTCTTAAAGGATTTGGGATGTAGGTATGTAAATCAGGTGATACCCCCTATTACTAAGGGTAACAAGTTTAGTCTCAATTAATACCCCAAGGACAAACTTGAAGAAATGAAAGTACAAAAAGTTTCTTGTACTTCAACAGTTGGGAGTTTAATGTATGCGAATGTTTACATAAGTCTAGTTATGAAATTCATGGGTTGAATACTAGGCAAACGTTTAAATAACTCTGGGATGGATATCTACAAAGCAACCAATTAGGTTATTGGATATTTATTGAGAACTAAGGATATGTCAAAGTTTATATACATTAGGTTTCTAATTGTTAAGGAAATAATTCAGAGTATATAGATTTCTATAGAATAATTAAGACAAACTCTATAATCATGGATCCGCTTACTGAAGGACTATCACCTAAGGCCTTTCATGAGCATAATGCTCATATGAGTGTTGCATTTTTTATTATATGCCATTTGGTGGGTGTTTGTATATGAATGTTGTTTGTTTTGGACACATAACTCTATATATGGATATTTGGTTTATTTCAAAAATAAAGTATTCGGTTCAGGTTCACTCTGATTAAAGTTTAGGTTTGATCTCATACGGTAGGACTAGTTGGAAATAGACATGTTCAAATCATATTGCATATAATTTTCATGCTATACATTCACACATGATTTATGTCATTTGATTGTGTTAATATACGTGACCATTGAGGGTTTAGTTATGATAATTGTAACGAAAACTGCTTTGATCCTATATTTGTATAATCAATGCACGAGATTGTTTAGAGATGCCTTTTGGTTACGATAGCAAAAATATTGAACTCATAATATTATACACATTTATAAAGAGTGGGCCAAATTATATGGGTAGAAATCGGATTCTTTTAGAATTGTATTTCTTGATGGAAGAAATATATATGGAAATTATATATAGGATTATGATTCTCAATTCATATACAACTTCTCATTCTTTATGTATTCCATCAATACAAGAATTTAAAGAGAAGTCATATTGAAGAGGAAAATCCAAAATCTACAATTAATAACAAACAATCTATAATCAATAATCAAGATTATGGATCAAGAACCAAGAACAAGAATCAAAGAATCCTAAGAAGCAAAATTCAAGGTTGAAAGCAAGAAACTAATTAAGAAGGGGTTCCAAGTTGATTTTCAATATTCAAGATCCGGAATCAAAATTCAATAATAAATAATCATTTTCAAAGAATTAAGGCATGTTCCGCATTTTTAATTTTCTTGATAATTTGACATGGAGGGTCTTAACAATAAAATAATTAGATTTTCATGTTCTTAAGATTTAAAATTCTATAAAAATTAACATCTTTTAGACAAAAACTAGTTAGAATTCGAATAACACAATTTTATGTTAATGCAATAGCTTCTTCATACACTCGTAACTCAAATCAAGATAGACAAACCAAAAGGAATGGCAATAAAGGGATATCGATCGCATTCAGAACGAGTATGGGCTCATAATTAATTGTCAATACTACAAAAACCGGAAGCCAAACCGTCTTCACAATTTTTATGGTATTCGACTATGTTTTGAACATGATGCAGTAAACCTTTCAATCTGTAGTTTCTTAAAATAAACATTTAAATATTTTTAAATAGTTTATTTATTAATACAAATATGCTACATGCACATTCCTTTTAGGAAAAAGCCTAGTGTACAGGGCTTTTTCCTACAGGTTTTATACAGGGCCCTCACTGTAGCGAGGGCCCCACATGTATTAAAAAAAAAAAATTAACGTGGACCCACCAATGTGAGTACCTATAAAATATCTGGCAAAAAAAGCCATATACATGTAGGGTGGTCCTTCTTTTTAACATCATATTTGATAATGTGTCACGTGACGTGACGCATGATTAGACATTTTTTTTTTAAACACTTTTCGGCCCAATACTTCTTGAACTCCAATAAAATGTATACAAAGATGTCAATCACGACTTGTACACTCAGCATTATTCTTATTAATATGAGTAGCAACATAGGTTGTCTTTTTCAAAACGAGTTTTGCTACAGCTCAGTGTGCTGTGAGGGGGCCAGCAATTTTTTTATCGAACGCGAGCTCCACTCTCCTGTCAAAGGACCGTAAACCAAGCTGTACAAACATCAAATGCCTTTCAAAATTCTGTTTTGATGGTTGGTTTAAGAATTTGTTGGCAAGAGGAAATAAAAGATCCAAATTTCAGTAAAAAACTATATGACATAAGAATGTCCCGTAAGATCCCCTCAAGAAGTGCGTAATACTACCCTTATCACCCCCACATTGCCCTCTCCAAGAGACGGGCAGTCTATCTTAGTGCTTGTTTGCCAAGAATTTTGTTAATAGATTTTTTGACCATGAGAGATAAAATGAATCATACTTGTTAAAGAAGAATTCAAAAATGACAGCAAAAATAATGAAATAACAATAAAAAAATTGATTTTAATTAGATTAGAATCTCTGCTAAACACGCTCTTAATATCTTCCCATTTCCGAGTAGATGGCTGGAAAGTGTTCGTGCCTCGATCATTACTTGAGCAGTCATCATTTCTAGCGTTTTAGTCAGCCGAAATTCAAGTTTTCATCGCACTGGTTTTCAATTAAAGATGGCAAACAGATCCCATCTTTTTTCTTGATATTCATGTCTACAACATAATAGTTGTCAACTTACAACACATTTCCTTCCTCTAAAACCATTTCCAGAGGATCCTAATCCCTATAGCCGGCAGTAACCCTTTTCGAAGCGTAGAAAGACATTTTCTTGCATGCTGAAGAAGACGGGCTTTTAAAGTCCCCTCGGTACAGGGAGCAACCAAAGAAAACAGCTGACCACAATATCAAACGGTAGTGTCAACATATGGCGCAATAGCTGGGGAAAAAAGCCAATTCAATCCATTGCTCGATTTTTATTTAGTGGCACAAGGAACCACAGAACAAAGTGAACAATGAAAAGCATTTGAACTGAATCCCGAACAAGTACAATAAACTGAATTGAACTTGGGAGAAAAACTTGATTGCACAAGTTTAAATACACTGCCAAAATGAACTACATCACTATCATTCATCTGAATCTTCAACTCCGCCAACTCAGAAGGATCAGTGATGTTCCTTCTTCTCGAAAAGACCATCTGGACCTGCATTCACACAATTTGCTTACCAGATTTGACGCAGAAGGCACCTGATAGGAAAACGATGGACAAACACGTACTACCTAATTGGATTTTTTATTTTATTTATTTTTTTGGGTCTAAACAGCACCAAGGTAAAAGAAGTCTATGCAGTATAAAACATCAACATGTCATATGAATAAATAAATATGTTACATTGTACAGTGTTGACGTTGAGTCCTGGAGAAGAGTTATATGCAGATGAGCAGAACTATGTTCTCTTTAGTTTAACTGTTTCCTTGGCCCCAATAAGATAAAAGATTCATGTAAGAACTACGATTCTGTTTTTAGTATTCCAGAAAAGTGCTTGTGCAAGAACTTACAGGCTGAAGCTTGAAAGTGATGACAATCAGGACAAAGGATGAAGATAGAGCAACAAATGCAACAAAAGCAACTAGAGCACTTTAATCATTTAAATAAGATGCCTATAAGAAAGAATACCAAATATTGTTTTACTCTACTAGTAAATGTTTTACTTTGCAATACAATTACAAGCACAACAATCTTAGTTCAATGATGGCAAGACACTTAATACATGAACAATTAGGCCCCGTTTGATTACACGAAATTTTCCATGGAACTTGGAATTCGAATTCCAACTTCCACTTTTGGCCTGTTTGATTGACAAAATTTTCCAGGGAATTGATTTTCCATGAATTTCTAGGTACAACACCTTAAAGCGTGATTTTCCACCTTTTTTTTCCTAGGGGATAGGTGGTTTTTGGTTTTCCACCTTATTTTTATTTTATTTTTTTTTTGCTTTTTTTATTTTTTTTTAATTGTTGGCAATGGGAACAAATTTTAGGAATATTTGTAAAAGAGGATATCCCTGAAATTGACAATTTTCACGTAAAACAAAGTCAAACGAACATCAAAAAATACTTTTACTTCAACATTTTCCACATGAAAAATTTATACAATCAAACACAATAATTTACAATTTCCATGAAAACAATTTCTAGGTAATTCAATTCCCTGGAATTCATTTTCTTTCCATGTAATTTTCCTACTTGTAATCAAACGCACCCTTAATTCGACAATGACAAAATAAGCAGCCTCAAAAGTAACCTATCAAAGAAATCTAGTTCAGGATGGCCTAAATTTCTTGTTTCTCTAGTTCTTCATCAAATCTTAAAAAGTAAGGCGAAGGCATCGAGGTTTTCCTATGTCACCAGGTCATCATTAGCTTAATGCACAATAATCTATTTTGAAGGATCAGACGGCCTAAAAACCGATCCTTCCAAACCCCTATAGTAGGTATATTGTATAGCAGGTTTTACATTTGACAGATAGTAACATTCATAGCCAAAACATAAGTAGCCTTAATGGTAACATATAAAGAAATCTAGTTTTCAATCAATAACTTCAAAAGGCAACAGCCCAGTAAAGTCCTTCGTACAATGCATGCAATATGGGCATTATATGGTGAATTAACACTACACAAAGACATTCTCCAGTTAGAGTTAGGCTCCACTGTTCAAACAAGGGATACGCTGCACATTTGCAACCCTTGCTGCCATAGGATAAAAGCAAATGGAAAACTTTGAAGGCTGGCAAACAATATCTGAGACAACAAAATCTGCAGATGGAATGGTGGACATAAACAACCAACTCTTAATTAATAGCTAGATTGCACACATATCTCACAAAACAGAAGGAAAACGTTAGCAGCTTTATTGAATATATATACAACAATCCCTCCACTTCACGATTGCACAACTATTTAATGTTATTGGCAGTCAATAACAAATTAGTCCAAGACCATTATCTCTAAATACTTGCAACAATATTTTTTAATGTTGCTTCAATTTTTTAAGTCATAAAGAAAATCAAACTTGTATGTGTGGATCATTACAAAATGTTGGTGTCCAAAATATTTAACAAGGGTCACCATTTTAACAACACAAATGCAACAACTTACAAATTTGGGTATCTTGGACCAATCATTCAGCAATAATGTCACATAAGGTGGAAAAATCATTGAGAAGGGGATCTTTTTCCAGTAACAAAGAAAAAATAATAAGAACAATTTTTAAAAAAATGACAGGAATTTTTTTTTTTCTTATCATACTTATAGCCAGGAATAACTTTCACATCAAAATATACCCTTTCCAATATCCAGAAAATACACACAAACAGAGAAGCATAATCTGTAATGAATGAAAGCTTGTACAGCCCACAAAAAGATTACCATACTAAAAAACTTACCCCAGGGGAACTCCTTGTTACGGATGTGCAAGTATGGGTATGGCTGCATGCAAAATAAAAACGATCAACCCATTTCTAAAAGATAAAAAAACCTCAGAAACCCAGTATTAAAAAATAGTTAGATTGCAAAATACTAAACAATATAAAACAACGGGTTTCAATCCAGTAACCAAAGAAAGAAAGAGAGAAAGAAACTTACAGGAGGCTCCTCATGGTGAGGATGACCCTTGGATAGGTTAACCACTGCAAGAATAGTGCAAGTTGCGATACCTAGATATGTTATCTTCTCCCACTTTGCAGCCTCAGCTACATTACACACGCAATAAAAATAAAATAAAAAATTAACAAATAACTAAAATCTGGAAAATAAATTGCATCCCAGAAGTTGAAACGTCCATACAATCATAAAAACCAATCCTTTAAAACTATATACAGACTACGTATAACGGCAATGTAATGATAGCCTCGAAAGGGAATACCAAAAAAATTAAAAATAAATTAACATACTTAAATCTAGAAAAATGAATTCTCAATCACATTCCAGCGGTTGAATCAAACATACTTTTATAAAATCGAATTCTTTACAACGTAAATAAAACCCTAGACCGGGAATACAGAATGAAAATAAGATACATGATATATATAATAAAGTATCGATTATTAACATATAAATGCAGAAAACAACAATTACAAGCTTAAAATTGATCGATGATAAATTATTATCCTAAAACTAAATGTTATTTTATTTTTATTATGTACCAGCTTCATCGTGATGTCCATGGGAAGCGAAGGTCCGTTTGGAAGCAGGGGAAGCGCGTGGAACAGATGCGCCGCTGCGGATGGCGGAGCGGAGGCCAGATCTCACAATCGCCGATGCCATTTCCAGACACCTTTTCTCCTCTGTAACGAGGGTTTCGATTGACTTGTGTTATTAATTTATTTGTACGAATTACCCAAAATGGCCTTTTATTTTTTTGAAATCATGAAATAGGCTAGTGACTTCAAGCTTTAGGGAGATTTTTATAAATAGCCTGCACTATTCATTTTTTATAAAATGTCTATAATACCCTTAATGAAAGGATTTGTCATATTTTGCACAAGATATCCTTAATTTATTAAGATAGTTCTAAAATTCTTCTATTTCTCTCATTTCGAGTTTTAATATATAGTTCCATCCTTTGATCTAATAAATTAGAATAATCTGTAATATAATTGTTATGTAATTTACTAAGATTATCATATTCCTTAGATGAAATATCCATAGTTTCTAGTTGGGCAAAAATATTTCTTATTTTTTTTAATAGTTTTTCTAACAGATTATCTAATCCTTTAATTGTATAACCTGACATTATTCAAATAATTCCTTGCAAACTTTATGAATAATAATAACATGTTAGATAAGTTTTTTGCAAACATGAAAAATAATAATCCCTACGATTCTTTCAAGATATTATAAGAATTCTTTCTAAATTTAACAAAGACAATAATTTTACCTTACTTTTGATCTTAAATCTGTATTCTTAGAACCGAGTGACCTTCAGGCTCTGAATCTTCAAATTGCTCCCTCAAACGGCCTTTTGCCTCAATGGGAATTCTGCTATTTCAATTTCTGCCCTCACTGTATCTTTTCTTAGAATTAAGAATAAAGATCTCAAGTAAAGAAAATTCTCTCTTTGTTAAAGTAAGAAAGAAATTATCTTCTTCAATCTATCAAGAATCTATGGGATAGGAAGTTTAGAAATTTATATCTTTCTGATATCAAAAGATTAAAATTTTATTTCTATAATGATTTATACAAGATTTTTATTGTATACAAGGGGTTTCCAGAAAAACTGGTTTTGAAAAGTTTAAGGAAAGAGAATGGTTTCTAACTCGAGATGATCCATTCTTTTCCCAAATACCTCTATTTATACATGACTCAAACTCACTATTATTGATCTATTACATCATTGCATACATCAAAATTTTGAAAAGGCTCCATGCCTCTCTATTCTTTTCCTCCTGGGGTCTACATTGTCATATGCATTTTTTGCTTTTTCATCAAAGTGGCATCTTTTCTTCTATTATTGTCTTTTTATCTTTGGCTTCATATGCAGCTGGCTAGATACTTTTTTATTATTGCTTTTCCATCTTTGGCTTCATATGCAGCTGGCCAGATGCTTTGGTAGTGGTAGGTTCTTTTCCATCCATCAATTTTTCAATTTTGTCTATATGTGGGGCACTCTCTCAATCTGCATGATTCTTGGATTGTTGTTGGACTTCCACTAATTTGATGAGTATCAAATTTCTGGATATATTCTTTCAAAATGGTAGATTTCTCTTTTCCATTATTTGTAAGGAGTGTCCATCCTTCGTATTGGCACAAGCATCTGAATTTTTTATCATATAAGTTCTTTGCAATGTTGTAAAGAATTTTCATCCCCAAAACTCTTCTAGATTTTATCCATGATTTGTTGACTTTAAGCAATGGTTTATTATTTCGGCCAACTTCAATCTGAAAATCTCGGCCAACATATCCAATTGTAATAATATGTTCAGCAGGATAGTATATCCTTCCATCAACTTCGGGACTTATTGAATAAAATTTGATATAAATCGACCTTCCTTGGACAAATTTTGAAACTTCTGCCCTGAATATATCATCAAATTTTTCAATTTCTTTTAAATCTTTTCCTGGATAGATCAAATCCAGAAATCCATAATCTGCTGCCATTTTGATCATAAAAGGGTCTGCATCTTTGGTAATTATTAATTTGGGATAAACATGATCTCCTGATTCAATAAAATAAGATTCATTTTCTTCCAATTCATAAACAATTTTGGCAAATGATCTATATTTTTCTTCTTTTGATGATAAAGGGGTCTCATCATCTTCATCAGTTTTGATTCTTATAACTATTGTATGTTCATCTCCATTTTTTATAGTCACCTTCCGGGGACTTGCTATGTCTCGTTGGATATTACTGGGTCCACTGCTGCTTCCTGGCTGTGTACCTGTTTGTATTTTTGAGATTGTATCAATTGGTATTTCCTGTTTGGTATCTAATGACTCGAATTGTGAAGTAATATCAACAATCCTGTCATTCAATTCTTTGGTATATTTGGAATGAGAATTAGAAATTTCCACCAATAATTTGACATTTTGTTGGATAGATTCTGCCATCTCCTCTAACTGCTCAATTCCAATTTTCATATCTTCAGATTCTTCCATAAGGAATTTCATTCGTCTGTTGACGTCTATTAATGAATTTTTGATATTATCCATATCCGAATTCAATATTCTTGCTCAAAAAATCTGCAAGATAGTTATTTATTCCTTTGATATGAATAATATCAAAATTGTAAAATGATAAATATGCTTGCCATCTGTGTAACCTTCTATATTGAGGTTCCATAGGTAACTTATTTCTAAAAAGACCTGCAACTTGAGAATTATCAGTTTCAACAATGAATTTTTTAGATAAAAGGAATAATGAAAACTTTTTTATTCCTCTAATAATTGCTAACAATTCTTTTTCATGGGTAGTATAATTTATTTCTGCTTGGTTAAAAGTTTCACTTGAATATCTGCATATTTCATTTAAATCTGTTTTTAATATAGCTGCCCAATATTTATCCGAGGCATCAGTATTAACAATTAAATTATCTTTTTCATCTGGTAATCTTAATTTTGGTAAATTTTTACATTCTTCTTTTAATGCTTTAACAATTTCAGTATGTTCTTTATTCCAACCTTTAATATTTGTTTTTTTAAGTAGAATTTGTATCTTATGTCTCTTTTTTGAGAGATTTTCAATAAATCCTTCAGTATAGTTTAAACATCCTAAAAATTTTTGTATTTGTTCTTTGGATTTTAATTCATCTGGAAAGCATTCTATCTTTTTCGATATATGAGTCTGTAATTTTATTCATTTTCTATCTATTGATAATCCTAAAAAATCTATTTCTTGTTTCTCTATTATAAATTTCTTTTTAGAAAGTACAATCCCTTCCTTTTTGCATTCATTTATGAATTGTAATAAATGATCCCTATGCTCTTTTTTATTATTAGAGCATATTAGTATATTATCAATATAAACAATAAGAAAATCACTATATTTTTTGAATATATTATCCATTTTTCTTTGATATATTTGTGGTGCATTTTTTAAATCAAATGGCATAACTAACCATTCATATTTTCCTTGAGGTGTACTAAAAGCTGTATATTGTATACTATCTTCTTCCATTTTTATTTGCCAGAATCCTGATTTACAATCAAATTTGGAATAATATTGTTTTCCTTTTGCAAGGTTTATTAGGACTTCTTTATTTGGTAAAAAATAACCATCAAATCTAGTATATTTATTTAATTCTTTATAGTTTATTACCATTCTAGCTTTTCCTCTAACCTGCTCAGAATGTTTCATAACCATAAAAACTGGACTACTATGAGGTCCATTACTGGGTCTAACTAGCTTTTGTTCTAATAGTTCTTTTATCTGTATTTTAAATTCTTGCATATCCTGTAAGGTATACATCATTGGAACTCTTATTATAACATTTTCTGTTAATTCTATCTTAGCTTTAGGATGATATGGTTTCCAAAATAATAATGAATTTTCTCCATAAATTTTTTCTAATTGTTCTATGATTTTTTCCATACTTATTTCTATTTCTGTTTTTAAGATCTTTTTATATGATAATTTTTTATTTTTTAGTTCATCTTGTACTATTGGTTGTTTTTCCCATTTATCACCACGCTGGGCTGGCTGAACTCTGTAGGGTCTAAATTCTCTTGATATTTTTAATAGATGTGCACAAAGTGTTTGTAACATTATCATGTAATTATTTTGTTTGTAATATTGAAATTGCTGGATAAAATCATTTCCTAATAATATATCACATTCTAATTTATTATAATTATATACTTTATTTATTATGACTTGTTTACTACCAAGTATTATATTAAGTTTTTCAGCACTATCAATTATTTGAGTACTTCTTCAGTCACTCCTGTTATTTTTATTTTACTATTTTTATTCCATGATTTTATCAAGAAATTTTTAAAAATTGTTATATCACTTCTTGTATTAATTAAAGCACAAGTTGTTATATTCGTTTCGACTATAGTAACTTGTATAGATACTGCCAATGGAAAACTAATTTGATTATTCATCCACTTCCTATTCTACATAATGTAGTTTGTCCTTTATGAGTTATATATAATCCTTCTCTTTTTATACTATAATTTTCTAATCCATTTAAGAAACTCATTCCTAATAATATATGAGGTTCAATATCCATACTTTCATCCAAATAGCATGGCACTAAAAGATCAATCCCACCTATTTTTATTGGTACTTTTACTTTTAATTCTGTAATATATAGTTGTCCATCAAAATTCCTATATTCATATGGTTCTATTTTATAAGTCATTAATCCTTCATTTTTATTTGCAGCCATATGACATTCACCGGCTCCTGTATCTATCAATATATTTGATCCTTTTATATACCTTCTACCCTTAAAATATTTTCCTTCTATTTTCATATTTCCAATATTTCCATGAGGTTTTATTTCTTTTATACCACTAGTTTCTCCCAAATATTCCTTTTTATTTGGTAGTTTAAGACTTTTTGATTTCTTTATCAACCTTCCATTATGAAATGTTATTTTATAATCTTCTTCTTCTCTTAATTCTGTTATTCCAGACTTATTTTTAGTTATATTAAATTCATATTATTCTGGGATAAGATTTATTTGTTTGTTTGGTTCCACTATTTTACTAATATCCTTACATTCCTTATAAATTTCTATGTATGGTTTATTGGAATAAATATTCCCATAATTAGAATTAGTAAATGTATATAATGCCCTATATTTCATAGTCATAATTTGATCTCCTGGTTCCATTATATCATTTCTATGTAATTTGAAATGTAATCCTAAAACTTCATTAAAGTTTTTATCTTTCAATGAGACACAATATTTTGGGTAACAAGTAAATATTAACTTTTGATATGCTAAATTTCCTTCTATAGTTCCTAAATGACCATCTTTCAAATTTATAATTTTTCCATCATGTAAACTTACAGTTAATGGTGAATCTATTCCTTCCCTAAATAAGGATTTAAACATTATTTGTATTCCTGCTAAATAAACATATTGGATCTTTTCACTATACTTTTTACTTATTTTTGATAATAATTCTAATACTGTAGTTTTTGTTAAAAGATTTATTTTATGTGTTCCCTGAGTTATCCTAACATTTATAGTCTTTTCAATCTTATGGTATTCATTTATTGCTATTCTTTCTCTTCTCCATATTCTATCTAAAATTTCCCATTTTCCTATTTTTAAATCTAAGGATAGCTTTTGTATCTTCTTGAATTTATTATTATCAAAAATTACTTTTAATCCATAACCTTCTATTCCCTCATATTCTTGGATTTCTATATTATTATTTTCTATTTCTTCAATTTCTCTATTCAGATTCTGATCCATAATCTTCTGAATCTACTTTACTTATAAATATTTCTTGATTATTATAATTTTCAATATCAGATATTTCACTTCATTCACTTTCTATTTCAAAATAATCCTTTTGTAATATTCTCACTTTTTTCTTTGTACAATAAGAACTTATATGACCTATTTCTCCACAGTTTCAACACTTACATTGTTTTTTATCTTTCTTATAAGGTTTATTTTTCTGTATATTATTTTTCTTTTTATAATATTTCCTTCCAGGTTTTATGTATTTTTTCTTAAAGTTTCTATATTTTTTAAACTTTTTGTTTTTATATTTTCTTTTATTTCTTTTTTCAGAATTACATCCCCATTTCGTAGGTTTTTCCATATATTCACAACATATCCTAGTTAATTTTCCTATTTTTTCAATAATTGTCTTTGTTGACATATATGTGCAAGTCTTTCAAACAATAATTTTATTCTTGATCCTAGTGTTCTATGTATTTCTATATTTTCTTTAATATATTTTTCAAATTCTATTTTAAAATATATTCCCCATGATCCCGATAATTATAATACATATCTTGATATACTTCTTGATTCTCATTACTATAAAATTGAGTATAATAGTATTCTTTGAATTCACAAGTATATTCTTTAATTTTACACATATCACAAATTGTTAGATTAATTAACTTAACTCTTGCATTATCTTTTTCTCGTATTGCTTCTTCTTCATAATTTCTTAACCAATTTTCTCCTAAGAATTCATCTGCAATATATTCTACTAATCTTTCTATTCCTAGTTTATCTGACTTTATTATTTCTGTTTGTACATTTCTTTTTATTAATGATTTTGTATCACTACTAATTCCTTCCCACCAATTTCTAATATTTCCTTCAAAAGATGCAATTAAAAAATCTATTCTCCTTTCAGTATTTTCTCATGTATCATCTTTATTATATAAAAAGAATAATATCATTGAGTCTGGTCAAGTTATCAAGGCTTTCTTAGTATCTATTTTGCAATCTAAGTCTAATTTTGTTCCTCCATGGTTAACAGGCTTATCATAATTATTATTTAATTCAAATCTATTATTATATTTATTTCCTTTGGACGGTTGTTTGTCTCTTATTTTATCATAAAATTGCCTATATGGTTTATTATACATTAGAGCATAGCTTTCATCTGGATCTATTGATTCTTGTTTAGAGGTTCCTACGGAATTATGTCCTCCTCCAGTATTCATTAAGATTTGGTATTCATCATCTATATTTTCTAAATTTAAATGATCAAAATTATCTATAAGTAGATCTAATTCTTCATTCATCTTCTTTGTCTTGATTTTCTTCAATTTTTTGTTTACCTAATATTTTTTCTCTAGATTCCTCTTCTTCTATTATTTTAGGTAATATATTTTTCCTAAACTCATCATCCATGCTTCCTATTTCTATTATTATATTTTTCCTTTTAATATGTTTTTTCTCTATTCTGGTTATTTCTTTTTCTATAAATTTTTTATCTACTCTATTATTCTTTTCTTCATTTTCTTTTAATTTTCTGACTTCAAATTTTAATATATTTATATCATTCCTAGCTTCTTTTATTTTATTCTTAATTTCTTGTACATCATTAATTAATGTTCTTATTAAATGTTTTAATTCTTCCATATGTTCACTGATTGACATTTTATCTATTTTTTGATTGACAATAATAAAATACTATACACTCAGCATTTTTACACTCTTTTATCATTTTATCATATTTTTGTTTTATAACTTCAGGATTTGTTAGCTCTTTTAATTTTTCATAATACCTTGTTTTTTCTTTATACCTTTTTTGTTTTAACTTTAATATCTGTTTTTCTTGAGTTTTAGTCATTTCTCCAGGTATTAATAATTCATCTAAAATTTTATTATTTATTAATCTTATTCTTTCTAACTTCCTTTCTAAAATATTTTTAGTTTTTCCATTATGATGATTCATATATTTCTTTCTGGTATAATTCATTTTCAAATATTTCGCAAATTATTTCATATGTACGTCTATATTTGATAAATCCTACAATTAATTTATGTAATATTTGTTCCTTTATTTTTCTAGGTAAATTCCTAGTTATATATAATGTTGTTATTTTTAATTTATTAGGGATGGGGTTGTAAAATATATAACATTCTTTTTCTTCAATACATTGGTAATAATTATTTATTTTTAAGATTTCCATGATAATAAATTTTTTTTTTCAAATTACTATGAAATCTATTTCACGTTGGATTCTTCCTAATATATATATATATATGCTTATATTCTTCAAATAATATCTTTTTAATTATTTTTTCTTTTAGTTCTAAAGGTAAATTTTTAATTATCCTAAGAATTTCTAATACTTCTTTTATGTCTTTACCATATGTCCCAATTATATTATCTTCTTCTATATAGCCTTCTATATTAGAACTATATTTTACCTGATACCTTAGTCTATTATTATAAGTTTCAATAATTTCTAAAATCATAATTTTTATTTATTTTCAATATCTTTTAGGCTCTGATACCAATTGTATGATTGCTACTATGAGCGAACAAAAATCTAATAATTAAAAAATCTAAAATTTTTAATATTCTATAAACTCTTTTATTTTTGCTATGTAAAATCTTAAGATAAAGACTAATTTTTTGTATTTTTTATTATCCTTTTTTATAAATTTTTAAGTAATTCTTCAAAATCTAGTAATGTCTGTGAATTTATAATATGAATATCTGTTATCATATCTATATCTGTTCTAAAAGGTATATCATATTTTGAGATATTTTTCTTTCTTTTTTCCAATTTATCTATTATATCTTGTATATCTTTTATAATTATTGATCTTACAATTTCTTTAGCAAAATTTTCTAATAAGTTTTCTTTGAAACATTTTAATATTTCTTGTGATGCATATAATTGTTCTTGATATTCTATCTTATCAATTTCTTTTTCAAACTTAATTTCTTTTTTATTTTTAACAACCTTTTTTATATTATATGGTCCTCTCTTATATTTGGGTTTTTCTATTTTATAATTATTCATTAATATTTCTCACAAATTTTAGAAAATTACTTGTCAGATTTTTTAAGAATTTAAATAGAAGATTTTTATTAGATGAAGGGTTGTTTTTTAATATTTGTTAAATGGTGTTTTAGGTAGTTCAAAATGTTTATAAAAGTCAAATGTCATTTTGGAAAATCCTTCTTTTATTTGGGTTATTTTCATGTATTTCCCCAAGCTTTAATAGTTTAAAACCATGTTTGAATCCCTTTTTTTGGTTAACAATATATTATAAAACTTTCAAGTTTTCGAAATGTAAAAATTAAATTATTTTTCATAATTTCAACTTTCGACTCAATAATTCTTACTCGAAAATTTCTAAGGTGTATTTATTTTTGCATGTGTACAAATAAAATTTCAAAATTACTGTCAAATTATGCAACTTTTTTCTTTTCATCACATGACTATTTAAAAGAGTTAAATACTCTTCATAGATGATATTAAAAATTGTGATTCGTGCATATGTCCAATTTACAAATTCTCACAACTTCCCCATTCGACATCAATTCCAAGAATTACATTATTCTTTCAAATATGTATATATATGTATATATCTCGTTAAAAATCTTGTTAGGAAAATCGAATATGAGCAATCCTTAGTATAGTAACATTTCAAGAAATCTCTAAACCGGCATTCCAATTGTTTAAATACCAATACCAATTCCTTAAATGTCACAATAGATTTGAATCTACCAAATAAATCGCTACATGTGGATATGTGTAGAGGGGCGTGAAGAACTTTTTCAATTTCATATTCAACTAGCGACAACTTCGGATTTTAAATAAAGAATACATGTGATGTTCTCTTGATTCTAAAATATTTTCTTGTTGTATTTAGGCCCCGTTTGGTAGGGATTTTTTGCCCAAAAAAATTGATTTTTTGACCGTTATTTTACTATTCAAGCCGTAATTT
This sequence comes from Olea europaea var. sylvestris, assembly GCF_002742605.1. Lineage (NCBI taxonomy): Eukaryota > Viridiplantae > Streptophyta > Magnoliopsida > Lamiales > Oleaceae > Olea > Olea europaea. Next base: position 30,431,042 of record NC_036251.1, read on the forward strand.
TTGACTTCTTCTCCACATGTGGAACATACTTTTCTCCTAACGGTCAAAAAATCAATTCTCAAAATCCCTACCAAACGGGCCCTTAATGTCTTATGATTCGAAGGTTTCATCTCATTAGATTATAGGAGAAAGGTTTTGCAGAAAACTATGATAAGTCACCGATTTGATTCACGTAGGCTAGTCGTGGAAAGAAGCAGGGTGAGGGAACAATTGTAATTCTGTAAGCAGGCATAAATTTTGGTATAGAGTTGGTGGCAAAAACAAAGAGGGGAAGGGGATTGGTGGATTTATTTTTCAGATATTGAGAGGAAGAAAGTCGAGTCCATCGAATGCTTGACAATATATTGTAATTTTATTATGATTCTCGTTATAATTCATTTATGATATTGTTAAGGACAATACAAAAGTACAAATGTTTTGCTAGGGGTACATAATATGAACAGGTCCCCCATGTGAGAGGAGAAACACCCTTATGTAATCCATATTATGTACCACTAGATAAATCCAAAATACAACCCTAAACTTAAGTAAGTTCCTTTTCATTCAACATAGCTAGAGTGGTCGAGATCCATGACTTTCTCTGCCGAGAAAAGGAACACAAAGAAATATTGTCACTTCCATAGAGACCATGGACACGATATTGATGGCTATGAAAGATTTTAGTAAAAAACTAAAAATTCTAACATATAATTTGAAAGCTCACTCGAGCCATGTGATCGAATCATGCCAGATGATCTTATAATCTAGGAGGTTGATATCTTTACATTAAAATAGATTTTGATATCAACAAATTACTGTTGTTTGTTAATAAAACAAGGTGATGATCACGAAAACAATCAACTTTAGGCCGCTAGTTTTATTTATTTATTTTTAATTTTTCAATTTGATATTCGATATACAAGACCTAAGTAAAGACAAAAAGAAGAAAAAAGATCGTGTTAAGCCTTCCAAACTTCAAATAATAATATATACTCCAGCGGCTACATTGTTACTTGTTATCAAATAACATGGAAGAAACTTCTATCAATACAAAGTCATCACACAATGATGAAACCTAAGGCTAAAACAATGAGATTGCGAAAATATTTCTAAATTATAAATGTAGAGAAAGAGGAGCATAAACGGTAAACAAAGTTCACACGATTCTCTATTCACCATAATCGTGTAAATTAGTCGTGTTTAATTGTCATAATCCTAGAGTAAGAATGACATAAAATGAGACATTTAGAAGATAACATTCTTGACTGTCAAATATAAACCTTAGAAACGGTACTTTTCATATAACAAGGTAACTTCTTAGTTTTTCATGGCTTGGAAAGAGGACGTTTTCGAGGAGATTTATTTGCCTTAAAAGCATGTTCGACTTAGTTTATAAGTTAGTCAAACTTACTGTCATACATCAATCATCTGAACTTTGATGAACCATGTATATCAATGTGTAATGAAGAAATATCTCGCCAACACTTGTTCATCCCAAGACTCGAGTTGGCGTACAGGGCCGAACAAGAGAGGGAGAAATTATTTGCAAATACCAGAAATACAGAAGTCAATATATTGAGAAACCAGCCACAAGCAGTTAATGTGCAAATGAGCTCATGAACAAAAGCATAGAGTCATAAATCATACTTTCCTAGACACAAATTTCGTGAGTATTGTTCTACGCCATAATCCCGCCTAAGAACCGATGAAGTTCGACTCAGGCAAGTTTCTTTCCAATGATTTATATACGAATGTTAATGCAACGATTATCAATCAAATCAACACCAAAAGTATAACCTCGAGCATCCATTCATAGGGATTATAGCAATTGTAATATCAAAAAACCACCAAACAATACGCAATTATGTAACTTTTTAAAAAAATATATATGACCAAACATGGATAGATTTTCATGGCATAAAATACACAATCCACAAAAATAATAATAACAACAACAACAACAATAACAACACGAATAGATTTCCATTGCATAGAACTCAGATTAAATCTTAATAATGAAAAAAAGTGTAAAAATGCAGAAAAATCAGAATCTTGACAATTTCTATACAGTTTTATAGTTTCTTCCAAGAATATCAACTACGGAACATAACTCAAATTCCAAATAAATAAACGACTATACACCAAAAATCTCCAGGGGCATAAACTTATTTTGCTAATTTTAAGCAAAAATCTGAAGAAAAAAAGTGAAAAAAGTATTGCCTGGCTCCATTCTGTCTGCCTCTCCCTCAACTTAATTTCAGCTGGGAAGGTATTGTTTCACCAATAAGAGCTCTCTTAAAAGTACTTTTCCACCTTAAGATTTCTGGAAAATGACATTTCACCACATACAAGAATGATGGAATCCATTCTTGAACAAGGGCTTACTGGTCATTTCATGTAGTAAAAAGGAGAAGAAGTAGAAAAGTTAACATATTGCACCAACCCTATCTCCTTCTATAAACATTATTTGGTCCCTCTGCATAAAAATCATGGCCGTGTCAATAAATAATGTATGTATTAGGGTGGGGAGGGGTGTGGTGGGTGAAAGGGCCTTTTCCACTCCCAATTCGGTCCGTTTTCAGGTAAGACACAATCTTTCACTTTGAATTCAGCACATCAAATGCTGTGAATGGACACATTAACCCGTGAGCTTCCCATGCAAGATCTTTCTATCTTCTTATTGTACTTTGGGATCTTTCGGTTGGTAGAAATATTTCTTAAAATTGATGAGGTTTTTTTGTCCTTTTTCTTTGAAAGGGTCGCCGTCTAAGGTAATTGATTCGAGAAGCAAGGTTTGAAATGTTAAAATTCTGAAAAAGTTGAACGTTAGCTTGTCAAAGTTCATATCTATTAGACATGTATTTCATTACCTTTTATCAAAATCTGTTAAAGTTTTTACCAAAACTCTGTCAAACAATCCCTAAATATGATGTTATAGTTACTATGGGAGCCGTATTTGGTCGACAAGTAAATCAGAAAAACTCAATGTTTCTATTTTTCTAAGAAAGTAGCAAAACTATAAAAGTAACAATATAGTTTTCTGACAGAAAACACCAAGAACAAGCTCGACCGACGCCTCTAACTTTATCACTTATAGCCTAATACTCAAACAAGTGACTAAGTAAAAAATTGTGGCTCGTCTTGTTTTATATGATTATAAATAGTTAAACTTACACATATAATAATTGGTGGGCAACACAACGAAAGTGTGGATGTGAGTATTGTGCCTTAAACGTCAAATGATTTCCGATATCTTAAAATAAAAAGTGAAAAACATCCATCATTTGCTCCTTTGAATTACTCCACAAAATTGACAAAATCCTTTTTTTCTTTCTAGAACCCCACCACTTTCTTTTGAAACCTCACTTTGTGGCCCCATATTTCCTAATGCTTGCTAGTGGCAAACATAATTGCTTATATATCTTTCCTTATACCTTCAAATTCTATAGTTCAGAATTTTGAAGGACATAATTGATGATGCTTTAGAAAAATATGGCAATATAAAATCAAACAAACATAACACAAGATTTATGTAAAATTCAACTGGAAAAAACTAGGTAAAGACGAAGAATTCACTATAATCAAAGCAAGTTACAATATGTTAGATTGGATCTCACAAGATACTCCCGTGAATATCTCTATCTGTAAGTCCCCTCTCCTTTAATCTGGATCCTCCCTTTGTTATGTTCTATCAAATATGTGTATCAAACCACATATTTATAATACAATAATCCATAACATACTAGAAGAATTAATACAATGAAGAGTTTAGGAGTCAGAAATTATCAATAATGAAATCCCAATACAATGGGCAAAACCAATAATGGAATAAGAGTCAGAAATTATCAATAATGGAATGAGAGTCCTGCCAAGCAGCGTCTTCACGGAGCTCGAGTGGTAACATCGGCACTCGAGTGACTGCCTGGCGCCAAGCGAGCACTAGGGACCTTGTTTTGAACACTCGAGCATTCCTTGGGTGTTTAGTAAGCAACCATCTCGCGCAAAACCTCTCATAATCCATCTTGGACTCTTTTAAGACATTTTCATGTCTATTACCAATTTTCAATACTCTTCTAATAGTATTTTCAATAAAATACTCAACAAGAATTCGGGTTGCAATCCAATTCTAACAAACTCTATCTTGACACGAATTCCATGTAAAGAATAAAAGTTAACTTTTCAACGAACTTCAAGAATTCTCCAAATAAATTACTCCACCTCTTTCACGAAGCCTCTACGGGCAAACTCAACAACTGTGAACTGAATCCAAGCACTGCTTACTAGCAGAATTACTTTTGACACCAAACTTGCTCGAATCATCATGAACAATGATAAGTGTATTATTACACTTATCTACGTTGTTAAACTAGAGTAATTATTGTTGTTTTAAATGAATTAAGGCTTAATTTTGTATATAATTGGTTTGTTAGGTACATCTCGATGAAAAATGATAGAAGTCGACAAAAGGAGCGAAAAATTGGCAAAAAGGGGTTGAATCCAAAGTTCAAGGACTAAATTTGCAGAGTACCAATAGTTGATTTGGACCCCATATCAATGATTGGAGAAGATGTAAAGTCAATTGGATGGAATTGAAACCTTAAGGAGCAAGAAGACATCAACTAAGTGTTAAAATAAATGAAGTCCGAAATTGGGGATCAAAGTGCAACAATTGAGAAATTTTATACGGTGCGCACGCGGGACCTCAAGTCCTTCATACCGAGAGGAAAGGCACATAGTGGCGCACGCGAGGTAAATTCTGAACGGCCTAGACTCCATTTTTTAACCCAAACTCTTATGGAAACAAAAGGGGAACGATTCTTGAGTCAAGGGGGGCGGAACACGAAAGATGAGAGAAATATACATAATTTTCACCACAAGAAGGAAGGAAGAAGTAATTGTAAGCCAACTTTTGATAGAATTTAAATCAAAGAATGAAGAATTCGTCGCTTGGATCCGGATTTGAAGGCACAAATTGAAGATTTCCAGATTTTCTTCGTCTTTAATTATTCGAGAGATGAGTTTCTTTTATTCTCTTTGTAATTCTTACATTAATATGATAAGCTAAATTCCTTTGTATTTGATGTATGACAAAACTAATTGATTTTTAGTTTTCAATTCAAGACTTGGTATTTTTATCTTAATTCTTGTATTGTGATTCCATTAACATGCATATTTATATTGTTTTAATGTTTACGCACCATTAGGATAATAAGTTGCTTATTCATAGTAGTGAAAAATTCACGGTAGGTAGAACGCTGTTGATGGAACACACGGGCAAAAATGTTAGGAATAATATTTGTGGCGTGTGCGATAATATGTGATAATCCTAAATTTTAATGCGTGGTTGCCATATGAATTCGAACCAGGAATAGGATCATCTCGTGGTAATCATAGGTTATTACATCTTGCGAAAGAATAATAAATAAAAGTGAAATTATCAATCGTCACATATGCAGGAATTGAGATAATTATTACTGGTTGAGAATTAAAACTAAGAATTGGTTAGTGGAGTCGAAAATCCAATCGTTAAGTCATTTGACTTTTAAACTAAATTTTCATCGATTTTACAAGTTTTAGACCTACGATTCAAAATCAATTTTTAAATATAAACACGAATTTAAATATATCATATTTACTCAAATTAGATCTTATTCCCTGTGGAACAATAACTCTTTCATCACAATTATTACTTGTATAACGAACCTGTACGCTTGCGGGATTTTGACGAACAAACAAAAAAATCATCAAGTTCACAACCAACTTCATCTGAGCTACCAAATTTGCTTAAATTATCATCACAGACAACTCGATCATGACTAACTCCATCCGAGTTAACGTTTATCAAACCAAAAGTAACCAAATCAATCTTCTCTTGAGGTCTAATCTTTAATTTAGTGATAGCTATTTAAAACATGATCGTCCAACCTTGCAAGACATATAAGTGCGACATTTTCTGCCCTTCATCACAATTCTGGTACTCTTGCTAACTTTCGAAACTCTACTTTCACCTACGTACCTGTACCATTTTGAATCAAGAGTGTCCAAGGAGATAATATTTCTCTTCAAATCTCGAACGTGTCTCATCTCATCTAGTGTCCTAATAGTCCTATCAAGCATCTTAATTCTGACCTCACCATACCAAGCTTCTTAAAAGGCACTTTGTTTCTTATTACCACAACACCTTTAAAAATTATTTCATATGTCAATAACCAATCCCCATTAGGACCATATGGAACATGCAAGCTGAATAAAAAATCTAATCCTCAGTAAGCTTAGAATTGCCATCAGAATTCATAAAGAGTTTTCCATCACTGTAACTTTCTTCATTTGCAACACTGGCTCTCTTCTAATTTGAAGCCATGAACTTATCCCTATTCAGCCATTTGCAACAATCATTTTTTTTGTGCCTCTTTTATTGCAGTAACAACAAATTACATCATTATTATTAGACTCAAACGTGCTCCTTTCATGACCACCTAAATTCTTCTCACGTACCACAAGACACTTTCTCTCGACCTCCAATTCGACGACTAGCTGCTTCATCTTCTCCTTAGAATAAAGCATCATAAACTTCATTAATGGTGAGAGTATCTTGACTATACAAAATGATATTCTTGAATGTCTTATATGAAGCGAACAACAAACATAACAAAATCAATCCTAGGTCTTTTTCATCATATTTGACCTCCACGGTATCCAAATTAACGACGATTTCCTTGAATACAGATAAACAATCATCCAAAGATCCACTTTCTATCAAGCGATGAGAATATAAACGCTGCTTCAGATGCAGTTTGCTAGTTAGACATTGAGTTATGCATAACTGCTTCAAATTCAACCATAATGCAACAACATTTTTTTCTCTTTTACCACACCCAAAAAAATTTGATTTGAAAGATGAAGATGATCTGTGATAGTACTTTTTGATTCTTACGTTATTTCTCTTTCAATGTCAAGGTTGAGAGCATCTTATCCAGCCACAACAGAACATCATCTAAATCCAATGTGTGAGAACTGCTCTCATCTTAATCTTCCATAAAAGAAAATCTGGTGTCTCAATCCAAAAGCTAAATTTCAAATTTCATTATTGGCGTCATGAAAGATCAGTCTTGCTCCGATATCAATTTGTTAGAGAATAACATGTTAATATAGCAATATGAAATCAAACAACAAAAACAAAATTTACTTGAAAATCCAACTGGAAAAAAACACGGGCAGAGGTGAAAAATTCACTATAATCCAAGTAAGGAGTTACAATTTATTAAATTGGATCTCACAAGAATTTCTCCTAGATATCTCTATCTACTAGTCTCTCTCTACTAATTTGGATCTTTCTTTGTTATGTTCTATTAAATATGTATGCTACACCTCATATTATAAAACAACAATCCCTAACTTACTAAGAGAACTAGTACAATAACGAGTTTAATATCAATACAATGAGTAAAACCAATAATAAAATATTTGGGATGAAATAAGTATAAAAAACTACCGAAGATAGAATTAGAATCCTGCTCGAACATCACCGTCACTCGAGCGGCTTATTCCCAAAGCTCAAGCGGTGACACCATTGCTCAAGCAGTACCCTGCCGCCAAGCGAGCGCCAAGGTCCAAGTTCTGAGCGTTCGAATGTCCCCTGGGCTTTCAGCTAGCAAACGTCTTAGGTAAAACCTCTCCTAACCCATCATGGACTCTTTCAAGACATCTTCAAGTCTACTATCAATTTTAATACTCCACCAACTGCATTTTTAATCAAGCACTCGTTAAGAATTCAAGCTACAATCCAATTCTAATAATTAATATATGTCAATCGAGATCGAGATCGAGATCGAGATCGAGAATGGAATATAAAAAATAAGAGTTTCTTTTAACTTAAAATGAGAATCTTGATGGAAGAGACGATAAAGAAATAGATAAAATAATTCCAGTACAAAACAAGTGTAAATATATCCTTTTCATTTTAACTTATGTGACTTGCAAAAAGTGGTGGTGAAAATAACAAAGAAAAGAAAGTTACAGTGCTTTAAGTTGTGAGTTTAGAGCTATTATTTTTAGTGTTTTGGGATTATATATAAAGTCTGAACCACGAGACACAAGGAAAAGTCTAAACTTGTTTGGCATGGAATTTTTTAAGGAAAAATACGGATCTCATTGAATGTATGGTTGAAAATAATTTTGGAAATTTCAACACAGTCTCGTAATTTTGAGTGATCCTATTATGGTATGTGGTCATTGCATTTTGGTAGACGAGTGCCAAAAATTGTTAGCACTTGTGCGGAACATTGTCGTCTTAAGAAAAGAGTAAACTCTTGCTATGATCGAATTATTATTCTACATATCTTTTTCCTATATTTTTGTAAGTATAATTATTTCATTTTTATTTGAATACATATCCTTAATGGTTGGAATATAAATTATGCACCAACTTACCAACAATTTTTGCCTACAAAAAAGATGACAAAAATATAATGTATCTATGCAACCTAATAAGAGTCAATTGGATAAATTACTATTACTTTTTTAATCCTAAACGATGTTGTTTTGTACTTCTAAATTTGATCCCAATCTACGTTATTATGAGATTTGAATAAAAGAAAAATGCGCTTTGCAAGCCATTTGTCCTGACTCTAGATCGAGTCCTCCACTTCCAATCTTTTGTCTCTCATGTCTCAAGTGTTCGAAATTTTGTGCATTCTTTCTTAGGGTCTATTTGATTGTAAGAATGAAATTTAGGTGAAAAGAAAACGAATTTCAAGGAATTGAATTGCCTAGAACTTGTTTCACTGAAAATTGTCAATTAAATATGCTTGATTGGTATAACTTTTTACCTGAAAAATGTTATATTTTGGATTTTTTATGTTCGTTTGGCTTTATTTTTCATGAAAATTGTCAATCAAAGTGATAGAATTTGTTTCCATTGTCAAAAATAAAATAAAAAAAATAAGAAAAAAAGCTAGAAAACACTTTTTCACCAAAACCAAAGGATAACAAATTCCTTAAAAATCAAGAAAAATGGTCACGTTGCGAGGGTAAGGGTGGAAAAACAATTTTATAGAAAATTTTGCCTATTAAACAAGACATTTTGGTGGAAAATGGAATGTTAACTTCAAGGTTTAAAGAAAAAAAATATTAATTATGTTATAAACTAGAGAAGTCAATAGGCTTTTGTGTTTCATTAAAAATCAAAGGTCCATATTTATAGAGAAGAATTAGAGTTACAAGACATACAACAGTTGTAGTGATTAGGGTTGTAGGGTATAAAAGCCATTTATAAATATTATTTAATGACTGTTTACATATTAACTATCTCATTGAAATATTATTTGAGGAAAATTCGATGGGACAAAAATAACAACAAATGAAAAAAAAAAAAACTAGAGTAGTAAAATGCTGCCTCGTTAAAATTTTGTCAAGAAAATCCAATGGCATAAACTTGATCGAAGAAAAAAGAATATAGCTACTACCCTTCATTTCAATTCTTGTATTAACCGATCCATATCTTGTGTGTCAATATCTTCAATATTGATATCTTGTCCGTTAATATCTTCAAGAAAATTCAATAGGACAAAACTTAATTAATGTAGTAACACAACGAATCAAAAAATAGCTCTTGTTCATCTTTTCGGGACTCAGGAGTCTCATAAAAGTGTTATTTTGAATGAAATTGTCTTGTATATTATGGAAATTCATTACACAGAATATACCTTGTTAAAATCTTTATTAGGAAAATTCTTGTGAGAAAAATCCTAAAAAAAGAAAAAAGAGTATATTATTCTTTTGAATATGTTATAAAAGTTGTCTCATTAAAAACCTTTCCAGAAAAATTTAATGGAACAAAACTTTGGTCAATGGAAAAAGAGTACAACACGCATTCACTTTCCTTCATGACAATATCACTTAAATTATGTTTTGAATATATTAAATCCTTCAAAGATAGTATTAAATTTATATAAGATAAATTGACTATAATCATATTTCCCTACTATATAAAAAGGAAAATGTGAGGGCACTGTAGAAAGCAACAGTGTCTTGATCAATCTTTACTGTAGCAATTTTGTTTTGTTTTTTATTTTTTTTAATTGGTGGCAAAAAACGACGCTGTTTGCTTGATATATATTTTATTTTATTATACACTACCTCCAAATTTACTGCAACACGCAATTTTCATTCCTCCCCCACTCCAATATAGAGATATATAGTAGGGATATAAGAAAAAAAATCACTTTTATAAAAAAAAATAGAGATAATATGCGATAGAAATTTTTTTACAATATATTACTTGTAAGTAAAAAATTCGAGGAGAAAAGAATTAAGGAGAATTTTAAATTGAAAAAAATTATAACGTAAAACTACAAAAAAAAAAAAAAAATCTCTCTGTACATGGAGACATTAGTCTCCATGCACGGAGACAGTGGAGGAAGAAAAAATAAATAAATATTGAAGGACTCCGTGCACGGAGACCAAAAGAGAGAAATATATATATATATATATATTTGTGTTCATTTTCAGGTTCATTACAGGATATCAAACGAAGTCGAAATATTACATTTTTAATATCGTTTTGAAGTACTCGCGGCATAGTATTGCACGTCGTTAACGGAACGTGAAACGGTTAATCATAGCAAATATTATGGGACGTCAAAGTAGGTATTTTCAAACTATATTTCGAAATTTTCGATAACAAGCTAACTTTAAAAATTTATCGACGATTGTACGATAGTCGAATCGATAAATATTTTACATTCTCTCGAAACTCATTTTGAGAACTATATCGTAGAGACATTGAATAATCTAAATAGATATCAAAAATAGTTAAACGGATGTTAAACGTATGTATTAAAAAATACGCATAAGTCGTTTTTCTTAAAAAAAATCAATTATTTTATTACTATTTCGAAATTTTCGATAACAACCTAATTTTAAAAATTCGTCGACGATTGTACTATAGTCAAATCAATAAATGTTTTAAATTCTTTCGAAACTCATTTTGAGAACTATATCGTAGAGATATCAGATGATCTAAATAAATATCGAAAATAGTTAAATGGAGATTAAACGTATATGTTAAAATGCATATACGTCGTTTTTTTTTAAAATCAATTATTTTATTACTATTTATTCATTTTTCGCAACAATTTTCTCAATGCATCATTTTGCTCAAAAAAATTAGGTGGTATGACGGAAATTTTTTTCTTCATGAACAGAGTGAATATATTTTTTTTTTCCATCATTTTATATATTGAATTATTACTAGAAAATTAAATTTTATCTCAAACTATTAAAAAATACTGATTAATAATAAAAAATTTGACGAAAAAATAAAAAAGAATTCTAAATTGAAAAAACTATTATTTATAACGTAAAACTATACAGAAAAAAATTCTCAAATCTAAGTTTCTGTTTAGAATTATTAAGAGAAAATAATTATAAATTGAAAAAAAAAATTATAATATGAACAACAAAAATTAAAATTCTTTTTAATTCTTTTTTCTTCAAATTTTTTACTTAAAAGTAACTTTTTGTAAAATATTTTTTTTATACAAAAGTAATTTTTTTCTTATATCCCTACTATTTATATCTATATAAGAGTGGTTGAGCATGGAGTGGTGGGGGTATGGAAATTACGTGTTGCAGCAGTTTCTTACAATATAATAAAATATTTTAAAGTAAAATTTTTTTTATATATTTTATTACTATAAAATTAAATATTATCTGAAATTATTAAAAAATAAAAATACTAATAATATAAGATATAAAATATTTCTAAGAGGTAAAATGTTACTTGTGAGTAAAAAAATTAAAGAGAAAGAAATTAAAAATGAATTTAAGTTGAAAAGAAAAATTATTTATAATGCAAATCAAAATTAAGTTTCTGTTTAGAATTATTGAAAGAAAAGAATTTTAAATTGAAAAAAAATTTATAATGTAAACAACACAAATATTTAAAAAAAATAAAAAATAGTTAAATGGACATTAAACGTATGTGTTAAAAAATACGCATAAGTCGTTTTTCTTAAAAAAATCAATTATTTTATTACTATTTCGAAATTTTCGATAACGAGCTAACTTTAAAAATTTATCGACGATTGCACGAATTATAAATATTTGACATTCTCTCGAAACTTATTTTGAGAACTATATCGTAGAGATATCGAATGATCCAAATAAATATTGAAAATAGTAAAATGAACATTAAATGTATGTGTTAAAAAATGCGTATAGGTCGTTTTTCTTAAAAAAAATCAATTTTTTTATTACTATTTATTATTTTTTCGCAACATTTTTCTCAATACATCATTTTACTCAAAAAAATTATGCAGTATGACGTAAATTTTTTTTTTCAATTATTTAAAATTTCATCGTAGTTGGATATATCTAATAATTTCAGACAATATTTAATTTTATAGTAATATTGAATTTTTTAAATTAAATTTATCTAAATATTACTTTAACTTAAATATTAACTCAAAGTTTTAAATATATTTCTTTACATAGTAAAAAGTTTGCTTCAAGTTGTAAAAAAATTAAAAAAATAATATATATATATATATATCATTGTAGTTAATTTATATAGCTCAGAAAGCTTTAGATTTTTCAGATAAACTTGAAGACCTTAAACAGTTACAAAAATTTTTAGGACTTGTTAATTATGCTAGACCCTTTATTAAAAATTTAGGAAAAATTGCAGGACCTTTATATGGAAAAACTTCACCAAAAGGTCAAAGATATTTTAATATAGATCATTGTAGTTAATTTATATAGTATAAAGAGGTATTAGCTTTTGGGTTAATTTCACAAACGGTCACTGAAGTTACCAAAAAATTACAAAGCGGTCACTGAAATTTAAAAACTTTCAAAAATGGCCACTTAAGTTCCAGGCAGTTTCACTAATGGTGACTTAAGTTTAAAAACTTACACAAATGGTCACTATCATGACCTTTCTGATTCTAATTCAAACTTAAGGATCGAAACACGTGACCATACATTATTGAGGACCTCAGGAGCAAAATTTAGAAAATGTTAAAAAAAAACCCCAAAAATTTGCTCAATTTGAGAATTGGGGTCGTTTCTGGATTATTTGGTGCAATTGAACTGTTAGCATGGTTGTATGATGCTGCTGGAGACTCTATTAGGACCAATTTTGTGATTCAATGATGTGGGGATGAGGAATTGAAGGAGGCAATCTGATTCAGTTCGATGCGCCTGTGCGTCGACTGCTTGGTTCAATTCAGCCTTGTTTGTTCAAAATTGGTAGTGACCCATACGTCCATTGGATGCGCCATGAAGAGACGGTTCTAGGCGTGGTGGTCTGCCACCATGGGTAGTGTTTCTGGCGCCAAAAATTGGAGTTGAATGGTCCGAGTTTGCTGTTCGTTTTTGGTTTACGTGGGCAGCTTCTTTGACTGGAAATTTCAAGCAGATCTAATGGCGTTTCGACCATTGGTTAGGTGGGTTGGAACAAGTGAAGTGAGGGCTTCAAGGTAGTATATTAGTCTACAACCAAGGTGGTCGGAGGTTGGAGTTGTGGTGGCCAGAAGTGGCGCGCTGTTCGTTTTTGGTTACGTGGGCAGCTTCTTTGACCCGAGATTTCAGACAGATCTGATGGAGTTTTGGCCATTTTTTGGGTGGGTTGGAACAGATCTGATGGAGTTTTGGCCATTTTTTGGGTGGGTTGGAACGAGTGGAGTGAGGGCTTCAAGGTGGTATGTTGGTCGACGGCCAAGGTGGTCGGAGGTTGGAGTTGTGGTGGCTCAAAATCCTCAAAATTCACCTTCTTCCTAGAAATTTCAGGCAGTTTATGCAAGAAAATTAGCTCGATTTTGCTATGATTTGGGACTATTGTTTGTGTAGGGATGTTAGGGATTGATGAGGAGATGATGGTGGCACAAAAATCCGGTGGCTGTGGTGGCCGGAAGTTGGCTTCCATGGTTGAGCCGAAATTTTGTGCCTGAGGTCCTCAATATTGAATGGTCACGTATTTTCGATCCAAGTTTGAATTAGAATCAGAAAGGTCCTGATCGTGACCATTTGTGCAAGTTTTTAAATTTAAGTGACAATTAGTGAAACCACCTGGAATTTCAGTGATCGTTTTTGAAAGTTTTAAACTTCAGTGACCGTTTTGTAATTTTTTAGTAACTTCAGTGACCATTTGTGAAATTAACCCATTAGCTTTTATTTAAAAAAGAAGAAAAAAAAGAGGACTTCGTGCACGGAGGCCCAACGACTCCGTGCAGGCTCATTACGGAATTTTAAACGAAGTCGAAATATTACATTCTTAATATCGTTTTGAAGTGCTCGCGGTATAGTATTGCATGTCGTTAACGGTGCGTGAAACGGTTAATCATAGTAAATGTTATGGGACGTCAAAGTAGGCATTTTCAAACTATATTTCGAAATTTTCGAAAACAAGCTAACTTTAAAAATTCATCGATGATTGCACGATAGTCGAATCGATAAATGTTTTACATTCTCTCGAAATTTATTTTGAGAACTATATCGTAGAGATATCGAATAATCTAAATAGATATCAAAAATAGTTAACCGGACATTAAACGTATGTGTTAAAAAATATGCATAAGTCATTTTTCTTAAAAAAATCAATTATTTTATTACTATTTTGAAATTTTTGACAACAAGCTAACTTTAAAAATTCATCGACGATTATACGATAGTCGAATTGATAAATGTTTTACATTCCCTCGAAGCTCATTTTGAGAACTATATCCTCGAGACATCGAATGATATAAATAAATATCGAAAATAATTAAACGGAGATTAAACATATGTGTTAACAAATGCAATTTTTTCTTAAAAAAAATCAATTATTTTTTTCTTTTTAATTCTTTTTTCTTCCAAATAAAACTTAATTTTTCAGTTTTAACGAAAAAGTTATTTGTAGGTTAAAAAAATTGAAGAGAAGAATTAAAAAAATTATATATAGTGTGGTCTCCGTGCACGAATGATTATTCAATTTTTTTTTTTTTTACTTTTCTGTTCTCCATTTTTATACGCTATGGTCATGCCTTTTCAAATCAACTCATTTGCTTATATTATTATATTATATATATAGTGTAAGAGAGGCAATGTGAATCTATGTAACACGCAACTTTCCATACCTCCCGTCTTACTCCGTGCTAACCACTTTTATAAGTAAAAAAAAAACAAAAAACAAAATCACTTTTAGTAAAAAAAAATTTAAAAATAAACATATTAACAAAAAATATTTCTAATATATGTAAAAATTTCTTATAGAAGTAAAAAAATTTGTTTAAAATTATTTAGAAGTATAAAATAAAATAAAGTTACGAAAATTAAATGAAGAATATATAAATATTATTTAATTAAAATTGAAAATTTTACTTTATAAATAATTGGTTTTTTTTATCAATTTATTTAAATTTCTTTTTAATTCTTTTCTCTTTCAAATAAAATTTATTAAATTTTTTTTTTAATTCTTTTGCCCTACCAACCTTGGAGTGACTGTTGTATCGTCCGAAGAATAGGCCTGCTGTTAGGGTTCTAATTCTTACACCAATAAGGGAGTTGGTCATCCAGTAAATGCCACTTCAAGTTATTTTACGTGCGAACCTGAGTTTGTTATTTAAATGTTTGTGTATGTGGATATTCTCTTTCAATTGACAACTGCATGGGTTATTTTTAAACTACAAGTATAGCCAATCGAATCGAAGTTGCTAAAGAAAAGTATGTTGCAAAATTCAATTTACAACTTATTTGCAATATCAGATAAAAAAATATATATCTTCATCTACATTAAACAAAAAAAATACAATATATAATTAAAAATAAATTATCATTGACATATATACAATCACAACATTCATTATACTTATTTATAAGAATAAAAATAAATTATAGTGACATAAAATATACAGTCGACCAAAAGATGAGAATCAAACAAACATTTCTTATTTCCAAATACCTTTTGTACAATCTATAAATTTTACGCTAATAAAACCAAAATAAATACAGAATTCGTGCAACGCACAAGACGCAGACTAGTATTATATGTATACCAAACTTCATGTATTGTCAAACTAATAAAATAGAGACTTATAATTACATCCACCACATTATAATTTATCTATTTATACAAGGTTTCGCGAAATCCATTATATACAGAATCATACATTTCATATTACGACTTTACTTTTTTCGTTTTCATTTCACATAAATACACACATTTTTTGTCTAGAAACCTCAGGTTTTTCTAATATGTTTAATTTTACTAGGATCGTGTTCAGAAACTTCAGGTTTCTATAGTAAATTTAATTTTAGTATGATCCGTCATTTTTTTTGGTAAACATTTCCTCGATAGATATGTTTTAATGAATTTAATTCGATTCTTTTCTTTTTTTCAATTTTATTTATTTTTCCATAATGACATAATTTATTGAGATATCTCATTATCATTATTTTCAGATACTTGAACCTTTTCTAGGGTTTTAAAATTATTATGTCTAAATACTCATCAAGAGTATTTGCCTTCTTAATGAGACCATATTAGCTAATTGTATCATTTTCCTTTGGAGAGTTTATATCAAAATCGAATATTATCATGCTTCAGACGTGTTATAAATTTATCAAATATTGTATTCACTAATTATCTTCCAGGACGTTAATTCGAGTTCAAACATTTAAAGTTGGTATGAAATATTGTTGATCGCTTTACTTAGTAAATGCATCTAGATAAATTATCTTTTGAATTTGTGGTTTTAAATAATTTTTTGTGAGGATTTGGATAATGATACATCTGTATATTATTTTCCACTTAAATCTTTCCCTTAGTGCTAAAAGATGGTCCAATAAAAATTAAAAATTAGCAAATTGCTTTATAAAATAACACCATACAAGATAAGGGCTTCAAACTACGCATTTCTTCTCAATAATCTTTACTTTTTCATCTTAGTGCAATGTGATGGATTAATTATATTATCAAATAACTCGATGAAGAAATTACGCTATGACCATAAGCCAATTATAATAGGGAGAACTGTAATATTGTCATAATACGTAATAACATTTCCTAAACAAAAATTGGAAAAAGTTTGTTCTCAATTAATTGAAGGCATTTAACAAACAATATTGTTAAATTATTTATCGACATCCCAACTAATACTTATTAAAATATTGAGATTTAAGATCACTAACATTAATAAGATACTATCTTAATTTAAAATTTGAGTAGTAAGTTTGCAAACTTCAAGTTACAAACACCAAGCAATCATCTAGTATATGTATCAAATTTATTAGATTCAAATAATATTTAGATGGTCAATGTGGAAGATGATGAGACCTCATTTATCTCCATGATCAATTTTTAGAAGAGAGAAACTACACGTACCACCTTTTTTACACTCGTTTACATAATGCCGAATTGGCAATTTTTTCATTGGCCAGTGACATTTTATTGTGCAACAATCAATGAAAAATTAACAATTCAGCATTATGTAAGTAAGGGTATAAATAAAGGTGTACAAGTAGCTTTACACATTTCAGAAATATAGGGAATTCGATCCCTATTTTAGCTAATGTTGATTAGTGAAAAAAGAATAAATAATATATAAAAATTAATTGGATTAAAAAATCTTTTGATTCTTCATTGAAAGTCCATTTGAACTCTTAATTTCGCATCATTATTAATCAAGTGATAACCTAACTGGACATGCCAATAATAAAAATATTAGAGTTATTGAAATTCTGGCTCAATACATTTTTTTCCTTTAAACAACTATTAATCAAACAAAAGACATAATTAATTCTCAACAATATATTAACTATGATATAATCATACAAAAATTAATATCCACATGACATGAGTTTTATATTTTCATTCAGAGATAACACATTCATAAATTACACATATAATATATTCTTTGAAACTAACTCAATATTCTTCTAAAATATTGATTTGTATGAAATTTTGATTTCTTCTGGAATATCAAAATAATATTCTTTTTTAATTTTTTTAAAATTTGTTTTACATGAGCAACACTGTAATATTCTTTTGGAATATTTATATAATGTGGGTTGTGTTTCTTCTAGAATATCAATATTGTAATCGTTTAAAATAAATATAATTTGATTTATGCTTTTTCAGGAGCACTGATTCAATATTCTTCTGAAATATTAATTATAACATTATGTTATTTTAGGAGTAACAACAAACTATTATTTAGAAACATTAACTTCTCAGGAGCCATGTATTATTCGTAGAGATGTGCTTCTTTGAGAGTAACAACTTAACATATTATTAATTTAAAGGTAAAAATATTCCACAAAAATAATAATATATAAGCTAAACGAACATGGAGAACTTTAATGTAAAGAAGATTACATCTAAATGGCTTAAAGCATCCATTGAAACAATTGTTGGGGAAAAAATTATAGCCATACAATTATTTTTATGCTAACATATGCAGTGCGGATATATAAATTTTTAATCTTTAAAATCATTGCTTGAAAGGATGAAAATCACATATCTTTCTTGCTGTGTAATATGCCCCAAAGCCAATGGTGAATCTAGAAACGAAAATCAGCTAGGGCGGTAGTTGACCGTTGACGGTCAATGGTCCGTTGACCTTCATCAGTCAACGACTGTAGTAGGGAGACCATTTATTAATATTTAATCAAATAATATTAAAAATTCTTTAATTTATATGTAAACGCACAAAAACATAAAAAATATGTACATATTAAAATATAACTTGATGTGGTTAGAGGATCATTACACGTAGTCTCTTACCAGAACATGTCACAATTAGTTTAATGTTAAAATTAATTAAACGGGCATTATATATTACAAAAATCACTTAAAATTAGTTCCAATTAAAAAGTTAAATTGTACAAATTGCTTATAATTTGCAAAATTCCCAATTAATCATTTAGGTTGGAACTAAGAAGGGTTTTCTCTTGAATTATTTATCACATATCACAAATCACAATCATAACTCATAAATGATAAATCAAAAAATGAATTAAAAGAAATAAAAAAAAACAGAAAAAAAGAGTAAAGGAAGGCAGAAGCTCACCTCTCATGAGTCACTAAGACCGGAGATGCTTGGCATTGGCAATGACTCGACAATAGTCGATAGTAGGTAAAGGCAAGGGACTAAGTGGCAAGTGCACAAGCAACGAGAGGGAAAGCACAATAGGGTTTGCCTTTCGTGATTTTGAAGTTGATTGGGTTAGGAATTTAGGATAATGGATTTGTATTTTAATTTCAATTCAACCGGTTCCAAACAACTAATTGGATTTGGGCCTAATTTTTATAAAAAAACAAGAGGCTCAAAAGAAAAGGCCCAAACTTGAAAAATGTCAATCCATTAACCTTTTATCTTCCTTTTTCCACAGATCTATTGCCTGCAATTCAATCTTCACGCTTCAAGCTTACTCCTCGCGGAGACAACTGTAACTCAGGTGGGTCCAGTATGTGTGGCTGCGCCCCCTACCGAGTGCTGGATCCGCCACTACCCAAAACCATCCACTTTCCCAAGTGTGTCTCTTTAAAAAGTAGATGGATATTGCAAATGTCGTGCGTGAGTTTTTATGTTGAAATTAAAAGATTAAAATGATATTTGCGAGGAGAGATCCATGACTATTATTTTCTAATAATAATCTATGCCGTGCATGTGTATAAAAAATCCAATGACGTCTATCAAGTTCGTTTGAATACGAAGATGTAGACTTGAAATTTCTTTTTGAAATACAGATAAAAAATAATGTCACTCTTTTCTTTTCTTTTGACAGAATTTTAGATTTAAAAATAATTGAGTTATCATGCTGATAATGTGCTATAAACAATAGAAAAAAAAAAAAAGAAGACTAGAGAAGTTAATAGACTAGCGTGTTTATTAAAATCAAAACTCGATATTTATAGGGAAGAATTAGGGTTCCAAGGAATACAACAGTCATAATGATTAGAGTGCAAGGGTATAAAAAGCATTTATAAATACTTCTATATTTACAACAAATTTAGTGCATTCTTCAATTTTATTACTTTTGAACCTTGCCTAATTTCCCCATTATATTTACACAATTAAATAGGCAAAGCATCACCTATATAAGCCACGTATCTAGTAATTCAGAACAGAATATGGGCCCATTTCTAATATCATTATTGGCCCATATTACAAATACAACACGAGAAGGTGTGCAAAGGCAGGCCCAGTAGCCCAATATTTTCTATTATTATTTTCAAGGCCCAATTTTCGGTCCATTTACTCGTTCTTGTAGCCTAATTATCACAAGAATTATAACCCATAATTGCTTAGCAATAAGTGGAATTGAAGAGGAATTGAAGACAATATCAAGAGCTACGAAGGATCAAGTTGGCCACATAATGAGTTGTTTAGGATGCGGAGGCCAATAGATCGAGTGTAACAAGCCAAATAACAACTTACACGTTGGACATGAAGGCAGGATCAAGCTTGGTGCATTGGATTCAAGCTTTGGGAGATAAATGAGAAAAACAAGTTGCGTGGAAGAAAACATGCATAACTTTCAGCTCAAGTGTCAAATTTTCGCCCATGAGTACAATTCAAAATCATCACAAAATTCTGTACAAGTAAAAATAGGTGTCAAGTTTAAAGCTATGCAGTAAATGCATGCGACGGCATGCCGAGGCCAAATTGAGGGTTTTCAAATGTTTTATGCGACTGCATTAAAATGAACTATGTTACCGCATAGTACATTCATGGGATGCGATTTTCTAAATTTCACGACATCTTTTATTTATACTAGAACTCTTATTTTTGGTATCATTTTGTACTTTTAGAGTTTAATTCCATTGTGCACTAGGGTTTATTGAGTTCCTATAAATTGTGTTCATTATTTTCATTGTAAAACTTAGATTTAATTTGAGAGGCAAAATTTTCTTTTATTCATTTGTTCTTCATTGAGAAATTTATTGAACTTATTAAAATTAATTCTTATGGCGTTCAAACAATTGGGTGAGATTCATAAATCTTGTGATCAAGAGTCAATACTTCGTAGGTGATTGGTTGGTTGTTTGATTCATTATTTTTGGGTCAAATCCAAAACTTTGACTTATTGGCTTTCTTGGGTTGTGAATCAATCTTGTGTCGATTTCATGGCTTCCATTGCTACATGGGTTCGCATCACTATGACAATCGCAGCACATTACTCTATTATTACTTTGGTTTTTTTTTTTTTTTTTTTTTTTTTTTTTTTTTTTTTTTTTTTTTTTTTTTTTTTTTTTTTTTTTTTTTTGTTGGGGCTTGTGACAATAGTGTGGTAGTGTTGTACGAGTTTGTGGATTTTAGAAGACGATGGTGGTGATGATGCAATGGTTGATTGGAGTTGGTGGGTGGTTGTTGGAGTAGGTGGTTATAGGGTGGGATACGATGATGATGTATTTTGGGGGTGATGGTGCTGGCTGCTATAGTTATGGTGGTACTGACGGTGAGGTTGTATGGTGGTAAGGTGCTGACAACGGTGGTGCTGACATTGTTAGTAGTTGTGGGTGGGATGGCATGGGGATGGGGGTGTTTAATGTCCAATTATTTGATATTATGACCAATAAATTGAATATTTTATGACCAATAAATAATATATGACCGATAACTTGTGACCACTAAATAATATGTGACCTAAAAAATTGATTCGTGACTAGAGGTGGGTAATAAAATCGAAAAACCGACTAGACCAATTAATTCGATAATTTGTACCCACATAATATAGAATTGTAACTTTAATATATTCAACTAATAAAATATATATTTAATTATTTTTCATAAATGAAATTTGATTAATATTTGATTTTGGAAGTCTTAAAACCTTGTTTTTTAGTTTTGAAATGGATCATACTTAATCTCTCAAGAGAAAACAACACATACCCAATAAAAAAAATAACATTTCCTACTATACTATTGAATGATATATTTTTTAAATATTACTATATAATTAAAGAAAAAAAATACCTAAACTACTGACCTTGAAATCTTCCATTTTAAGATTTGTAAATGACTTACATCACTCCATACATAAATTCCATTTCAAGAAGTGACGTACACCACTCAATAAGTAATTACAATTGCATAGTATGTACAAATTCAAATTCAAATTTTTTTTTTTTTTATGCAAATTCAAATTCTTTTTATTTATTTTTTTTTTTTATATCACCTTTCTTCATTATTGTTCCATATAAATAAAAGGTGAAATAATATGCAAAATAAAGGAAATTGAAAAATACAGAAGTAGAGAAGAAAGAAACAACAGAGGACCCATGAGTCATCTTCTAATATAGTGGTCGAGCAATCATATGGTACTTAGATTTTTTATCCACTCTCGCGGCTTCTTTGTGTCCTCAAATCATTGTTTTCTGTGTTGTGAGTAGTCATCAGTTCTCTCTCTATCATCCCAAACCATTAAATGTTCCCTTCACATAATGGAGAGTTCAATGGATTTTTGTGGGCAGGGTTCTGGATGTGAAACAAACTTCGGAGTTCAAATCACAAGTGTACTGTAGGGAGGGCACTCCTGGGGAGGTACATGCAATCAAAATTATTATACAAATGGAAGATAGATATACTTTAGTAATTTGTCAAGTTTCTCTATCCTATAAAAGTTTTACATCTTATTTAGGTGTTATAAATTGATTCATTGGCATTTTATCCATGTTTTTTTGGACAAATTCACGACAAAATGCTTCAAAGATGAAGGAATTCTCGTGATTGATGGTGAGTATACATTAATATCGCCTACTCTGGTCATGAATCAAACTTGGAAGAACAACTAGACAGATTTGGACAAGGATGCGTTCAAGATTATTGCCGATTTTTTGGATCAATTATTATTGGTTCGTATTGTAATTGACAACCTATTCTCCTTGACAGCAGTGTTTATGACTTCTTACTATTGTAGTGTAACTGGCATTCAATTGATATAATGCATCCATTTGGAAGTAACAACACAATTTTTAGGTTTGGATAAACAAAAAGTTATAAACTATGATCAAAATATCCTCTTGGTGCACAAAAAAATTGAATTATTCAGTATAAAATGGGATCCAATTGCAATAGCACGGCAAACAATTGAGAGCAGCACCAAAGAAAAATTTGTAAGTGTTATATAGCATCAGTGCCGTACTTATGTTTCGCGGGGCTTGAGACGAACTTCAGAATTTGGGCTTCTAAATCGTAGCAAGCAATTCATTTTTTCATTTATAAGAGTTTTATGAAACTAAATTTGTTAACTTAAAATCGACAATAAAGTAACAAATAAAATGAAATAATCAAAATATTTATACCACAATCAAATAAAAAGACAAAAAATGTCCTAAACGATCACTTAAATGTAACTTGTCTTGCAGATTTTGAGGCAAAAATATCAATCAATTTTATGTAGTCGAGTTGTTCAACCATTTCTTTTTCAATAGATAACATGGTCAATCTATTCAATCTTTGTTGTAACATAGTTGACTGGAGATAAGTTTTAATCAATTTCAACTTGGAGAAAACTTCTTTCTGCTAATGCAACTGTAACTGGTATAGTGAACAAAATCTTATAAGCAATGCAAGCATTTACAGAACAACCATTCATTTTCTTTAAGTAATTTAGCACATCAATTGCTCTTTTTGTTTCTTTAGGCAAATAGCACTTCAGGACTATCAACTTCGTACATAAATTGTCACAAATAATGTCTGAATATCCATTATGTTTCAAATACTGCTCAAGATTCTCACAAAATTTCAATAAACTACCAACACTCATGTATTAATTTTATTTTTAAATAAGCAAAATAAATAACAATGCAAAAATACGGTTAAATATTTAATCCTCATTTTAAAGCACGATAACAAGATTTTTGAACGAAAACTATGATTAAGGACAAGATTTTCCTATCAATAAAATATTAGAAATAAGAATGTGATGAAGAAAAAAAGTTACGAATTTAAGTTAAGTGTGATATGAATAAAGATTAATGACATTTAATGTAATTAACATATAATGTATTTATTAAAAATAAAAAAAATAGTGTGTGAATAAATGTTGGTTTAGTGCCAATAGCCATAATTATCCTTGAGTACATAAAATCAGGTAAATGGTATTTTTTGATGAATGGGAAAATAATACAAGCAAGAATTAACAAAAATAGTACTTCTTAAATGGATATGATTAAAAAGAAAAGAAAACAAGAACATATCTTAGTCTGATACACTGTAACTCTAACCATGGATGAATAAAAAACAAACACATGAAATCCAAATATTAGCTGGAGCACACACATTATCATCTGCCATAGCCAACCATAATTTCCGACCAGAATTAATGAATTGTTCAACAATCTGTACCTGTTTAATTCTGTATTTTGATTTCTGAAACCAGTTTGTAGTATTCACTGAGACAACGTCCACAAAAATACCCCCAAATCTCCACAGTTCAGAATTAACCCGGCTCCTTCACAGTATCATGTATCCACTGATTCCTGTAATGCCGTCCGTCGAGGTTGCGAATTTGATTTCTTACACGGTTTTTCGCTCTTGTTGAACAACTGAATTGAGGAATATTGCATGGTTTTAAAACAAATAAATAAATAAATTATTGTGCCATTTGAATAGTTGGGCATGAGGCGACGCCCTATTGGACCACTCCTCAGGTCCGACTATGTATAGCATAGCAGTGCACAGTAAGAAAGATGATATGTAACTTGAGTGTGCAATTACGACCATCGAAAATGTTTCGATTGAAAGTGTACGAATGGTTTCCGAATACAACTGCATTATTATTAAAAATAAATTAGTGTATAGTTATATGGCAATTCACTACATCATGTTAGCTGGGAGGTTAAAGCATACCTTACATCATATGATATACTGGGTGTGATATTTGGACACACACCTGTCATATGATGTGCTAGGATTACATATGCAAAAGTTTAAAATCATCAAAGCACATATGTAAATTACAAATGCTTAATTATTTGTAGTTTTTATGTATTTGATGAAGATGATATTTAACTTGAGTGTGCAATTACGACCATCGAAAATGTTTCGATTGAAAGTGTACGAATGGTTTCCGAATACAACTGCATTATTATTAAAAATAAATTAGTGTATAGTTATATGGCAATTCACTACATCATGTTAGCTGGGAGGTTAAAGCATACCTTACATCATATGATATACTGGGTGTGATATTTGGACACACACCTGTCATATGATGTGCTAGGATTACATATGCAAAAGTTTAAAATCATCAAAGCACATATGTAAATTACAAATGCTTAATTATTTGTAGTTTTTATGTATTTGATGACTCTCCTATGTTTATATCTATAAAATCTCAGGATATAGCTGCCTATGAATGTCCCTTTGTACCCTGAACATGACCCTTCCAACTATGAAATTTCTATTTTTCATCTTCTTCATCTTCCATAAAATGACCACAAATGACGGACTCTTTTTAGAGATCCGCCCAGATGTAAAGGGCAATGTTGGGGAACCATAATTCTCATCATTTTCCTTTGAAAATTCTTCATAATTATCTTTTGTCAAGCACGAGCAATTCGATGGACTGGTTAATGAAGTTGAAAGCTTTCTTACATAAAGTCTGCATTTCTGAAATTACACCAAAAATGTATATAATCATATCATTCCACTTTCATATATATTGTTAGGTCTATAAGTGTAATTGACAATTCTGTGGACAAAACGAGCGTAATTGTATATTTGTAAAAGTCAGGGACTCAATTGAACATTCTTGTAAAAGTCAAGGGCTTAGGATACAATTTTGTATAGATGAGGTAAATTAGTGTTCGAGTCATTACAGGAGTCCAAGATGTCCAAAAAGATCATATAAGATCATTGGAATGCAATTGGAAGTCTAAAAAATATCAAAAAGCAACACAAATTATATTCCGAATTTTCAGTCGTAACTTGCAATGCATTTGTAACATAGAAAAGTTTGGACAAGGCTACTTCTAGAATAATTGTATCCCTTTCATTTAGCTTTATAATGCACGTTGAATCACCTCAATCGGATATTGGGAGAGAAAATTATAATAAAAATACTGATAACTACTCACTGTCGCTCGATTCTCGCTAGCATTTCGCTCGAGCGAAAAAATAGAATACCTCTTGCTCGATTCTCACTAGCTTTCACTCGAGCAACATTCCTATGCGACAAAACCCTTAGTTTGCATTTTTAAAGTGTTTTACTCGGCCTGTACCACCTAGACATCTTCAAATACAAATACGTTAGCCCTAGCACGAAATTGTTTTTGAAGTGTTTTACTCGTCTCATACTACCTAAACACCTTCAAATACAAATACCCCAGCCCTAGCATAAATTTTAAAAGGGTTGCTACATTATGCTAACATTGAATACACTTTCATAGCATCTTCAAGAGATCCAAGTCAAGATTCATTGGTGAATTCAATCTTTTCATATTATGATTCGACAACCAAGGATTTGAAAAACATCAAGGTTCGTGAATCAAAAGCACCGTGTCTTCCTTAATCTTGTAAGGAAGTGACTCTCTCTTTGGGAATTGAGAGAGATGGACGTCAAGCCTAGTGAATCGAACAAGAGCAAGCGGTTCTTGGAATTCCACTTGGTGATACAATCAGCTATCACTCCTTTAACGACTCGAACACTAATTTGCCTCATCTATACAAAATTGCAACCTAAGCCCTTGAATTTTACAAGAATGTTCAATTGAGTCCCTGACTTTTACAAACATACAATTGTGTCTGTTTTGTCTACAGAATTGTCGATTACACTTATAGACCTAACAAACTCCCCCTTTGACATTCTGTGATAAAATCATACAAAGTCAAGACTATACAAATATAAATCAGGACTCTAGACACAATCTATTCTACCTAGTAAACTCAATCACTGAGTCTTACATTCCTTATACCTGTTTCCTAAAATTTACGAACTCATATACCCAACATAAAAGCACGTGACACATGAAATATAAACATTAAAGCACTTAATCACAAACACAATCAGTTAAGGACTAGGAGGTTGTAGAAGACCGCAGATTGGACTGCAGTATGTAGATTAGGAAGTCTAGTAGGAGATTAGAGATCTCTACGACAGTAGATCGTGAGACGGGAACATCGGGTATGATTGGGTACGGAGTTTGGTATAACTTGTACTTGCTGAATTGCTATAGTCGACATCACTGACTTGGTCCTAGAGTTTTCCCCACATTGGATTTCTCCGTCAACAAACTGTGAGTTGTGTTGATTTGTTTATTTTACATATTGTAAACCAACAGTTCAACATAGGTTTAACTAGACTTGTATGTTTAACCATCTAGACAACAATTAATTTGTGACTTGTCACTGTTAATTGTATTAATTCAGCACGTAAGGTGGAATTGGTAACTTGGAATGTAAACTTGGTAACGCATAAAATATGAATTTGACACTATATTGCTTTAGTCGAACTTTCTAGCTTATCCAAGCATTCTGGGTGAATCTTCAAGTGGTATTAGAGCATACTAGAATTTTCAAGTGGTATCAGGGCCTAAACACGAGTCCTAACCTTACATTGTCTAGATGAGTACTTCATTAAGTGTGCCACCCCATTTGATGGGGATACTTATGCTTATTGAAAGGTGAGAATGGGGGCATTTTTGAAATCTATAGATGAGAGGATTTGGTTGAGTGTGGTGAATGGTTGGTCTACCCTTAAGACCATAGTAGATAGTGTTGTTACTCCTGCTCCCATAGAAAATTGGTCTAAGATTGAATTGGATAGATGCAATTGGAATAGTAAAGCCTTACATGCCCTTTTTATGGCTATTTTTTGTGAGGAATTTAAGAGAGTGTCTATGTGTGAAGTAGTAAAGGAAGTTTGGAATATTCTAGAAACCACACATGAAGGGACACAGGCGATTAAGAACTCTAAACTGTAGATGTTCGCCACTAGGTTTGAAGAGATTAGATGAGAGATGATGAGATGTTTGATGTATTTTATGTAAGCTTAAATGGCATAGTGAATTCGTCCTTCGACCTAGGTGAGAAAATCTTCGAGCCCAAGATAGTGAGAAAAATTCTTAGATCCTTACCCGAACATTTTAGGCCTAAAGTCACATCAATTGAAGAAAGTAAGGACATTGACACTATCAAGGTAGAGAAGTAAGTTGGATCCTTCCAGACCTATGAGCTTACATTAGACAATCCTGCTAAGGAAAAATCCATAGCCTTAAAATCTGCTGGGAATAACTGGATAGAATCTTCTGATTCAGATTTACCCAACGATGAGGAGATGGCCTACTTAACTAAGAAATTCTGAAAATGTTCAGGAAGAAGAAGCTGCAAGAGATATCGAGAGGTGGCCCGAGTGAATCTAGAAGAAAGCCTAAATCTGTAAGATGCCATAAGTGTGGAGGTTTTGGCCTTTTTAGGAGTGAGTGTCCTAGTGCTAAGAGAGACGGTGAGAAGTCTATGAATACTACGCTCACTGATGACGAGTCTACCTCGAACAATCAGAGTGAGAAATCCACGCGTGACAAGAGTGGAAAATATGTGGTCTTCATTGTTAGGGTTAAGAGTGGATCCAAACAGGAGAGTATAAGTGATGAAGATTCTAGTAATGAGTCTGTAAGCGATGAAAATATCTAAGAGGCCTATGAGAAGATGTATTAGGATAGCCTGATAATTCTCAATAAAAATAAGGCCTTAAGTACGACTATTCAGAGCTGCAATATGAGAAAGCTAAGTTAGAGACGTATGTTAAGGAATCTTCCACTGTCTTGAGTGAGCTTAAGTCAATGAATGAAGCCTTAGAATCTCAGGTTAATAATCTCACCAATGAGCTTAAAAGGTCCTCTAAGAAAGTCAGCGAGTTAACCGTCATGAATGAGACTTTGTAAATCCAAGTAGTGAACATTGTGAGCGATTTAGAGAATTCAAAGTCTCAACTTCTTGCCTTCACTAGTGGTGCGTCAAAGCTAGATAATCTTCTAGGAATAGGTAAGCCGGCTGGAAACATGGGAGGTCTAGGATATAAGGGTAAAAGTTATGATGTTGCTAGCAGTTCCAAGACCACATTTGTCCCTGCTACTGACCAACCTAAATATGTACCTAACCTCGAACCTAAGGTTAAGGGATTTGTAGGACAGAGGTCTACTAGACAACGTAGGACCCGTCGACCTAGGAATAGATGCTAGAGAACACATAACACAAGTCCTAGGTTTATCTCGACATGCTTTCATCGTGGAAATCTAGGTCAAATCTGTCCTAGATGTCATCAGTACCTTAACAATAGGAAAGACTTGAACTTGAAAAAGAACAAAAATCAGGTGTCTGCTGGTCAGATTGGATTTCTTGCTGATCAAGTGAATCGTTTGACCAAGTTGGTAACACAATTGTCTAAAAACTGTTCTCCCACTAGACAGGTTTGTGTAAAGAATAGTGATCTGTCAAATCTGGTAGTAGATGATGGCGCTCTGAAGGGAAAAATCACTTATATACCTAGATGATTAGGTATATTTGTTTTTGATGCATGCTTGTTCTGAACTGTCATATTAGTTTTCATGTATCACTTGTATATGTTTATTTGTTTTGCCTATTCATTTTATGCATATGCATTTTCATCTATTTGTGTTGGCATGCGCATATTTGATTTTGTCTTTGTGTGCTTGATTTTATTTTCTTTTGTGCATAGAGCATTCATTTTTGGAAAAATGAAAAACACAAAAAAAAAAAAATCGAAAAAAAATAGTTGGTTATGAAAATGTCTACAACATGACATATGATTCTTGAACTTGGATGTTGTGATCATGTATGAGCTAAAATTGATAAACTGTAGAATAATTCCATTGCTTGTTTAGGTCTTTTTGGATTAATTTGTATAGGTGTCTTCATGTACTATCTGCACTACACACGCTACCACGTGTGTGAGATTTGGGATGGCTGTCACATGTTAATACGGTGACTTTGAACATGAATTTACCAATATTTAGTAGATCTAAACCCAAAAATTATCCCCACATTATATAAAAGCTCATATCTTAATGTTTTTCTTTGGGGGCATATTTGACTCGAGCAATTAAGCCTGCGGGGCCTCTTAAATCTTGGTGCCTATGATCAACTGACTTAGGTTAACCGATTTAAAGCTCACTACATGAGTCATTTCAGTCGTATAATGGAAAAGAACCTCACTTAAGATGAAAAAAAAAGTGAACTTGAAAAAATGTGAAAAATATGAAATATGATGAGTTGAAAAATTGAAAAATATAAATGCTCAAAGTAAAGGAGAGAAAAATAAAAAATTAATAAGTATAGATCCTACTACACGTTACATGGTTTAACTTTTATTAGTAGGAGAATACACTTATTGACAGTGATTGACATGTCCCTTCTCACAAAATTAAGAACTAGAGTCCTGTTTGCATTAAATTAGTGACAATTTACACACATGAGTCACTTGTACTACTTACTCCATTCTGGCCTGAACTGAGTATGTGGGGAGGTTTATGACTTATTGATTTGACATTTACATGCTATCAACTGCATTTTTGAGTTATTGTGTATTATTGCTCAACTTGTTCTTGATGTGATTCTCTTCAGCATTTGTGACAAAAAGGGTGAGAGAAAAGTGTAACTGAGAGGGAGAAAAATATGTAAAAGAGCATACACATAAGAGGAGAGCTACTGAATTTGCATGTGTACTGATTTCACTACTTGACATTACTGCATATTGCATGCTATGTCTAGGGGTCGTTGGGGAGAGACATAGATACATTAATTTACTGCATTACATTTATGAGAGTTTGCAGTAGGCGGGAGCGTTGCATTGCATTCCATATTACATCCATCTGTTTGAGTTTTGATGTTTAGTGATGTTGCTTTTTCGGTTGGTGTTTTCATTTGCATCAATATCACATCTCAAACTAGCATGTTGATGTGTTTGTGATTAAGTGCTTTAATGTTTATATTTCCTGTGTTACATGATTTTACGCTGGATATATGAGTTTGTGGATTTCTAAAAAAAAGGTACAAAGAATGCAAGACTCAGTGATTGAGTTTATTGGGTAGAATAAATTGTGTCTAGAGTCCTAACTCATATTTGTATAGTCCTGACTTATTGTGTATGGTTTTGTCACAGAATAATAAATGGGGAGTTTGTTAGGTTTATAAGTATAATTGGTAATTATGTAGACAAAACGGGCGTAATTCTATGTTTGTAAAGATCAGGGACTCAATTGAACATTCTTGTAAAAGTCA
Organism: Olea europaea var. sylvestris; assembly: GCF_002742605.1. NCBI lineage: Eukaryota > Viridiplantae > Streptophyta > Magnoliopsida > Lamiales > Oleaceae > Olea > Olea europaea. Next base: position 30,462,247 of record NC_036251.1, read on the forward strand.
AAGGCTTAGCGTGCAATTTTGTATTGATGAGCTAAATTAGTTTTCGAGTCGTTGAAGGAGTCCAAGATGTCCAAGAAGATCACATAAAATCATTGAAATGCAATTGAGAGTCTAAAGGTTCATATACGAAGCGTAAAATGATTCTATTTTATTTTTCTCGACTATTAGTATACTTGCAAATGGCTTTTGATTTTATCATTGCTGAGGCCATCCACTTTCATAAGTTTTCCTATCTGCCTTCGCGTGGCCATTATAATATGAACAAGATTTTAGCTCATTTTCTTCTTTAATGTAGTCCAACTTGTAACTTTGCAAAACAAATAAATAAAAATTACGGTAAAATGATAATATTCCTCACATTGTGCTTTGCAAACTATGAAGTGAATTGGCAAAACTTTTATACAATTCTAGAGAACAACGCTACTATTTTCTTTGTTGCACTTGTGACTTTCCATGACTACTTTTAAACTCAAATCAAATTATCATATTTTAGTGATTTAGAATATATTATTGAATGGATGGAAGAAGAATTAGATAAAAATGGAGAAAACATCTGAAGTTTGGATTGGACTCATAAGACCATTTTGAAAAAGGGACGACGAGACGAACAATACTCATCGCTACACCATGACATACGATGGATTTCGGCCATTTAAGTTCATTTAAGACTCGAAAACTAAAAAAAAGTTTTAACACTATTGCTGTCATTTAGTTTATTTTGGATTCTTTTCAATTTTAGTTCGTTTAAACTTTGTTTTCATTAATTTTAGTTACTTTAAACTCGTTTTGATGTAAACGCTTATATATAAGGGGTTATTTCGTTATTTTGATTATCTTTCATTAATAAAATTTGTGAGTTTAATTTCTTCATAATTTGGTGGATTTCAAATTTCGTGTTCTTAAGGTTTTCGCTTGAATTGTTACATCGAGTGGTATTAGAGCCGACTTTCCTGTCTCTATATCTTTGATTTGTAAATATGGGCGACGTACTAATTAATAGGTTAGATTTAGATGTAACAAATCGACGGATTGACGATCTTACTACTCAAATTGAAGAGATTCGTCAATTTTTTTCTAAGGGATGCTGGAAACAATTGGAAAAATGAACAATGGGCAATCAACAATGAATAGATGGCTGATTTCATAGTTTGAAGAGAAAATAATAGGAAATGTGCAGTAGAAGACAGTGAATTAGAGTAAGATGAGGAGTTTGAAGTACCGCCACATCATCCTAATTATCAAAATTGAAATAACTTCGCTGCTTATTGGATTAAAGCAAACATTTCTTCGTTCTTCAAAAATATGAAGATCGAAAACTTCTTAGATTGGTTGGTAGAGGTTGAAAGATTCTTTGAAATTATTGGTGTTTCATACATTCCATTTGAAATTCGCGACATCAGTATGGTGGGATCAATTACAGAATACTCGAAGGAGCCAGTGAAAGAGTCTGATTCAAACTTAGAGAAAGAAGAAGCAGCCTTTAATGGATTGATTTTTACATATAGATTATGAACAAATTTTATATCGTATGTACCTGGGAACATAGGACAATCGTACAGTATCAAACTACACTAATGAATTTATGTGATTGGTGGAGCGGAATAATATGTCAGAATCTGAAAATCAAATGGTAGCTAGATATATTAGTGGTTTGAAGGTGGCTATTCAAGATAGAATTGGGTTGTAAAGTATTTGGACATTGAAAGAAGCCATTAACATGGTGATGAAAGCGGAGAAAATGAAATCTGATAAGAGGATGATTTTATATATGAATCCCTTACTTGCTGAAACATCATCATCCGTTCTTTCAGACAAAGAAAATGCCCTACAACAAGCCCCAGTTAATTCTAGTAGGAATAAGGTTGACAAATAGTGGTCGGTTTGGGAACAGAGGTTAGACTTGAAGCGCAACTCAAAAGGCAAATTTGTATGCTAAACCCAAGGGAGAAATTTGTTATAGATGCCAAAACCCTGGGCATCGTTCCAATAACTGTCCTGAGAGGAAGCAAATCAATTTGATGGAACCGGAGGCAGTGGAAGAGAAAGAAGGTACTGAACTGGAAGATGAGTATGCGGGAGTAGAGTTTGCTTTGGAGGAATGAGTAGAAAGGCTCACTTTAATACTGCAACGAATCATTTTATCGCCTAAGAATGAGAGACAACATCATTGCATCTTTAGTTCACTTTGTTCTATCAAGAATAAAGTGTCAAGTGATTGTGGACAATGGAAGTTGTGAGAACTTTGTATCAAAGAGGTTGGTAAATTTGTTGAAACTACCAACGGAAAACCATCCTAAACCTTATTCACTTGGTTAGGTGAAGAAAGGTCCTTTCGTTCAAGTTGTTGAAACTTGCAAAGTACTTGTTTCAATTGGTAAGCACTATAAGGATCAAGTTATATGTAGACATGGATACTTGTCATATCCTATTGGGTCGTCCATAACAATTTGATATGGATTCAACTCTCAAATGGCATGGCAATTTAGTACTCTTCTCATGTGGTAATCATAAGATCACTATGGTTCCTCTCAAACATGTGGAGAAGTCTACTCAACAACGAAATGAGAGTTTCCTTACCCTCACAAGTGATGAGAATGAGATTACAGAGTCTATAAAAGAATATGATTGCTTTTATCCAGTTGTAGTTAAGAAACTTTTTACAACAAATGAGGAAAATGATGAGGGGATGAGGGTGTTTTGTCTGAGATACAAGAAATATTGACAGAATTTGAAGACTTGGCTTCCGATGAATTGCCGAATGAGTTAACCTCCTATGAAAAATATTCAACACCAAATGATTTGATACTAGGGCCTAGCCTTCCAAATTTACCTCATTACCAAATGAGTCCAAAGAAGAATAAGATTCCGAGGGAGCAAATTGAGGAACAGTTGAGGAAAGGATTCATAAGGGAAAGTTTGAATCCGTGTGCAGTTCTTGTCATTCTAGTGCCAAAGAAGGATGAAAAGTGGCATATGTGTGTTGACAATCGTGTCATCAATAAGATAATAGTAAATTATAGGTTTTACATTCTACAATTGAAGGACATGTTTGATATGCTTGGGGATTCTAAGGTCTTCTCAGAAATAGATGTTTTAGCATATTAAACATGAGGATGAATGGAAGACTGCCTTCACAAGTAAGGATGGACTTTACAAATGGTTGATGATGCCATTCAGACTTTCAAGTTCTCCAAGTACTTTCATAAAGGTGATAAACCAGGTTCTTCATCCTTTTATTAAGTCTTTTGTTGTGGTTTATTTCGATTTTATCCTTATTTACAGTAAGTTTAAGGAGGATCACCTAGTTCACTCGAGGCAAGTCTTAGAGTTTTTGAAGGAAAATCAGTTGCACATCAACTTGAAGAAGTGACTTTCTCCACACATAAGCTATTGTTTCTAGATTTTGTGGTTGGTAAAGATGGTCTACATGTAGATGAAGAGGACAAAAACAATTCAAGATTAGCCAACACCAAAGTCAGTTTTTGAAGTGAGGAGTTTTCATGGTTTATCAATTTTCTATAGAAGATTTATCAGGCATTTTAGCATTATTGTAGCACCTCTCAAGAATGTTTGAAGAAAGGAAGATTTAGTTGGGGAGAGGAACGAGATAAGAACTCCGCCTTTATAAAACAAAAAGTTGTGCATAGCTCAAGTATTAGCTTTGCCAAGCTTTGAGAATATCTTTAAGGTAGAGTGTGATAGTAGTGGTATAGGTATTGGGGTTGTCCTTTCTCAAGAGAAGAGACACGTGGTTTTCTTTTCAGTAAAGTTTAGTGATGCTAGGAAGAAGTGGAATACATATGAGCAAGAATTCTATACAGTTGTGAGAGCTTTGAAGCAATGAGAGCACAACATTGTACAGAATAAGTTTGTGTTGTTCACTGATCATCAAGCCTTGAAATTCATTTATAGTTAGAAAATATCGGCAGGATGCATGCTTGGTGGGTGACTTCCTCCAAAAATTTTGTCTTGTGATTAAACATAAATCTGGAAGTACAAATAGAGTTGTACATGCACTGAGTCGGAGAGCTTCCTTATTGATACATTATCATAGAAAATTGTTGGGTTCAAGTGCTTGAAAGAACTGTATGTAGATGATCCTAATTTTAAGGAGATTTGGAGCAAGTGTATAAATCGGGAATCAATGGTGGATTTTTATATTAGTGATTGGTATTTGTTCAAAGACAACCAGCTTTGTATCCCTATTTCATCTCTACGTGAAAAATTGATTCGAGATCTGCATGGTGGAGGTCTAAGTGGACATTTGGAGCGTGACAAAATAATAGTCAGCTTGGAGCGAGGTATTATTGGCCACAATTTGAAGTGGGATGTTGGAGTTATAGTTAGAAAATATTATACTTGTCAGGTTTCAAAGGGTCAAGTTCATAATATTGGGTTGTACATGCCATTTTTGTCCTTCAGGGCATATGGCAGGATCTGGCTATGAATTTTGTTTTGGGATTACCTCGTATTCAATGGAGTGTAGATTCTATTTTTGTGGTGGTTGCAAGTTTTCCAAAATGGTGCACTTCATAGCTTGTCGGAGGACTTCAGATGCATCAGGTATTGCCAAACTGTTTTTCAGAGAAATTTTTAGATTGTATGGAGTTCCTAAGTCTATCATATCATATCAGGATACAATGTTTTTGGGGCACTTTTGGATTACCATGTGGAAGTTGTTTGGAACCAATTTGAATCGAAGCAGCACCGCCCATCCCCAAACTGATGGATAGATCGAGGTTACTATTGTATCCTTGGAAATATGGTTCGAATTGTTTGTAGAGATAAGCCTAAATAGTGGGATCTTACACTACTTCAAGTGAAGTTAGCATACAATAGCGTAGTTCATATTGCTACAGGCAGGTCCCCATTTGCTATTGTGTATACACGGTTCTTTACCATGTGGTAGATCTAGTGAAATTGTCTAAAGGCAATAATAAGAGTGTTGCTACTGAATATCTAGTAGAAGATGTGTTAGTAGTCCGTGATGAAGTAAAATAGAAGTTAGAGAACTAATTCAAAGTATAATATAGTAGCAAATTCACATCAACGAGATAAACAATTTTAGGAATGAAACTCAGTGATGGTATTTTTGAGAAATGAGAGATTTTTCGTTGGTATCTATAACAAGCTGAAACCAAGAAAGTATAGACATTTCAAAGTGCTTAAGTTGATTAACAACAATGTCTATATTATTGATTTACCAGCTTTTATGGGCATTTTTCGAATGTTCAATGTGGCAATTTGTATGAATTCTATAAAGATGATAAGCCTTTATATCCAGATTATAACTCATGATCGAGTTCTTCGGATGTGGAGGGGACTGATGTAGAATATATTATTGAATGGATGAAAGAAGAATTGGATAAAAATGAAAAAAAAAATGTAATAGTAGAGAGAAAACATCCGAAGTTCGAATTTGGCCCATAAGACCATTTCGAAATAAGGACGATGAGACGAGCAATACTCATCTCTACGCCATGATGTACGATGGATTTTGGCCATTCGAGTTCGTTTAGGACTCTAATATTTCAAATTTTAGCGCTATTTTTGTCATTTAGTTTATTTTGGATTCTTTTCGATTTTAGTTCGTTTAAACTTTGTTTTCATTAATTTTAGGTACTTTAAACCACGTTTCCATGCAAATCCTTATAAATAAGGGGTTATTTCGTCGTTTTGATTATTTTTTATAAATAAAATTCGTGCGTTTAATTTCTTCATAATTTGGTAGATTCCAAATTTCGTGATCTTAAAATTTTCGCTTAATTCCTTGCTTCGCGCTGGCTCATTTAGTCACATGAATGGACGGTGAGAGGCCTTCAACTGGGACAAATCCTTTCTCTTTTTTCACTGGTTTCATTTATGATACAAAAATTCCTGCTATGTTATTTAAATTACGCAAAAGCCCATCCTCTTCATGGCAACTTTGCAATCGAAAATCACATTCAATGATAAGAAATTGCTAAAACGTCTGTAACCTAAATTTTTAGTAGATAAGAATAAAAACAGAAAAAAATTGAGGTGATCTTGATGGATCCTAATGCAGAAGAAAACATGAGATTTCCAAGCTCTCAATCGGTAGTGTATCACTTTGGATTGGAATTTTGATGCTGAATGAAGATTGTTATGGATATTGAATTGCTCGAATAAAAAGGAGCTGAATATTTTGTGTGCGGATATTGGGGATGAGACCACTATCTTGGGAGATAATAGATTATTTAACGTTATTAACTGAAATAGATTAGAGTAATGCTATTGATAGTCGAAAATATAGAAACCATTGTGGGAAAAAAATAGTGGTATGTAAATATTGAATATAATATTTTAGATAGGCGTGTGATGTGATTTTCCCTAATCTTAGATATAAAATTTTCCCCAGCAATAATTAGTTTCATGTGTAAATACTAATGACCTATAATGCTTTAATAATTTTTTTTTTTTTAATCCCTTTTGAAACCAAGAATTGAACTTTTAAGGAGAATCATATAAACTTTAATGATAAACGTATAGTTTCCTCGATTTATTAGGGGGAAAAGTACTCATTTAAAATTGACGTGACCATGGTAAAAATAAATAAACCTTATTCTTATCATCAAAGATTTTTTACAAGAAACATTTTGGCCTCCATTATGTCAAATTATAATTTTTATCTCTTTTATTTTCAACCACATAATCTTTCATAAAATAATATTACTCGTAAATTGAAAAATTATTTTTTTTTTCAATCACACATTCTCTAAAAAAATACTATTTCAGAAATTATAAATTGAAATAATGGGGACCAAATGGGGCTTAGCTGACTCTCGTGCAAGAATATTATCTTAACACAAAAACTTGGTGAAATTAGATAGAAATGAGACCCTAACAATTTATTTATTTTTTCAGTGAAATTTATTGCATATCATTGAAAAATAAATTTTTTTTTTAAAAGAAGAATTAAAATCTCGTCGATTTTATTACAAGTTGATGTGTGGCAACATGGGGACGAAAAAACAGCTATTGGTTTTTTATACAACTAGACAAAAACAATCCTTAATTGTTGACATCGAATATGAATAAGAAGACATTTGTCTTGCTTCCAGCGGTAGGGTGGAGGTTCGAATCTTGGTGGGAATCTGCGACTAGATTTATTTGGTATGGAGCAATCACTTTGAAGGAGGATCTCTTGTGCGCAGAAGTATACAGGCGGTGGGGGGAACCTGTGATCCAGTTGAGGCATAACCCGCGATTTACCCCCTCCAAGGTTCTAGGGGCAAGGATCTTGGGAGTCCAGGATTTAGTTTAGTGTAAGTTGGGATACCTGGATATAAAAAAAAAAAAAAGTAGAATACATGATAGTTAAAAGGGTAATTAGCACAAAACAACCCTACCTTTTGATGTTTTTGTGGAAAACGTCCCTACCTTTCATTTTTTGGTGGATTACACCCTTACCTTTACATTTTTTTGCGCAAAACGTCCTTCTGTCAAGTCTCCGTTAAAATGCTCCGTTAAATCAAAAAGGTAATTAGCAGAAAAGGTCCCTACCTTTCAAAGTTATTGTGCAAAACGTCCCTACCTTTTATTTTTAGCATAATTAGCAGAAAATATCCCTACCTTTCAATATTATTGTGCAAAACGTCCCTACCTTTTATTTTTAGCATTGGGTAATTAGCACAAAACAGCCATACCTTTTGATGTTTTTGTGGAAAACGTCCCTACCTTTCATTTTTTGGTGGATTACACCCTTACCTTTACATTTTTTTGCGCAAAACGTCCTTCTGTCAAGTCTCCGTTAAAATGCTCCGTTAAATCAAAAAGGTAATTAGCAGAAAAGGTCCCTACCTTTCAAAGTTATTGTGCAAAACGTCCCTACCTTTTATTTTTAGCATAATTAGCAGAAAATATCCCTACCTTTCAATATTATTGTGCAAAACGTCCCTACCTTTTATTTTTAGCATAATTAGCAGAAAATATCCCTACCTTTCAATATTATTGTGCAAAACGTCCCTACCTTTCATTTTTAGCATTTTTACCCCTACATTTCACCTTTCATTGCGCAAAAGGTCCTTTCATCCATTTTTTTCAATAAAATGACGATTTTACCCTCCTATTAAAATAAAACAAAAAGAAAAGAAAAAATAATTAATTAATTGTAATCATAGTTCTAAATCTTTCAAAACATTACAGATAAATCCTAAATTCTCCACTATCGCCACTTTCACAACCCCACCAAGCCACCACCTATAGATCCAT